>NC_054534.1:10532570-10866736 GCF_017654505.1 Polyodon spathula
TATTATTATTATTATTATTATTATTGTTAGTAGTAGTAGTAATGCCAATATTAAGATTACATGCTGTACAAAAAAATAGATAAAGAGATAAGTTCAAATGCTGTTACCAAAGCCTATAGCTCAAAGGGCTGGTTGTTACACAAACACTGGTCCAGGCTGAGCATTTCATTTTGTTCTTTCAATTACTGAGGCTTTAGCTGGCGCTAAGGCTACAGCAAACATTGGAGGGCCCGAGTAAGCCTTTTTTTTTTTTATAACATTTGTATTAACATGGTGGTGTTTCATCACGATGTGGTCAATATATGCATGTCACAGTGGTCTGACACCCAATTAACCCAGTATGAGATATGCCTCCCATGCTAGTGGAAGAACAGGGGACCAGGACATACTGTACAGTGTGCTGTTCCTGTCACTGACCTCAGTGACTGCTTTGTGCTGGTGGGGATTCTGATTACACTGGATCCTAACCCATAAGGTTGAACGCCACTTAAAATAAAGACCTTTTTTTTGTTTGTTTTGCATTTTGCCTTGTCTTTACACTGGATCCTAACCCTGTAGGCTGCCGATAAGATTGAATGCCAGTTAAAAGTTAAAATAAAGACTTTTCTTTTGTATTTTCCCTTGTCTTTTCACTGGATCCTAACCCTATCAGCTGCAGATAAGATTGAACGGTAGTTAAAATAAAGATTTTTTTTTGTATTTTCCCTTGTCTTTACAATGGATCCTAACCCTATCGGCTAAGATTGAACGACAGTTAAAATAAAGACTTTTCCCTCGTCTTATTTATTATTCCTGGCCTTTCCACTCCAAGTCACAGATGTCACACTTGGCTTAATTTAAAGCCCCAAATCCAAGTGGCAAAGGAAATTGAGACCTGCTTTTTTTGTTCGCTCCCAATCAGGTCAGGAATTTCGATTCCTGGAAATCTAACTGCACAGGGTATCCGTGTAAATGATGTGATGCAGATTAAGGAGGCTGTGTGGTCCAGTGGCTAAACAAATAGGCTTGTATCTAGGCAGTCCCTGGTTCAAATCCCAGCACAGCCACTGACTCATTGTGTGACCCTGAGCAAGTCACTTATACCTCCTTGTGCTCCGTCTTTTGGGTAAAACATTGTTGTAAGTGACTCTGCAGAAGATGCATAGTTCACACACCTTAGTCTCGTATCTTGTAAAGTGCTTTGTGATGGTGGTCCACTATGAAAGGCGCTATATAAAAATAAAGATTATTATTAAATGATGCTGATGATATGGTGTGGATTAAGTGATTCTGATGATTTGGTGTGAATTAAGCGATGCTGATGATTTGGTGTGGATTAGGTGATGCTGATAATTTGATGTTAATTAAGTGATGTGGATTAAGTGATGCTGATGATTTGGTGTGAATTAAGTAATGTGGATTAGGTGATGCTGATGATTTGCCCATCCGATTCCTAGAAGCTGGTTGACCTCAAAATTTGTTCAAGGATTCCAATGATTTAACACCAACAATGTGTTGTATGGTGTATTCCATACACATTTGCTCTCTAAAACAAAAAGGGTCTCCTACCTTCTGTTCTTACTCTATCTCTACTTCATTTCTAACTGAGGCTTGCATCCATGAACTTACTGTTAGGGCACATTGACCAGTGCTGTCCAATACTAAAGTAGATTGCAGAGAATGGAGCAAGCACTGTGGTAGAGATTGTACAATAATATTACAATGGTACAAGAAGCGCCAGGGAAAGATGCTTCATTGAAATGTTGGATTTTGCATGACTAAAAACCACTTGCCCTTTAGTACTGTTCTTTACCTTAATATTGTAATTGCGCTATTATTGGCAAAGAGACTGATTGAGGTTGAGCCGGACTGACAGGTTAGGAAGGATGGAGGGGGTGGGGGAGGATTGCTATTCCTGGAAACAGGAATATGTAATGCTGACCTGAAAACTAAGACACTCAGAGCTTGATTCTGCGACATGTTCCCCTGTATCATCCCTCACCCTAATGAATGGTGACACAAGGTGCCATCTGGAGCAAATCCTCTGCCCAGCTAGTTACTGGGTGCTTTGTGTGTGTGAGTGTGTGTGTATATGTATGTATATATATATATATATATATATATATATATATATATATATATATATATATATATGCATTACAAGTCTTAACACCCTTAAACGTACTTAAAGAGCTGGGCAAGGATTTGTATTTGCTTAATCTCAAAGTTAAAGCACTGTAGCTCACATAATGGGAACTGTGAGTTTACCTTTGAATGTACTTTGTGTCTATTCAGAAGAGCAGTGACCTATGAGTATTCATGGCATTCTCCTACTATACGTTAGTGCATACTATCTCTTATTACTCCAGCTCAATACAATTCTTCACGGCTTTGCAGATAGGGAGGAAGAAGTCACCAGCAGTTTCACGTCAACAGAAATAAAGACATCTAAATAAATGTAAATGAAATAAGCGGTAAATTCAGCAGAGAAGAACAAGAGAGCACACATGGAAGCCGAGAGTGAGTACGTTTAGAACACAAGGTGGGAAGCACTGTTTTACACACAGTTATAAATTAATTGAATAGCTATCAGGTGAAGCAGTAGGATCTAAAACACTGTTAACAATTTTAAAATATTTGATTCTGTGCTTTTAAATTAGTCCCCCAAGTAGGGCAGAATGGTGTGCTAACAAGGGACGAGCCTTGATTGGTCGAATGGCCTCTTCCTTGGTCCCAGACTTTTTTTATGTTCTTATTTATAATGATCACTTTTAGATACCACCTGAGTTGCCATTGCAAGTTATAGTAACATATATGTTTAGGTGACATTCTGTGTGCCAGCTTTTCCCTTCGATTCAGCTCTATTTATACTGGGGGAAGGGAGGAGGGGAGGTTGTTTAGTAAACAAGGGTCATTTTTGCAAGAGGCTGCAAGAATTCCAGGCAATTCAAATTTAAACTAGCACCAGGGCCACTGTTTAAACAGGTTAGACAACCTCTGCTTTAATGAAAAAAAAGAACATCTGTAGTGAAAACGCAGGGCCTGAATGGTGTATTGTCCTGTTTCACAGGCTACTTTATTACTACTTCTCGCTTGAGTTATGGAGCAAGTTCTTGGCATGCTTTCTCCTACACAGATCCAGAGAAGAGTGACACTTCAGCAAACATAGCATTCAAATTCAATAACCCCCAACCCCCACCCATATCCCTGCACCTCTTTCTATAACCACCTAGTCAGCTGTCACTGCAGTATTACTGATATCAAATTAATAGCACAGCCATAGAATTTAGCCTGCTATTAAAGCCTTCTGATGCCGTGGCAAAGCTAAAAACTGAAGTGCAGCTGTCAAGCGTTGTTACAGATGCCAGTCAACCCCCTGGTGTGGACTGAAATCAAGCTCTTGAACATATGTGGAACTTACTTCAGTCACGTGTTTCAGCTCCACGGAACCCTACGTTGGGTGGCTCAATGGACCCTCAGGTAAATATAAAATCTACAAGCACACTGCAGAAACACTGGCGCCTCAAGTGTAAGGCAACGTCTTGGTATTGTAAAGTAGGAAAGACCATTAGACACGGTTGTGCATGTGTACAGGAGCACGTTCAGAGGGGAGTGGGGTTCAATTCATGCAAACATGTGAGGGGTATTAAGTTGAGGGAGGGAGGCACAAATACTCCTCCCTCAGACAGCCTCTTAACACGACACTACTGGAGCAAAGAAGCAGAGAGTGATTGATCATCTCTCAAAGTTCCTGCGCTGTTATGTGTTGATACAAGCAGGGCTTGCTGATGTGACTGATGTATTAAAAGATGTTATAAAGCAGCAATCTTTGACCATTGGCTTTCAGGCCAGATCATGCCCGAAGGAGTGGCCAGTGAGGTAGAAGGAATTGCCATAAAATAAGCTGTGTGCACCCACTTTACATGCAGGGCTTGTTAACCACAGCTGCTTTAAAACGGTCTGGTGTCCAGATTATTTTCAGGTGGTAACAGTACCTGCAGGGAAGTAGTTTTTTTTTTTTGTCAGCACCAATATGCCTTGAGACCCACTTGAGTTCCTGTTTGGAAAAGAACATAAAGCAAAGCCCTGTGATTTTTCTTTTTCTTTTCTACATTTATAAATCGATATGGCAATTTTATAAGCAAATGTTTTGTACTGCACTGCACTCCTAACACAGCAGACAAAGGCGATTTGCAGCAGCAGCGGCAGATTCAAATTTGCTAAAAGAAAACGAGGAATCGCTTAATTGAGGCCTCTTGAGTGAAACCATGCATTGTACCCGTAGTTGCCCCCTTAGTAAATGGGTGTTTATGGGAAGAGCCAATCTGTGAGTTTTCATGTTTGCAAATCACTGAGTAAGAGGGAGAAATGGATTGATCCAATGCAATCCCAAACAAAGGTTCAGGAAGGGCTTATTGCAATGAAAAAGGGATTACTCACCACGTCGAGTAAACATAAACACTATTGTATACTAGATGTTATCCAGCAGAGTTAGATTACAGTGGGATTCAGCTGCTCAGCCCATTGTGGAGCTGTCACTGTTATTTGGTGTTTCTCGTACAGTCAGGTGCTGCTGTGTCGGGAGAAATGAACTGCATGAGTATGCAGCCTCATCAGTGCTTACATTAAAAGCCAAAACACAACACCTTAACCCTTTCAGGCTCTGTCGTTTCCCTGCCTTGTTTACAGTGTGACAGTTCTTAACCCTTTCATACTCTCGTTTCCCTGCATTGTTTACAGCTGTGAAAGTTCTTAATCCTTTCATACTCTCTTGTTTCCATGCATTGTCTACAGCTCTGGAAGTTCTTAACCCTTTCTCATACTCTCTTGTTTCCCTGCATTGTTTACAGCTCTGGAAGTTCTTAACCCTTTCATACTCTCTTGTTTCCCTGCAATATTTACAGTTCTGGAAGTCTGGAGTATTAACATAGTTTTGAAAGATTAACAGTTTTGTTTTTCAATTAAAGACTGGAGTAGAACGCTTTGGAAATAAGTTTAATGAAATACTATGCAATTTATTAAGGCTTTTAAAAAAGTACAGTGACATTACCAATTCTCAGATTACAAGACGTATAATATTTTCTGACCAAGCAAGATGTTTTAGCAAGAGGAATGCAAGCTCCCCTCTTGCAATCTGACTTGCAAGACATCACTCTGTGTGAGTCATACAGGAAGTAAAATGGAATTAAACAGCCTTGATGGTGTTTTCCAAGGTAACAATCTTCTTAAATACATAAATATTTTATCTTAAAACTCCTATGAGTCACTGCAGCTTCAAATGTGTTTTGTAATTGCAGCTTGTGAATACAATGGCAGCTGGCTCCGGTTACTGTCTAACCCACATGTATCATACCTTTCTCCCGAAAAGTACTGTATCTGAAGAAGACACACTGTTAAATACTGCACTCACATGCAACACTACTGCATTATAATACAACACTACTGCATTCTCATACAACACGACTGCATTCTCATATAACATGACTGCATTATAATACAACACTACTGCATTCTCATACAACACTACTGCATTCTCATACAACACGACTGCATCCTCATACAACACGACTGCATTCTCATACAACACGACTGCATTCTCATACAACACTACTGCATTCTCATACAACACGACTGCATTCTCATACAACACGACTGCATTCTCATACAACAATACTGCATTCTCATACAACACGACTGCATTCTCATATAACATGACTGCATTATAATACAACACTACTGCATTATCATACAACACTACTGCATTCTCATACAACACGACTGCATTCTCATACAACACTACTGCATTATAATACAACACTACTGCATTCTCATACTACCACTACTGCATTCTCATACAACACGACTGCATTATCATACAACACTACTGCATTCTCATACAACACTACTGCATTCTCATACAACACTACTGCATTCTCATACAACACTACTGCATTATAATACAACACTACTGCATTCTCATACACAACACTACTGCATTCTCATACAACACTACTGCATTATAATACAACACTACTGCATTCTCATACAACACTACTGCATTCTCATACAACACTACTGCATTCTCATACAACACTACTGCATTCTCATACAACACTACTGCATTCTCATACAACACGACTGCATTCTCATACAACACTACTGCATTCTCATACAACACTACTGCATTCTCATACAACACTACTGCATTCTCATACAACACGACTGCATTCTCATACAACACTACTGCATTCTCATACAACACTACTGCATTCTCATACAACACTACTGCATTCTCATACAACACTACTGCATTCTCATACAACACTACTGCATTCTCATACAACACGACTGCATTCTCATACAACACTACTGCATTCTCATACAACACTACTGCATTCTCATACAACACTACTGCATTCTCATACAACACTACTGCATTCTCATACAACACTACTGCATTCTCATACAACACTACTGCATTATAATACAACACTACTGCATTCTCATACAACACTACTGCATTCTCATACAACACTACTGCATTCTCATACAACACTACTGCATTCTCATACAACACATACTGCATTCTCATACAACACTACTGCATTCTCATACAACACGACTGCATTCTCATACAACACTACTGCATTCTCATACAACACTACTGCATTCTCATATAACATGACTGCATTATAATACAACACTACTGCATTCTCATACAACACTACTGCATCCTCATACAACAATACTGCATTCTCATACAACACTACTGCATTCTCATACAACACGACTGCATTCTCATACAACACGACTGCATTCTCATACAACACGACTGCATTCTCATATACCACTACTGCATTCTCATACAACACGACTGCATTCTCATACAACAATACTGCATTCTCATACAACACGACTGCATTCTCATATAACATGACTGCATTATAATACAACACGACTGCATTCTCATACAACACGACTGTATTCTCATATAACATGACTGCATTATAATACAACACTACTGCATTATAATACAACACTACTGCATTCTCATACAACACTACTGCATTCTCATACAACACTACTGCATTCTCATACAACACTACTGCATTCTCATACAACACTACTGCATTATAATACAACACTACTGCATTCTCATACAACACTACTGCATTCTCATACAACATGACTGCATTATAATACAACACTACTGCATTCTCATACAACACTACTGCATTCTCATACAACACTACTGCATTCTCATACAACACGACTGCATTCTCATACAACACTACTGCATTCTCATACAACACTACTGCATTCTCATACAACACGACTGCATTCTCATACAACACTACTGCATTATAATACAACACTACTGCATTCTCATACAACACGACTGCATTCTCATACAACACTACTGCATTCTCATACAACACGACTGCATTATAATACAACACTACTGCATTCTCATACAACACGACTGCATTCTCATACAACACTACTGCATTCTCATACAACAATGTGTTTCTTATTTTGTAACATTTACATGATTTTCTCTCCTTTTAAAAAATAGGAACTCATTAAAGAAAAAGGCAAGTCAATTTGGCATTTTCCTTTACTGTGACATAATCCTGTCTGCTTTATTGATTCGTTTATTGTGTAGTGCAGAGCAACTGTTTTATTTATTCTAATGACTGAAATTCTCTTAAACAGATGCTATAGAAACAGAAATGTGTTCTTGCTAATTTAGCATTTAACATTAATTGGTTGAAATTATCTTCATTTCCAATACATAAAAAAAGTTAGAAAAAGGATAAATAATTATTTTGGCTAAATTTCAGTTTTTACATTATTTGTTTGTTTTATTTAGTCTGAAATGATCACTGCATTCTGGTCACCTCAACAGTCTTCAGTTAAAAATAAAGTGGAAAAAAGCAGCTAATTCACTGCTAGCTTCTGTGCACACTGCAATGTTGTATTGACCCTCTAAGCCAATTTCAGATCAACCAATTTAGCAAGGTTTTGAGAACCAAAATACCTACAAAATAACAAGTTATTGGAGTTCATCTGTCTATTGACTTGCCAGCTAATTGGAAGCACATGCAAAGCGCTGATTTACTTAACAGAGGGCTGAAATGAACAGGGGTGTCATAATTACCCTATAATGAAAAACAGGCGGAAAAGCAAGAGCTAATCACGTTGTATTGATAGTTAAAAGTAACCCATGATACTGCTGTGCCTGCCTTTAGCTTTAAATGAAAGGATTCCTGAATACCATAAAGCCTCTGCATGCAACTTCAACATCAGGTGTATTTCTTGTTTACAAGCGCAATGAAAGTTGAGGTCTGCTCATTTGCACAGCCCTCATCTGTCTATATCTACTGATGTACTGTATCTTTGTAAAGTATGTCTTGTATTTTATAATGCTTCTTAATTAGGTCATAAATAAATGAAGACATACTCTGAGCATTCTACACTACATAGAGGCATTTACTGTAGTTAATCTATAGCATCTTTATTCTAGTATTTAGGTTCTAAAAAGAATAATTCTAGATTTAACAGAGTATATAATGTTGTGTTGAATATAAATGCATTACTCAATAAAACATGTTCGTCATGTTGGTTGGGCTTTGATTATTCATAGTTGATATACATTAGCAGTTTTCAGTTACTTGATTTGAGTTTTCTGGACTGGTACTGTTATACTCCTTCCACATACCTGAATGAAGTAGACTTTTTTATGTCTGCAACTTCTACAGAACTGCACTTCAAACACTGAGTGAGCTACACAAACAGATACGCAACAAAATGCTAAGCAGTGTTTAAAACATGAATAGAAAACACCACGACTGGCTCTTTAATCACTGCACGAAACACAAATGATTCCTGTTGAACTTGAGCGCAAAACATCCACTTTCCTAGGATTAATCAAGTGGCTCTATCGTTTAGTGCTGCTCGAGGTTTGCTAAAGAGTGTTAAGTAATGTGTCTTTGTAAGTAATATGGATTAATAATGTCCATGGAAACAGAGTGAAAACGCTGAATGAAACACACCCTACTGTAGGAGGAGGCGTTAGCAATCAATCTATAAATGTTTGGTATCAAAACAGCTCTCTAACCAGTATAGCACTGTATATTCTGGTTCACCACCGGTGACATGAACAACATATTATCTGTTTTGATGTAGATATTGATATTTACAAATCTGACCTACACCGGGTAATGTTTGTGTGCACACACATGCTGACTAATTGTTACTTGAAAATTGCACACCTCCATATTTCACTGGAACTTGATTGAGGTAGATTGTGGATGCACAGTGTAGCACACGCAATGCAGTTTGTGTGTATTCAGAGGTAAATGGATGTTATGATGGTGAAGTCATAGTGTATGTTGTGCATACAGTATCATATGTTGTGCACATGACATGCATTTTAGTGACAGACTTCCACACCAAAGTATTTACTACAGTACTGAACTGGAACTGATCTATCCATTCAAAATCACTAGATATACACATCATTGCATAAATATGCTGCTGCTAATGAAACATTAAACTCATGTAAGGGTTTGTTTAGGGCAACTGCCTGAGAAAGGTCGAGATCAATACACATTAGTTAATTACCACCAGTGTGATAATATTTCACATTGTAAAATTTCTATGGTAATTTTCAAACTTTGAATTTAAATTTTAAATGAAGTTAGGTTGTTTAATGTGTGGGCTATGGCTGTTGGTTTTAATTTTTGACTTCAGGTTAGGTTAACTAACAGCTGTAGCCTACACATTAAAATATACAGACAACCAGCTAAATTCAACAGGCATGCATTTTAAGATGAGGGTTTGAGACAAGTGCAATGTATACAGTTAATTCATATTACTTTGGTTAAATGATAAACACACATTTTATCTGTAGCTAAACTGCTGTCTAAAACACTGCATGCTACAGTATGTAGTGAGTACAGCTGCTGCTCATTATGTTTTATTCTCTGAGTGCACTCTGCAAACAAATTAACATAATATGTGTTGATAGAATTGATAAAAAAATACATGTCTCTCTATCTATCGATCTATCTATCTATCTAGCTAGCTAATTAAAAAGAGCCGAACCTTTAATCAAACACACAGTATATTACAACAATTATATTTGTATATCCATCCATACGTAGTTTGGTAACTGTTTTGTGGATAGAAAGTGAAGCGGCAGCCTCTCTTCTTTCTATAATTACGTCGGGTAACTGTAATAACTATCGGGCGGTATGTGGACTTGACCAAAGCGTTATTGCTCTATTTCACGCACTTACAAAAACAAAGTGTATAACATAACTGAACGCGAAGTGAAACTCCAAAGTATTTAATATTACCATGCCTGTGTTACTTTATTGTCACCTATATGAAACGGAGTGATCAAAGGCCCGCAGTGTTAAACTTTTTTTCATTTGCACCTAATTATTAACGAGCGTAATCTTAACCTACCTGTTTGAACTGCTCCTCGTATGTCCATTCGTGGTGCTGGGATTGCCCTTGCTGTTCCAGCCCCGTGGGAGAATGTGATTGTCCAGCAGTAGCGTACTGAGGCTGCCCCACCGCGGAGAGTACATGCACAGGTGTCCCCTTTGGAGACAGTCCGGCCGCCGCTTGTACTGGACTACGGGGCTGAAAGTGCGTTAGATCCGCTTCCATGGCTTCATCCTCAGACCCTTCATCGTCCAAATCTTGATCTTCCAGGTCGCGATTTTCGTCTTCCATGCCGCGATCCTCTTCGAGATCATCGTCCAGACCTGCGTCCTTTGGATCCGGAAGCCTGTGCGCAATGTGATGGGCTTGCTGCCGAACCGGTGCGCTAGCCCTTGGGTCTGCATCCTGCGATACTGCAGCGGCAAATGAGCCGCGCACAGCTGCCTGGTACACAGCTAGGGCTTGCTGCTTTATTTGTGTCGCCACCATAGATCGGATCTCTTTCTCCTTCTCCGTCTGCCGGAGCTTCTCCTCAAGAGCCAGACGAGCTGCCTGCTGCCGCTGGAGGTTTTCCATCACAGCCTCCAGCTTCATCCCGCCGCTGGTTTGATGAGACTGGGAGCCGGGGAAGTGGCTGTGAGCAGAGGCAGTAGAGACAAGGAGAGGCAGGGCGTTTGCAGAAGAGAAAACCGCTTGCTGGAACGGATGAAAACAGACAGACAAGCCAGTCAGATCCACCGCTTATGGAAACAAACTGCAAGGGGCTAGGGGAGATGTCAAAGGATAACTCTAAAAAATAAAAGCAAAACACAAAGCAAAAGTAGCAGAATGGTTATAGCTATAGTATCATAGTAGAGCTATGAAATGAACTTGTATTACACGTCTTAAAACGAAAATAATTTAATTACCACCCAATTCAATTGTTAGCTTGTGGATATAAATAACCCAGTTACTCCGTTTTATTTACGCGTAACTTTTCAATTCAACATTTGGTGATAGCAAGTAACTGTCAAAAAAAGTAAAACCAGATTTAAAGATAATCTATTTAATACATTACTTAGTTATTTTAAAACTCCACCAATAAGTCTTTTTACAGAATGTCGTAATCCGACAGGATTCAAAGCATTCAACTTTCTCGTTTTCTTTGAAGGATCTAAATGTCACACAAACTTACTTGTTTTTTTTTGGATGTTTGAATTAACGTTAAATTTATAGCCCATATACACCAACTATAGCCGATAATTATTAATAATAATAATAATAATTATAATAATAATCTAATATATTATTAATTATATATAATTATAATAATATAATATATTATATAATAAACTGATGTTACATTTAAACGACATGGCTAATAATCATACAATAAGCTTTAGACTTGTCTACTGTCTAAAATACAACATTAGCTATCATGTCCAAGCGAAATTAATCAGTAATCAATTTGATCCCACTTTTTTTTTTTTTTTTAAATGTACATACCTTTACTGATTTACTAAAACCTCACTCAGATTTTAATACAAATAAACATACAACTACAATGAAAAAAGTTCCACCGTCCATATACGATACAATCCCACCTTATCTAAATGAAAGAGCGAACGCTTACCAGAGCAGATTTTGTTGCTACAGTGGTGTTATCAACCATGCTTCTTCTCCCGTTGATTGTAACACAATATTTAACTGTTTAAAAAACAAAAACAAATTCCTTTACAATAACAATAGAAAAAAAGTTAGCTTTATTTCTGAACATTGAGGACGAGGAAATTATATTTTAAAAAGATATTCGCGGTGTCCTAAACTAAAGCCCCGAAGGTTTTGGCAACAAGTGGCAGCCCAGCCAGAATGACCTCTTCTGTGAGAGATCAACCCTTCTGCTCCCATTTGCTAACAACACGTCAATGGAGTGATACACAGGGAGGGCAGGGTCTAGTGACAGCCAAGGAAACACAGTTTAACAAGCACAAACAGGGAGCTGGATTCTGTAGTGTTATGACAGGGCGGCTCAACAGACACGCGCATTATTCGTTCCTACTGTACAGTAATCAAATGATTCATCACATCATTTAATATGGCTCGTGATGGCGCAACGACAGAGAAGTAGTCCGGGATATTTTAAGGTAGGGCTGTCCTAGAAGGAATTATTTGACATACACATTGTTTATTTATTTATTTATTTATTATACAATTCAAATCAAAATTAATTGCTACGCATTTTAATTTTGCGTAAAATACATATTTGTTTGATACCATTCTGCAATATGTATATTATAAAATTATATAAAACGAATATGAACAAGTTAATTTGTTGATTGTAAACATTAGAGATAAATAATACATAAAGACTTTGAAAAATCCCCTCACTCCAGACACTACTAGTATTCCATTTTAATTGTGACAATAGTGGCTTTTAAAACAGAAGGTCCTCATAACAAACCAAACAACAAGCGGGCGTTTTATGCAGTGTTAGTAATACAAGAGTTCATGTTTGAATTGCTGTTTTCAACATGTTCTTTATTAGACTTTAAACTTTACAATGTAGTGTTCTAATTGCTGGCAGTTATGTGTGACGTCTTGGATCCTTATACAAATGCAATGATTTTGCTTTGTATTGTACAGTGTTTTGAGATACTGTTTGTATGAAACACGTTATATAAATAAAATGTGATGCCAGGTAGGTGACAGTAACTGATAGTACAGTAGTATGCACTCAAGCAGACATTTAGTGAATGCCCAATACTGGAAAGACAATGAGTGACGGCTTCAGTGTTATTAATGCCAGGGCTGTATTGCATGTCTGGCACAGTTTTCGATCTCTTGCCAGCTGTACAGGCCTGGTTAGTAGAGTCCGTTCATGATGTTTCAGTGTAACCACTGAACTGGTATATGCATAACCAGAAGATTATCTTCTGGGAGTCGATTGTGTGTGTGTGTGTGTGTGTGTGTTTTTAAAGGAATTGGTAAACAATATCAATAAATGGTTTTGTAAATAATACATACCCTTTTTGCAAGTTCTTATAGTTTACAGTGTTTTATGTGAAAACTGTGTTAGTGGATCTTTCAGCTGTTCATGTCTAATGGTTTTATCTAAAACATTCCTCTTCTGGATTAAGTCCTAATTATGGCAGCGCTATAGAAGCGATACAGTGCAACTATGGCAGCACCATAAACTTGGATTGCATTCAGGTCTGTTACTAATTTGATCCATATGTTTAATGAAACTCTTTCCTTTATTCAAATACTGTACATAAAGTTATGGTACAAAAGAAAATGTTCAAATATATATAACAATAAAACAGATTAACCAATAGTAAAATACTGTACATTTTAAACCCAATCAAATTACAGTACCTTGCAAAATAAAGATAAATGACAAGACTTAGATCTCACTTAATACATTACATATAGAAATGGTGGCAGATTTGCTTGACATGGGTCTTTTTATAATATGTTTCATATATATATATATATATATATATATATATATTATATATATATATATATATAAATATATACAGAAATATATATATATTGTATATATATATACTAAAATACATATATATATATATATTTTATAAATTATGTACACATTGGTAAACTCAGGGAATAACATAAAGACAATATAATGAAGAACAACCAATGATGGACTATTTGAAAAGAAATCTCATCAAATGTTAACACAACACAGTCTATCTTCAGTAAGAGAATGCCAAGGCTAATGATGTGTAACTGAGCACAGCCCACAAAACAAAGCTGATATCATTGTAAAATGCAATGTATAGGAATATTTTATATACTTTCCTTGATAACATTCTGTTTGTATACACTCCAGTGGTTGTACACTGTCTTGCCTATACATTAGCACCCCTTGTGGTCATAGATAGCATGTGGTTGTCTACAGTCCAACTGTAATTAGTATATTAAATAAATATACATACTGTATGTATATACTAGTATTAGTTTTAATAATAGCACTTCTACTGTAATGCACATTAGCAAAATAACTTTATGCTAGAAATCCCAGCAACAACCAGCACTGTTTTACCCAGTCACAGCAGGTAGTCTGTCAGTTTTACCCTGTCACAGCAGGTAGTCTGTCAGTTTTACCCTGTCGCAGCAGGTAGTCTGTCAGTTTTACCCTGTTGCAGCAGGTAGTCTGTCAGTTTTACCCTGTCGCAGCAGGTAGTCTGTCCGTTTTACCCTGTCGCAGCAGGTAGTCTGTCCGTTTTACCCTGTCGCAGCAGGTAGTCTGTCAGTTTTACCCTGTCGCAGCAGGTAGTCTGTCAGTTTTACCCTGTCGCAGCAGGTAGTCTGTCAGTTTTACCCTGTCGCAGCAGGCAGTCTGTCAGTTTTACCCTGTCACAGCAGGTAGTCTGATGGTTTTCAGCCAGCCATGCTGGTTCACAAGCCTATAATCCTGGTTGCAGAGCTGCTTAAAATGATTTCAGAAATAAACAGTCCCTTTACTGGAACGTTGGGAAGTTCCATGTTTGTTATCATTTCTGAATCTAATGGCTGTAAAGCTTTGCTGGGTTTGAAATACCATCTAGGGTATCCGCTAAGAAAGCAATGAATGTCAGCTCCTGTATCCCAGACTCGGGCTAATCCCCAGGTCTGCAGTCAGGCAGGCAGGCAGGCAGGTCTTGTCTGAGTGAGCAGAAATAATCTGATTGGGTTATTCAGTTACAAAGGCATGCTTGTAATTTCTCTGTTTGAATGAGCAGTAATGAAAAAATAATTGCTGAGTAGGTTTGCATGTGATGCTGTGGTGCTGTAACGCCCTCAATAACAGCATAGTGAAATCATGGTGAAGCACAGTTAAGCAAGTCAAATCACATACAAGCATGGTGAAACCACAATGGGTGTGTGTAACGGGCAGTGTTGTGTGACACAATGCAGCTATGGATTCTGTCATCTGTCAGGGAGATGGGATGAGGTTAAAAGCTCAGAAACCACGAATGCAGATGAGCCCAGCTATTTTGCATCGTGGTTAAAGTGCTTGCTTGTGTTGTGCGGGGTTGTTCAAAATTCATATTATTCCTGCTTGATTGCATTTGTATTCCTGTGCCAGGGGAAAATAGTAGTTATTTTTTATGCTGTGATCGTGTAGACATGTTTCTCCTTTCTTCTGTTGATGATGTATCAGACAAGTTACCACGGATTCTGTTTAACAGCAATGAGATATGTTTCTAGCCCGTGACATATAATAAAAATACAAGGCATGTGCAACATACAGTACTGTGTGTCATGATCAGTCTAAAGTGTAAATACCAGGCAATTCCATGGTAGCGCCAGCCATTAGCTATTTGTGGCAGGCCCAATTGCCAGTAAAATTATGTTTTATGTAGTTGTTTGCTATTTTCTTCACCATAGCATCTGATATTTCCACATTTTAGCATCACCTTATGACCTAGTAACCTTTGACCCTAATAACTGTAACTAAAAGGCACTTCTATCTGCTTATGGCTGGTCTGTGTCACTCTAGCACCAACCCAGCCAATCATGCTCCAAGCTGTAGAACCAACCCAACCAATCATGCTCCAAGCTGTAGAACCAACCCAACCAATCATGCTCCAAGCTGTAGAACAAACCCAACCAATCATGCTCCAAGTTGTAGAACCAACCCAACCAATAATGCTCCAAGCTGTAGCATCAACCCAACCAATCATGATTCAAACCAATTGAAATGCCCTGTTCACAAGTATATGCTGTATATAACTACAATAAACCAACCACTTCACCACTGCTAAAGAGATTACACTGGAGGCCACCAGTGGCTACATGTTGTAACTGAAACTCATGTTTGGTCATTTTTGAGATGTGGACTAATGTCCACTGAGAGTTAGGTTGAGACTACAAAACTTACCAAAAAAGTGAAGTTCATGTGCATTTACAATGCTTTTCGCCAAGCTGTTTATATGTTTTACCAACCAAACTTCATTCTTAAAAGGGATAAACCCATAAACATATTCATGAAACAGCAGAAAGGTTTTGTTTTTCAACTTCAGGATATTGCAGTGTGTTGGCACAGCACAAATGCCACCCATATTTTATGATTCTTCCATTCACTTGGAATGGCTGTTCCTGTTGGTTTTTAAGTTATCTCCTGGTTCTTTTCAATCTTCATTCCAGTTGGTGAATGCTTTATGTTTGGAGCAGTGCGACTATGCTTGAGAAGACATCACAGCAACGGTAAACACTAGACCTATTTACAAGGTAAGCATTGTCCCTCACTGCTGTGTTCCTTATTTATTAATGGAAAAATCCCATTTAGCATTACAGTTCTTTTTCAATGGCGTATCTTGCTGTTTCACAACTAATACACTTGAGCGTTTAAAAAAAGCATTACATAAAATCACATCAACTTCACAACACAAAAAAAACAGTTTGACCAGCTTGACATACATAAATATAAAATCACATGCAAACAGCAACGCACTGTGGCTGCATCCATTCTACTAATAAAGCGGATGCTGTTGTTACTGGCAGTCTTTTAGTACTTTTACATGAAAAGAAAGCAATCAGTAATGGCTTCAATTCCATAAATTGGGGCCAAGAGGTTAAAAAGGTTGTCATAGACCAGTAGACCAGTGATAATCAATGGAAGTAAATTAAACGATATTTACTGCCAGACAAAACAGCCGGCAGTACTGTTCAAGTGGCCCTCAGATTGATCACAGCATTAAACAACTCATATTTTTAAAAAGAAAAAGATAAGAATCGCTATGCAGTATGCGAATGCCCAGAGACAAGTTATCAGAATGTTTTAAATCTGTTTTCGAACTATCTGAAATAGTTTTCAACTGTTACAGCAGTGTGCACATGTATTAGAACTTCTCAAGACGTGTCATTTAGATCCTTTATATACCTGCCTGCATGAAAACTGCAGGGTTTGAGAATTTCAATTTTCGGTCAGTGATCAGTGATCTAGAAACAATGTGTGAAAACCTTAGACCATTTTATGATTTAATTAGGCATCTTAAACAACATCTAAAAAGTCTCTTGCCTTTGACCATTTGTGGATATGTGTTCCCTTTCTCTTGCTGTTTTTAATGAATTGCATGTGTGGCCTATTAAAGTCATCAATTAAATTAGACAATCAATAATTTGCCTATTTTGATTTCCAGTTCCAGTGGTTTGATTTCATATGCACAACAAACATAAAACAACAGAAGCAATATGGTGTTCTCACGACTGTATGAAGCAGGGGCAGACAGCCCTGGTCCTGGAGTGCCACAGACACTTGTTGTTTTTGTTTTACCTGAGCCCTAATTGATTCAATGATTGGTTTAATTGGTCAGAATTACCATGTGTTCCAGGTATTAAGCAACTGATGATTAAGAGATACCTACAAAACCTGCAGGATCGTGGCTCTCCACGACCAGGGTTGCCTACCTCTGGTGTAAATTCTTTAAGCAAGCATCTTTTGGAACAATGGCAAAACTAAACACATTGAGAACTTAAATATGATTATGACAGATAATTATAAAAACAATGACATGTTAGTGGCAGTTTGACAGCATACTGTAAATATCATCATGCAGACGTTCAATTTGACACAATCAGAAGCATCTGTCTGATAATGTCTCAATGTGTGTGTGGTGCAGTGATGGCACATTCAAAAAGGAGCAATCTGCTTTTAAAACCATTACAAAAAGCCTCAAAATTCTCAGTAGCCACAGTACCCATAAAGGGGTGGTAAGTGTGGTCTCTCCGGCAATGCCATGGACAGCAGTGTGCTGCAGACGCTCGTGTGTGTTCCTCTTGTCAGCAGCGCTAGCACGGCTTGTCCTTTCTTGTGGGAAACAAGGTTCAGTTCATTGTTAGGGTTTCTTTCTTATAAAACAGCAGTGCTCTTGATACAAGCTATAAGATGAGGGATTTGGTTACATGTTAGTCTGCAGATTGTCACCTGCCAAATTTTTATACAAAAAGTACATTTTTGGTGAGAATCTGCCTTGAACTTCCACTCGTTTTTGTATGTGAATCAAATCTTTTATGACTGTTTTGTTCTACCTGAGGCTGTGAGAAGCACACTGAGGAGGTAATGAAAAGTAAGAAAGGCACTGCTGTCATTCAGAAGGTAAACAGACTAGCCTCTCCCTGATCTAAATCCATTAAAACCAGAACAGGTTAGGATTAGTGATTCATTCAGACTACTGACTGCAGTCTGTACTATTCTAAAGATGTCTGGTCTACTCTTTGCATTGTGTTTTGACACTTCATCCGCAAGCACAGTTCTGATAGTGACATGTGGTTTCCACAGCTGCTGTCAGCATGAATCTCATTATGATAGGCCAGTTCAGAATATTTGTCAGATCAGACTACAGGGCTCTGATAACCGAGTGTGCTGTAACAAGCAGCCTCCCCTTCCATGCGAATATGTAACCCTGCTGGTTCCCAGCACAGGAAATATGCTTTCCACGGTCAGGTGGGGGAGAAGAGGGTTCAGGAAACATGCTGCTGTCTGAGACAGGAAGGGAACTGTGTCAGAAAAGGAAAAATACACAAATACACATGATACAAAGTTACTAACCAGAACTAAAAAACTCAGACAATTTTCTATTCAGTAAAAACCTAGTAAGTATAAGGAGTAAAAAAAAAAAAAATATATATAATATTATATATACATATAGATAGATATATATAATATATAGATAATATATAATATATATTATATATATATAAATCATTCATTTTAGAATTGTAATTGGTGTTTTTCTTTTCATTAAAAAAAGTGCCAATGACAATTTGGTGTAAATAGCCCATTTAATTACTGTATATTGAGCACTTACTATACTTTTTAAGATGCCCACTTGTAAACAAATCCCCTTGTTCTTATTCTGTACAGTAATGTATGTTTAACTTCCTCTTGTGGCTGCTGTTGATAAGGCAGATAGCAGGTCTTGCTTTTCACTTCAATCACAGGGTAATGTGTACTAGATTCTCAAAGCTTGTTATTTCCAAATAATCATGCACGTTTTTTTTTTTTTCTCACACAATTACCAACCATGAAATAAATAACCCAATGTTATTGGTATTTTATCCCTTTAATAAATATGAATTTATTATAAAAACAAGTTTGAGAATTTTACTCAATGTACTCAAATGAGAAACCCTCAAATTGAAGATTCAAGGTAAACACTTTTTGGTGGCCTGGTAACTTCAGGGTAACAGCTTGTCAGAAGATATTGCATTAACTTATGTCAGCATATGAGTGGAGTTGTTCAAAATCAATGTGGACATTGAATTTTAATTAGCAAGCACTGGCATTAAAACAAAATCTAAATTAATGCATATTTTGAAAGGGTAACGTTGATGTCAAAGCAAGCAGTGGGAATAGCCAGCACAGGAGACAGGAGCTTGCTAGCGCATTTTTACATTTTTTTTTTATTTTTATAAATTAAACAAAACAAAAAAAGCACCCCAACAAAGGCTATCTCAGTGCAGGACACAGCACACAACCTGCTGCTCAGCCCTTCTTCTGAACAAACTCACCCTGGAGTTCTCACCTGGTCTTTTATACAGGCGACCGTTTAATCATTTAACCAGTTTGCTTCCCAATGTTACCAGTGCATTGTCCACAGCTCCATGTGGATTCCACGAATGCAGGGACCTAATTACACTATTTTCATTTCAGGTGTCTAATAGGGCAGGGGTCCCCATTCCCAGTTCTGGAGGGCCATTCCACTCCAGATTTAACTGTGACTGCATTTTTATTGTGTTGTCACAATGAAAGCTCTAATGGATCTGTCTGTAATCGAGAGCACGTTGCCTCGTGCCTAGTTTTTACTGTGTTTGAGATTGACTCTTCCTGATGTGTTTGGAACTGTGACAGGGTTAGTAATGAAACACAGAGACCAGAAAGCTGCAGTCTAAAGTGATAATGTGCACTTTTAATAACACAAACCAACCATCAAGCACAGCACAGCACAGCACCAGCACAACACAGCAAAGCACAGCACAGCACATCACATCACAGCAAAGCACCAGCACAGCACAGCACAGCACAGCACAGCACAGCACCAGCAAAGCACAGCACAGCACCAGCACAGCACAGCACAGCACAGCACAGCACAGCACAGCACAGCACAGCACAGCACAGCACAGCACAGCACAGCACAGCACAGCACAGCACAGCACAGCACAGCACAGCACCAGCACCAGCACCAGCACAGCACCAGCACAGCACAGCACCAGCACAGCAGCACCAGCACAGCACCAGCACAGCAAAGCACAGCACAGCACAGCACAGCACAGCACAGCACAGCACAGCACAGCACAGCACCAGCACAGCACAGCACAGCACAGCACAGCACCAGCACAGCACCAGCATAGCACAGCACAGTACCAGCACAGCAAAGCACCATCATTAATCCTCACCAACACCCGTGATTACCATTTTTATACACCGCGCTGCCACAGGAACACTTGCAGTTTTGAGGGTTACAGTATTTGTTTGCATTAAAAACTTTTCATTTGTGATTAATCATGTTTCACTTGTGATTAGTGAGCAGTTTGTATTCCCAGTGTAAACACACCCTATGTTAGGAGTGTATTCCATTCCCCTTCAATGTAGATTTTATCTCTGATTTGGACAGAGCAGATTGGAAAACAGAAGGATAATATAGACAGGCAGTCCCAGTTTTAAACTGGTCAACAAGGGAATATCAAAGACAGAGCAGATCAATATTATATTCTAACTGTGTTGTGTGTTTGTCATTTGGAACTGTAATGAACAGCCCAGCAGCTAATCCGTCTGCACGTCATTATTAGCCGTTAATAAGGTCGAGGAGTATTGACCACTAACAGCAAACAAGTCAAATGAACAGCTCTGGCCTACCGGATTGAGAGTGCTTGGTGTTGGTGTGAATACAAGGAAGAAAGCTGAGAGGATTGGAGGTGTTCTCTAAAGCAGTGCTCCAGGAAGAGGTCCTGTCATCATGGTATAGGGCAGCTCCCCAGGGTTAAATCCAGGGCTGGGACCTGGTGAGATGGGAATGCAATTACAAGACTAGAACTCAGCCAGCACCTGCAGGACTGGAGCTTCACTGGTACTGGATGAGAGTACTCCCACTGACCTTCAGTTCTTCACTCTGAAAACTCCAGTGTCCTTTATTGTAACCCTGCTTGCCTCTGTGTGACTCTCACCAGTGTCCTTTATTGTAACCCTGCTTGCCTCTGTGTGACTCTCACCAGTGTCCTCTCCTTTATTGTAACACTGCTTGCCTCTGTGACTCTCACCAGTGTCCTCTCCTTTATTGTAACACTGCTTGCCTCTGTGTGACTCTCACCAGTCACATTCTGTGAGCCTCATAAGTACACAGCCTGCACCTGCATTGACCTTGAATTTAATTGACCTTGTTTAGACTATATGCTACATTAAGCAATTATATAAAAGGAATTGAATTAGACTAATATGTACCAGTGAGAGACAAGGTGCAGCTGCTGTGACAGATTAGTCTTTGCTGATTCATCTGATTGACTGGACCTAGTACAACTCTCAATCTCATTGCACTGAGGCATCATAAAACATTAACAAGAGCATCAGTGCAGAAGCCTTAAAGCGACAGTGTCCAAATCTCAACTGCAATCTTATGAGAAACAGGACTGATGAAGGCGTTGGCTGCAGCATTTGTTTGTGTGCCTTGGTTTCTTACAGTTATACCTCAGAACAAATGATTGAGTGTTTGAAGTTATGGCTATTTCACAGCTTTGTTTACTATATACAGACAGAGAGACTAACAGACAGATTTTACTTCTGCCTTGGCTCTTAAGACTAGATTGACCCTGCCTCATCATTGTGGAATCTGATTAGCCCCACTTCAGAACGTTATCACTGTTCTCTATAAGTTTTGAAACAGCTCAAAAAACCAAACACAGTTCAACAAACATGTTTGTAACATGCATCAGTACCACTGCTGTAAGTACAAGAACAGAGCTACAAATATCATGAAGAAGCAAAACATTAGGACCGCCATCCACTACAAGCAGGTGTGATATGCAAGGTCATACTTTGGACAGATAGACAGACAGGCAGGCAGGCAGGCAGGCAGGCAGGCAGGCAGGAAGACAGACAGGCAGACAGACAGACAAACAGACAGGCAGACAGACAGGCAGGCAGGCAGGAAGACAGGCAGACAGACAGACAAACAGACAGGTAGACAGACAGGCAGGCAGGCAGGCAGGCAGACAGACAAACAGGTTGTTATTTTTGTTTTGTAAAATGTCATTAAACTTGCTGGCCTTAAACACTAGCTATTAAGCCACTTAAATACAGTATGCAAGCCAGTATATAAGCAGCATCTTTCCAGGACTCTAACAAAAGACTAGAAAAGAAAGTCAACTAATAAACTGAATATTAGCGCACCGGTAATTCCCAGGAAGCTTAATTGACCTCTGACTCTGAATGCATTTTTATTTATTTGTAAACCCCCTCGAGTCACCCGATTGATCAGGCGAAGTCAAAAGAAAAGGGAGATTCCTGAGAGCCTATCAATATCTGCTTCGGGGAAATGCAGGGAATGACAATATCCATAACGATCAGGAATATTGATCATCCACCACAAAACGGGAACAAGATGTAAAGCTGCTGCTACTGCATAGGCCATATGAAAAACAGGAGGAAGCTGAATGTGTCCGTTTATATCGATCTCATCAGAGCGCTCTCCCTTAACCCTTACAGCCCTGATTGGTTTTGGACTCAGTTTAGTTTAGTTTACTCCTTTATTGAGAACACACAAGAACTGACTGCAACATTTCTTTTTTAACATATACCTTACACACTAGCTCAGACAGGGACCTAGAGTCCCGTGAGGTTCCAAGCTGATTTCCAACGGCATGTGTTAAATATGGCACTAAGATGAGGCAGGACTTTGAGGTTCTGCCAGGACTGAAAGGGTTAAAGATTTGAATTGTATTTTTACACTCCCTTTCCTAGTCACTGTGTTTGCACTCACTCTGAATGACTCTGGCTTCTGTTGCTTCAGTATTCAGAGGTCCTGCCTTTATCTGGAGTCTAAGTGCTGGTGTAAACAAATAGTGGTTCCCCTGAATATTTGGACCCCCAGGGGAATGAATATTTGTTCCCACCAGCAAACATGTGTTCCCCCTACATGCATGTTTGTTATATTCTCCTGTTTGTATGTAAATTCTGCAGGTGTAATGCTAGTGAATGGGAACAAGGTTTGCAGACTGTTGTCATGTGTTCTTGTAGGTGTGACTGGACCTGTCAGAGGGGACTGAATGGTACAAGTTTGAGTTAGGGAATGTGCTCTTAAAATGAAGGTTTTAGTTGAAAGCGCATGGATACAGACTTATATGCAAAGAAAGATTACTTTGTTACAGAAAGATAAGGGGGAACATTCATTCCTAGGTGAACAAATATTTGGGGGGCATATTCTCCGACACTGGGACTGAACAGCCTTCCTCATTCCATTCAGACTCTATGTACAGGATATACAGGGAGAGAGAGAGTAGGTGTGCATTGCAGTACAAGATTCACAGGGAGACAGTAGGTGTGCATTGCAGTACAGGAAATACAGAGAGAGAGTAGGTGTGCATTGCAGTACAGGATATACAGGGAGACAGTAGGTGTGCATTGCATTAAAGGATATACAGGGAGAGAGTAGGTGTGCATTGCAGTACAGGATATACAGAGAGAGAGTAGGTGTGCATTGCAGTACTGGATATACAGAGAGAGAGTAGGTGTGCATTACAGTGCAGGATATACAGGGAGAGAGTAGGTGTGCATTACAGTGCAGGATATACAGGGAGAGAGTAGGTGTGCATTGCAGTACAAGATACACAGGGAGACAGTAGGTGTGCATTGCAGTACAGGATATACAGAGAGAGAGTAGGTGTGCATTGCAGTACAGGATATACAGGGAGACAGTAGGTGTGCATTGCAGTAAAGGATATACAGGGAGAGAGTAGGTGTGCATTGCAGTACAGGATATATATAGAGAGAGTAGGTGTGCATTGCAGTACAGGATATACAGAGAGAGAGTAGGTGTGCATTACAGTGCAGGATATACAGGGAGAGAGTAGGTGTGCATTGCAGTGCAGGATATACAGGGAGAGTAGGTGTGCATTGCAGTACAGGATATACAGGGAGAGAGTAGGTGTGCATTACAGTACAGGATATACAGGGAGAGAGTAGGTGTGCATTACAGTGCAGGATATACAGGGAGAGTAGGTGTGGACTGCAGTACAGGATATACAGGGAGATAGTAGGTGTGTAATGTAATTGCAGTGTAGTAAAGAACACTTCAAAAATGTTTCTCAAAAAAACTATAAATGAGCCAAATCTAAAATCAACATATTGGGTTTCATCAGGATTTGATGTCGTTTGATTAAAAAAATATTAAAACAAAAGATAAAAGTTTATGTTTTATTATTTGTACTACATTTTCAGAAAGTGTATAATAAAATGATATACAAATCTGCATGAACATAACACATATTATATGTAACTGTTTTCAACTCAATAAACTTACTATATTGCATACAGCACTAACTGCCAGAATACCTGTCCTGGTATATTCATGTAATAGTCAATGTTCTTTACACCCCGGACCTCGAGAGCGGATGTTGTGAGCTACCATCCTCTGGAGGTCAAAGGTAAGCCCTGCAGCCCTCTAAATGGAAAATATACACAGGTCAAAGTTCAGCTATGTGATCACATTTCTATAGCATGACATATTTCCTGCACACAATTGTATAAAATGAAGAGTTTATTGGATGATAGCCAAATGCAATGTGAAAAGCCTGTATGAGACTATGTTAAAAGCAATGTGAAAAGCCTGTAGGAGACTATGACAAATGCAATGTGAAAAGCCTATAGGAGGCTATGATACAGTTTGGTAAAGATGTGTACATAATCAATGCAGTTCTCATGTTCACCCCTACAGTGTGATGGACGGACATGACCAGCACATAAGGGAGCCCATGTTTTCATGAGGACCCTCATCAATCGAGCACAACCACACCGGGCTAGGCTCACCTCCACTACTCCTGTGCGAGTATTTCCAGGAGATGTCAGCATTGGATTATTTTAACTTAATCCCACTTCTCCCAGATGTATGTATCTATGTAAATGCTACAAAATAAATATGCTAGATTCTGACCAGTAGAGGTCTCTGTTTTTCATTAGTCACACCAGCAGTGAGATTGGATTGAATAATTACATGAATGGTTTATAGGTTCATTGCGTGATTGTAACTTGTTAACACATTTTCTACATCTGGATAAAAGTGCCCTGAGTGATAACCTTGTGTGGGTTGTGTAGGAGAGCTTTGAAAGCAAACAAGTAGGAGAAGAGAACTAGTAAAGAATTCAAACTTAAAGTATAACATCAAGTCCGGGTCCGTGTGTAGAGGACGGCTTGGAGAAAGGCAGTTCTGTGTGGTTAGATACATGCAATGCAGTCTGATACAGGGTAAATTCTGATTGCTTTGTTTGGTTGGTTTTGTGTCAGGGAAGCGTCTCAGCTGTCCTGACTTTAGACAAGGGAAAGGAAACAGTAAAGTTAGTATTCCAAAACGAAGTTAGGATTTTTGTTGTTTATTTTTTTTTTATTGTTCTGTACCTGTGGAAAGAACCTTACCCTGTGATAAAAAAATAAAACACCTGTTGGTTTGAACCTCAACTGCAAGACTCCATGGTCTCATTTCATGAAGGTCCTGTGGTTGTGATGTGGTTGCGATGTGATTGCGATGAGGTTGTGATGTGATTGCGATGAGGTTGTGATGTGATTGCGATGAGGTTGTGATGTGGTTGTGATGTGATTGCAATGAGATTGTGATGTGGTTGTGATGTGATTGCGATGAGGTTGTGATGTGGTTGTGATGTGATTGCTATGAGATTGTGATGTGGTTGTGATGTGGTTGTGATGTGATTGGGATGAGGTTGTGATGTGGTTGTAATGTGATTGCGATGAGGTTGTGATGTGGTTGTGATGTGGTTGTGATGAGGTTGTGATGTGATTGCGATGTGGTTGTGATGTGGTTGTGATGTGATTGCGATGAGGTTGTGATGTGGTTGTGATGTGGTTGTGATGTGGTTGTGATGTGGTTGTTGTGATGATGGTTGTGATGTGGTTGTGATGTGGTTGTGATGTGATTGCGATGAGGTTGTGATGTGGTTGTGATGTGATTGCGATGAGGTTGTGATGTGATTGCGATGAGGTTGTGATGTGGTTGTGATGTGATTGCGATGAGGTTGTGATGTGGTTGTGATGTGATTGCGATGAGGTTGTGATGAGGTTGTGATGTGATTGCGATGAGGTTGTGATGTGATTGCGATGAGGTTGTGATGTGGTTGTGATGTGATTGCGATGAGATTGCGATGAGGTTGTGATGTGATTGCGATGAGGTTGTGATGTGGTTGTGATGTGATTGCGATGAGGTTGTGATGTGGTTGTGATGTGATTGCGATGAGGTTGTGATGTGGTTGTGATGTGATTGCGATGAGGTTGTGATGTGATTGCGCTGAGGTTGTGATGTGATTGCGATGAGGTTGCGATGAGGTTGTGATGTGATTGCGATGAGGTTGCGATGAGGTTGTGATGTGATTGCGATGAGGTTGTGATGTGGTTGTGATGTGATTGCGATGAGGTTGTGATGTGATTGCGATGAGGTTGTGATGTGATTGCGATGAGGTTGCAATGAGGTTGTGATGTGATTGCGATGAAGTTGTGATGTGGTTGTGATGTGATTGCGATGAGATTGCGATGAGGTTGTGATGTGGTTGTGATGTGATTGCGATGTGGTTTTGATGTTACTGCAATGAGGTTGCAATCAGGTTGTGATGTGGTTGTGATGTGATTGTGATGTGACTGCAATGAGGTTGTGATATGGTTGTGAAGTGGCTGTGATATAATTGCGATGAGGTTGCGATGAGGTTGCGATGTGGTTGTGATGTGGTTGCGATGAGGGTACGAGGAAGGTCGTTGCTGCCTTCGTTTCATAAAGCACTGTGCAAGTGCCGTCGCTTATAATCACTGTTTTGCGATCTGCACTCAAAAAAATCAGTAACTCGGTAATCCACTTTAAAGCACAGTGACAATTACATATTTACACAATGGCAGGATGCAAAGGAAAACAATTTTTTCAATGAAGAAATTGACACAATTATGGAAATAGTTGGCCAACACAAATTTGTTCTCAGGGCCGGATTAACATATACGCAAATTACACTTTAGTGCAGGGCCCCAGCGAGGGCCCCCGTGAGGTCAAATTGGGACCCTTCACCGTGTAAGGCTGGGCATAATGAGTAAAGTGGTCTGTAACTACTAAAATGTTGCTGATGTTCCAGGAGTCATTTTCCATGCTCAAGAAATCAATACAGATTAGCTCCAGTGGTGCTTCAGTCCCAATATTGGTCAATAGGCGTGGATCATTTATGCATTGTTTTCCACTGCGCACATTGGGAAAAGGATTTGCAGTGAAGCTCAATGTTAGCAGCCAATAGAATCAGGCACGGGCAAGATCTTGAGTTCGCTCAGTCCCCAAGTGTCCCATGTTGTTATGTAGGGACCTGTGGCGGAGTGTCCCGCCCCTTTATGTTTAAGAGTTTTATTTTGTATGTAGTGTGTTAATGTTGGTGTTTATGTATAAAATACATGGGATATAAATATGGGTTACGAGCACAAGTGTTTAAAATCTATATTTGTATTTAGGCACGAGGATTGCACAGCACTTCACGTGCAGGTAAAATAATATGTGAGCATGGAGAATTGCACTTTTATTAATTCACGTGCAGTTGTACTGAGACTCCAATTGAATGATTGATTATCAATCGAGTCTCGGTACAGCTGCATAAAAGCTGCATATTTTCACGCACTCGGGTGTTTGTTCGTGAGTGGAGAACGGGAGAGAGAAGGAGATACTATATTAACAATTGCTATTTCGTGCTGGAAGCTCCAGCACGGTACTTGTTGGTTTTGTCCACGTCCATTTTGTTTGTCTGTTTGTTTGGCCAATGCGCCCTTTGTTCTGTGTGTTTTGTTTAAATCTTTTTGTTTGTGATTTATTATTATTTACAATAAAACTCTGGACGCTGCAGCGTCACAGATTCACCGCCATTCATCAGTGTTTGGAGTCTATTTCTGGTCTGATGTCACACTTGCAAAGCCATCCTGATCATAGCCAGCTGTTTATATTCACTAGGTAACACAAGCTGTTGACGATAAAATGGCACATTGGTCTTCGGGAAGTGATACAATATGCCATCCTTCAAAGCCAGTGAGTCCCATGTCTCCCACAATATTACTTCTTCCAAGGGAGCACCTTTCACTGGAACAGGCTTTCTTACAGCCTTCACCGCAGCAATAGAGATCATTCCTCTGGGCTGTGTGAATGTCCTTTTGACTGAACTGGGGCAGTTGAGAGAGATCCCATTCGGTGAAACACCTAACTGGTATGCAGCTCCTTACAACCAAAGGGACAAAAGTCCACCACAACACTGGCAGGTAGCTCTCACCCCGAGAGGGCACTTCCACCCACTCATTCTCTTCCACTGTGCATGAGTGAGGGCATCTGGACAGGACATCAGCATCAATATTTGTACGACCGGGTCAGCACTTAAGCTGAAAGTCTTAGGGTAGTCTCCAGTGGCATCCAGTCTGGCTGTTGTCTTAATATCGGTGAGTGCGTTGTAGTCAGTTCTCATGATAAAGTTTGCTCCATACAAATAATCCTGGTACTTATCGACCACAGCCCACTTGAGCCCCAACAGCGAGCTTGTATTTCTTCTCTGTGGGTGAAAGGCCACAACTAGCATAGCCCACTGGTCTGCAGCCCTCAGGAAACTTCTGGTACAGAACTGCACCTAACCCATCCAAGCTGGCATCCACACGAATGATTTGCATTTTCTGGGGATCAGCGAAAGCAAGGACTGGTGCACTGGTCAGACACTCAATGATGGTGTGAAAAGTGTCTTCACATCGTTGAATTCATCAGGCTCATTGCCACAATAATAGGATGCTCCTAGATAATGGGGAGTCTGTGTTGCGGTTTGCATTTCGTTTCCTGTCACTAACTGTATCAGTAGTGTACGAGTGGTGTTGGCCTGCTCAAAGCACTTACTCACAAGCCAGGAATAGGGATTGCAACGCAGTACAGAACAATTCACAGGTAGGCCATTATTAAGTTAACAAACTATAACTTAGATTCTAAATATTTATTCCGTCTTGTGAGTCTCTTTGTCGTCATCACTTGCAGGCAGCAAAGCGTCAGACCTCTGTTTCACAGCTTTAACACTTGCAATAAGATGTGCACAATATTAGAGATGTACATTCTAGAAAGTCAGCCAGTTGATTGACAGGAATTTATAATTAGAACAGGTCCCATAATTATGATTGACATTCCTAACTTGCTGTGGCCAGTGTGGATCAGAGCATTCTATGCAGCAATGCTGATAAAGCACAATTCCTAGCCTTGGTCCTACCAGGTGGGCTACACTAGTGCATAAATACATGTAAAACAAATGGTGCTGTTTCCATGTATACTCAATAAAGGAGTCTCTTCTTCAGCTCAACAAGAATAATTAGCACTGAAAGGGTTAAAATGAGGGGTTTCCCTGGGGACAGAACCTGAAAAGAATACAGGGGCACTTGCTTAGAAAATGTATTGCGTAAATGAAAAACAAAAAGACTCCTTCTATCCACTGCATTACACGCATGGGGTTAATTGTACTGTAAGTTATTGTTCTTTTTTGTTTCCATTGTTCATTGTGTATCACCAATGATTATACCAAGCAGAATGCATGGAATTTGCTTTTTGTTTTGTTTTGTTTATTGTTCTAGGAAGGCATTTTCACACATGGAATCTCAATCCTCTGTTCTTTCCTGTGCACATTCACCGCTGTGTGACTCACCTACTTCTTCATTTCTAAAGGACTCCTCTCTAAAAGCTGCTTACTCCATCTGAGCAGCATTGTTTTCATGTGCATGGCATCCTGATCTTGAGCTTATCAACATGGCAAAACACACTGCGACACATTCACAGCCATTTCACTACAAAAATTAGCCTCGTTTTCATTTTTTTCATTGAGTAATTTAAATACACTACTATTTCTCAATGCAAGTGTTGTTAATTGAAAAAAAATAAGAAGAACATAAGAAAGTTTACAAACTGCCTTTGACCCATCTTGCTCGTTTGGTTGTTAGTAGCTTATTGATCCTAGAATCTCATCAAGCAGCTTCTTGAAGGATCCCAGGGTGTCAGCTTCAACAACATTACTGGGGTTAGTTCTAAACCCTCACAATTCTCTGTGTAAAAATGTGCCTCCTATTTTCTGTTCTGAATGGCCCTTTATCTAATCTCCATTTGTGGCCCCTGATCCTTGTTTCTTTTTTCAGTTTGAAAAAGTCCCTTGGGTCGACACTGTCAATACCTTTTAGGATTTTGAATGCTTGAATCAGATCACTGCATAGTCTCCTTTGTTTAAAGCTGAATAGATTCAATTATTTTAGCTTGTCTGCATGTGACATGCCTTTTAAACCCAGAATAATTCTGGTCGCTCTTCTTTGCACTCTTTCTAGAGCAGCAATATCCTTTTTGTAGCCAGGTGATCAAAACTGAACACAATATTCTAGATGAGGTCTTACTAATGCATTGTAAAGTTTTAACAATACTTCTCTTGATTTAAATTCAACACTTTTCATTATATATCTGAGCATCTTGTTGGCCTTTTTTATAGCTTCCCCACATTGTCTAGATGAACACATTTCTGAGTCAACATAAACTCCTAGGTCCTTTTCATAGATTCCTTCTTTATCCTTCAGTATCCCATATGGTATTTATAATGTAAATTTGTATTGCCTGCATGCTGTACCTTTCACTTTTCTCTATTAAATGTCATTTGTCACGTGTCTGCCCAGTTCTGAATCTTGTCTAGATCATTTTGAATGACCTTTGCTGCTGCAACAGTGTTTGCCACTCCTCCTACTTTTCTGTTGTCTGCAAATTTAACAAGTTTGCTTACTATACCAGAATCTAAGTCATAAATGTAGATTAGGAAGAGCAGAGGACCTAATACTGATCCCTGTGGTACTCCACTGATTACCTCGCTCCATTTGGAGGTTTCTCCTCTAATCAGTACTTTCTATTTTCTACATGTTAACCACTCCCTAATCCATGTGAATGCATTTCCTTTGACCCCTACTGTGTTCAGTTTGAGAATTAATCTTTTATGCTGAACTTTGTCAAAAGCTTTCTGGAAACCTAAATAAACCATGTCATATGCTTTGCAGTTATCCACTGTCACATTTGTTACATCCTCAAAAAAGTCAAGCAGGTTAGTTAGACATGATCTCCCTTTCCTAAAACCATGCTGACTGTCTCCCAGGATACTGTTACCATACATGTAATTTTCCATTTTGGATCTTATTATAGTTTCCAATCCTCTTGTGGGATCCCAGTGAATCAAGAAGCAGCGACAACAGCACAGCTTGGCAACCCATTCCAAACAGCCACGTGTTCCCTGCTGAACAGCACCTCCTACCCTTTTTTATTTCAACTTCCAAATGTGTCCTGTGGTCCTGGCATCTGTGCTGGGTTTGGAAAGCTAGCCCTTCTTTTTTCTAGGTTACCCTCAACCTACTCTCGTAACTCTTAATGCTAGTATTGGTCTAATTCAGCAGGAGCCAACCTGGGATCTCCCATTCAATTCCATTGCTGGTCTTTGTTCCAACCAGGTCTTTAATTATTGATCTTCAGCAGGGTCACTATAGTAACTAAAAACCTGGTGGTAACAAAGGCCAGCAAAGCAATGGCATGGAAGAACCCAGGTTGCCTACCCCTGAACCTGACCAATCCAAGGGTTATGAGTCCTGCGATAGAATGGTCTGAATAGCCATGGTTACCTTCACCTGCTTTAAATGATCTTCTATAAATTCTCTCCAATACGTGTGTATGGTGGAGACTAGCTGAACCGAGGTCTGGTGTATTCTCAGGGCATTATACGGTAAAATCTCCTCATCGACTCCCTGGTGGCTGGTAAGAGCATGCGATTATAAAGACTTTGTGGTTTTACTACTGTTTGTAATGTTTTCTTTGGGAAAAAAACAACCTGATACTGTCACCAAAAATTGGTAGCAAACAAACACACAAGTTTAATTTAAGAACTGAGCTGGAGAACTTGTCTGTTGCAAGTTTTGCATGCAATGCAAATAAGTGGTTCAAAACATAAGGCTCTGATAAATCTGGGGTGAGTTTAATAGCAGAGCGCTCTCTTGTGGCGCCTGTAACACATGTTAGAAGTTATTGAACGGTCTGTTAGGAGCGAGCAGTTTCACAAGAGCAGGCAATACATCGCTCTGTATTCAAAGAGTTGCTTTAAGCGAGTTTTGCAACTTTTGTATATATATATTTTTTAATGTAATTACTGCTATTGTATTTTTGTAATGTAAAGTTACTTATGTTTTTGTTTTGTTTTAGCATCGTCAGACGCGAGTCATTACTGTCAAGTTATAAAGAATCCATGTTTCCTTTTCTAGTACAAGTGTTACATTAAAACAAATATCATGATCATTTTTAAGAAGCCAAATTGACAACAAAAATATTACTTATGACGCTCATTTTGGTCCTACAAATCCATGTTTTTAAACATCCACTTGCAGGCCCTGCATTGAAAATGCAGGTTGGCCATTTTGGACCTCCAGCGAGGCAGCTCTGAGCTTGATTTAATACTGTTAGAAAGCGCTCATGGCGAGCGCATCTATAGGCATTACATTTAATTAATTTGCAGAATGACTTTAGGGAAAAGATTAGTCAGTCTTAACTGACATGAATTTATGGAAGCAGAAAGTTCCCTGAAGAAACCCACCTCTAAATGGGAACGCAGGTCAATGACGTCACTCACACGAAGAGTCTCTGTGCAGGACACTTAAGCAGCTGATAATTTATAATCCGTAGCCACTGTAAATCATGACCTGTGAGCTGAATATAATACATTAGTCTAGAAGCATTCATTTAAAAAGAGCGCCGTCTGACACATGGCTCCAATCACGTGAGCAGTTTAATAGATTTAAAAGAGCAGGCCTCATAAACCATGCCATTTTATTAGATTAACAACAACAACAAAACACAAGCTGCTGCCTGTTCGTTACCAGAATGATAAAAACACATTACAGCCTCAATGTGAAACAGCACTTCTAATAGCCCTTATTACCAACCCCATGTACAAATAGTCTTAATTCTGCATTTCAAAAAATGCATAATGAAAACTATTCAGTTCAGCTCTGTGGTTAAATAATTGACCAGTATTTATACTTTTTTCTAATATGAATTAGCTAACCACAATAGGGAGTCCACCCATGAATGTACGTCAGTCGAAAATGAAGAAACAAGGTGCCCAATATTATCAGCTTAGGGACCAAAATGAAGTAATTACATAATTAATCCCAAGCTGCCTCATTTATATAACTACAATAAATGTGTGCCTAAAGGCAGATGCATTATGTCAAGTTCTGTGTGTGTCACATTTGTTCCAAAATAAAATATCTTTAATTAGTTAATGCGTTCCAATGCTGTCAGGGTATTGCAGGAGGAGTGGGCTTCTGTACAGATAAATGATGTTGGACACAAGTTCAGAAAACTGTAAGCAACTGTAAGGTAGGTGTTTATATTGAGAGTAGGGTGAGTCCCTTTCAGTCCTTTAATGGAGACTTCTAACATATAAGAAAACAGGCTATAAAATTATCCAAATTCAATGTAGAGGATGCATAAAAATATAGTTACATATTATAGGAGAGCAGCTTCAGCCAAAGTGGTTGTCTTTGTCAGGTTTTACAGTGTCTGTATCAATAAAACAGCTAACTAGGTTACAGCAGCATAACTTCAGCAGATGTGTAAACTGAGCACCCCAGCAGCAGCAGCCGAAGACAGGCATCTTGCTTGTTTTCTAGTCTCTCAGGATTTCACCCGACTTTAAATCTACCCTCGGTTCTCAAGTGAAATTAGTTTGACCAAACTAACCCCCAGCGGGCATCGTATTCATCCACACATCACAAAACCAGCGCGCATTCTGTGAATGTTGGCTTGAGAGGTCCAGGGCTGACTACCAGGTAGGAGTGTCCAGACCTGGGAAGCTGTCAGCTGTGCAGGGATGCTCGTGTGCAGTATTCCTTCATTGTAACTGGATTTGTATAACTGTTGTGCAACTTTAGGACCACAGAATGCTAGAATCGTTAATTATGCCCAGCAGGGAGTTTGATTAGTTAGAATTGCTGTAACCATTCAGAAAACTCAGTGTGAGAATCCCTTCAATAGAGTGCTGTTACGTTTTCATAAATTACTGAATTGCAAACTGTAAACTACCAACACTCCTAGTTCCCAAGCTGTTTTATTTGGCAGTCTTATAAAACAATATGACAAATGTCTTTGTAGGCAGTAGAGCTTTCTTTTACATGACCTGAAACAATGTGAACAAGCAACAAGCACCAGCCAGCATAGATAAGTGTGTGTGTGTGTGTGTGTGTGTGTGTGTGTGTGTGTGTGTGTGTGTGTGTGTGTGTGTGTGTGTATGTATATGTGTGTGTGTGTGCGTGGGCAGGTTTATAGTGCTTGCAGGGTCAAAAAAGTCTCCACAAGGAAGGAAAGTCTGACAAAACCTACCTTATGAGGACACAGACCAAGTCGGGCCTAGTGTTTAAACAGATATTAAACAGTTATTATTATTTTTTAAAACAAACTAAAAGTGCCCAAATATTTTATAACCCTGTGGGGAGTTTTATTTGACTGGAGTTAGAAATAGTAAATAAAACTATAGTGTGAGTCAATGCAAAGTCCTCATAAACAATATAAACAAACGTGTGTGTGTGTGTCAGTGTATCTGTAAGTGTGTGTGTGTGTGTGTGTGTGTGTGTGTGTGTGGAGTCTGGATTTGTGCTTCCACTTTCCAGTCTCTATGTCTCAACCTCCACTGTAACATATTAGCATCTTTATTCTGAATGAGGTAGTAATACTCTGTTTAAAAGATTGGAATTGCTTTTTTTCAATATATTTATTATTATTAATATTTTTATTATTATTATTGTTGTTGTTTATTATTATTTGTTTATTTAGAAGACGCCTTTATCCAAGGCGACTTACAGAGACTAGGGTGTGTGAACTGTGCATCAGCTGCAGAGTCATTTACAACAACGTCTCACCCGAAAGACTGAGCACAAGGAGGTTAAGTGACTTGCTCAGGGTTACACAGTGAGTCAGTGAATTAGCCAGGGACCTCCTGGTTACAAGCCCTTTTCTTTAACTATCGGACCACACAGTCTCCTGTTTTAGAGTAACAGACGTTTCTACATGTTGGTCCAAATGCCATTGTTAATGTGCTGCTTTAATAGATCTTAGGCCTGGATTAAATCCACATTATGGCGGCACCATAAATATTATAAAGAATGAACATAAGAACATAAGAAAGTTTACAAATGAGAGGAGGCCATTCAGCCAATCTTTCTCGTTTGGTTGTTAGTAGCTTATTGATCCCAGAATCTCATCAAGCAGCTTCTTGAAGGATCCCAGGGTGTCAGCTTCAACAACATTACTGGGGAGTTGATTCCAGACCCTCACAATTCTCTGTGTAGAAAAGTGCCTCCTATTTTCTGTTCTGAATGCCCCTTTGTCTAATCTCCATTTGTGACCCCTGGTCCTTGTTTCTTTTTTCAGGCTGAAAAAGTCCCTTGGGTCTACAGTGTCAATACCTTTTAGAATTTTGAATGCTTGAATTAGGTCTTCTTTGTTCAAGACTGAACAGATTAAATTCTTTTAGTCTGTCTGCATAAGACATGCCTTTTAAGCCCAGAATAATTCTGGTCACTCTTCTTTGCACTCTTTCTAGAGCAGCAATATCTTTTTTATAGCGAGGTGACCAGAACTGCACACAATATTCAAGATGAGGTCTTACTAGTGCATTGTACAGTTTTAACTGTACTTCCCTTGATTTAAATTCGACACTTTTCATAATGTATCCGAGCATCTTGTTAGCCTTTTTTATAGCTTCCCCACATTGTCTAGATGAAGACATTTCTGAGTCAACAAAAACTCCTAGGTCTTTTTTTATAGATTCCTTCTCCAATTTCAGTATCTCCCATATGATATTTATAATGTACATTTTTATTTCCTGCGTGCAGTACCTTACACTTTTCTCTATTAAATGTCATTTGCCATGTGTCTGCCCAGTTCTGAATCTTGTCTAGATCATTTTGAATGACCTTTGCTGCTGCAACAGTGTTTGCCACTCCTCCTACTTTTGTGTCATCTGCAAATTTAACAAGTTCTAATCTAAATCATTAATGTAGATTAGGAATCTAGAATCAAGAATCTAAATCATTAATGTAGATTAGGAATAGCAGAGGACCTAATACTGATCCCTGTGGTACACCACTGGTTACCACACTCCATTCTGAGGTTTTTCCTCTAATCAGTACTTTCTGTTTTCTACATGTTAACCACTCCCTAATCCATGTACATGTGTTTCCTTGAATCCCAACTGCATTCAGTTTGAGAATTAATCTTTTGTGTGGGACTTTGTCAAAAGCTTTCTGGAAATCTAAATAAACCATGTCATATGCTTTGCAATTATCCATTATCGATGTTGTATCCTCAAAAAAATCAAGCAAGTTAGTTAGACACGATCTCCCTTTCCTAAAACCATGTTGACTGTCTCCCAGGACCCTGTTACCATATAGGTAATTTTCCATTTTGGATCTTATTATAGTTTCCATAAGTTTGCATATAATAGAAGTCAGGCTTACTGGTCTGTAGTTACCTGGTTCAGTTTTGTTTCCCTTTTTGTGGATCGGTATTACGTTTGCAATTTTCCAGTCTGTCGGTACCACCCCTGTGTCAAGAGACTGCTGCATGATCTTGGTTAGCGGTTTGTAAATTACTTCTTTCATTTCTTTGAGTACTACTGGGAGGATCTCATCCGGCCCAGGGGATTTGTTTATTTTAAGAGCTCCTAGTCCCTTTAACACCTCTGCCTCAGTTATGCTAAAGTTATTTAAAACTGGATAGAAACTGGATGACATGTGGGGCATGTTGTCAGTATCTTCCTTTGTAAAAACTTGTGAAAAGTAATCATTTAATATATTTGCTATTTTTTTTTCTTCATCTACGATTTTGACATTTGTATCTCTTAAACATTTAATCTCCTCTTTTAATGTTCTCTTGCTGTTGTAATATTGGAAAAACATTTTGGAATTTGTTTTAGCTCCCTTAGCAATGTTCATTTCTATTTCTCTCTTGGCCTTTCTAACTTCCTTTTTGGCTTGCGTTTGCAGTTCCGTGTACTCTTTCTGCGTACTTTCTTTTTGGTCCTTTTTTAATGCTCTTTTAAGTGCCTTTTTTCGCTGAATATTTTTTTTTAATTGCTCTATTAAACCATTTTGGCAATTTAGTTTTACATTTAGATTTGTCTACTTTAGGGATGTAATTGTTTTGCGCCTCTAGACTACATTTTTGAAGAATAACCATCCTTCTTCTGTGGGTTTTTTCTCTATTTTACTCCAATCTACTTCTGTTAGTCTCTGTTTCATACCTTCATAGTTTGCTTTTCTAAAATTGTAAACCTTAGCTTTAGTCATTACTTTTGGGGTTTTAAAAAACACTTCAAATGAGACCATGTTGTGGTCTGAGTTTGCCAGTGGTTCTCTGACCTCTGTTTTAGTTATTCTGTCTTCGTTATTTGAAAAGACTAAATCAAGGCATGCCTCCCCTCTAGTCGGTGCCTTGACAAATTGTGTTAGGAAGCAGTCATTTGTCATTTCCACCATTTCAATTTCATCCTTCTTGCTACCCACCGGGTTTTCCCATTTTATATCCCCCATTAGTATGGTTTCTCCTTTGCTACATGCATTTCTAATGTCATTGTATAACAGATTATTTTGCTAATGGCTATAGTGGTGCTGTAAACTGATTTAATTCAGACCTTTGTGCATACCATATCTCTTTCTATATTCGTTTATAACAGGATCCGTTAAAGGTATGTTAATAACCTGTCATTTAATGCCAAGAAAATGTGCTTGCTGTGGACAAATAATTCTGCCATGCAGCCACTAGAGGGAGCTATATTTACAGGATTCAACCGCTACTATCATATCACTGCAGTTTGTTCCAGTTGTTGAATTTCACTTGGGTTGATGTCATGGACATTATTACAGTAACTCCGTAAAGGATCAATATAACACCCATGAAAAGATACAGGTTCATGTGATAGCCATACACACATACATACATACATGTTAAACAGAAACGTTCGTGAGTAGACTAATATACTAAAAAATTAGTCACTTACAACTTGCAGAAATGAATAAATGACAACAGTCTTTAAAAAGAAAGGCTTGACAAAACAAGTAAAACCAAGCAAACAGCAACCTAGCATTCTACAACGAGCGCTGTTTCGCACAAATTATTTTTTTTAAACTGTCAATGACAGAAAGCATAGCAATGATAGACACACACACACACACACACACACACACACACACACACACACACATATATATATATATATATATATATATATATATATATATATATATATATATATATATATATATATACATATATATATTATATATTTCAGCCACGATCTGATTTGTGCCAATGCATCTTGATACACATTCTTTCCATGTTAAGAAATTGCACGGCGTCCTGATACTTTCCTTTCTGTTCATTTAAAACACGACTGACAAACACCTTGTACTGCATACATAAGTTAATGCTTATTAAGTCATTTAACATGCCTAAATACCATTTCCGGTAGCTAATGTTGTTTCTAAGCATGAAATGATGGAAACTTGAATACGAGATATTTTCCTGTTAATATTCATAATACATTGACGAATGTTTAACTGTCAGGAAATGTTATTCAAAATTAGATATTTTGAGAGGACACGTAATACTTAATATTATTTCTATGTAACTACAGTTATGATAACGTACTCTAATTTTGTTAACCACAGTCTAAATGTAATGTATCAAATTGCATAATTCAGCTTGTGTTGATTTTTGAAAGAAAAATTAAATGGAGAAGCAAAACAATTCACTAAATACATGCCTTAGCCAAGACATTCAGTAATGTAGGGCAACTTACAATGATTACATTATTTTTGTGCATACAATTACCCATTTATACAGTTGGGGTTTTCCTGGAGCAATCTAGATAAAATAACTTGTCCAAGGGTACAGCAGCATATTCCCCCTCTTGATTGAAAACTTGGGCGCTGAGAGTTCCTTCCTTCCAGGTCTTTGATCCTCTACGATCTCTCTCTCTCTCTCTCTCTCTCTCTCTCTCTCTCTCTCTCTCTCTCTCTCTCTCTCTCTCCTCTCTCTCTCTCTCTCTCTCTCTCTCTCTCTCTCTCTCTCTCTCTCTCTCTCTCTCTCTCTCTCTCTCTCTCTCTCTCTCTCTCTCTCTCGTCTCATTTTCATGGAGTCCAAAAGAAACGCCATAGTCAGATTGTGTGTTGTCAATTTTAAATGCATAAAGTATTTTGCATGTATTTATTTCATATTAATTACGATGAATTTATAACACATAATAGGACATAAGTGAAATGGCATTTAACATTCAAACCTGTTTAGTATATGCTACAGTATAATAATAATAATAATAATAATAATAATAATAATAATAATAATAATAATAATGAATTTGAACTTGTAATTCATAATAATTACAATGAAACGGTCGCAGAATTTGTGTGCATTTTTTTTAAAGGGACACTGCAACTTTAAGAAGGAGGTGGACTGCTCGAGAATGACGCAGGAATAATAATAAAAAAGATCCTTAAAAAATTCCTCCCCGGAGCCACCCCGTGTGGTAACGGGTTGAGCTGTTACCTTATTTAAACACGAGGAATTACTAGGGAAACACAAGAATTAGTATCAGTTTTTAGATCAGGTTTGCAAGGTTTCTGAAGACAGTCCCACCAGGATCCCTGCATAGATCACACAGCCAACTGTGCACGTTACCTCAATAACCCTGAACAAACTTCTCGTAAGTTTTTAAAAGACGACTTTGCTCACTTTTCTTAATTTTTTACGCATAATTTAAAAAAGGAAGGAAAAAAACTAAGGAAAAAGTACATTCAAAGGTGCAAACATGCCATGCCTGCCGTTTTGCTGCTGCATGTACGTTTGGTTGCTCGTGTTACCTGTACAGATATGTGCACTCAGTAATGAAGACAGTGACATCGACGTGTTAGTCCTCTTGCCAGAGGAAAACTCGTACATCTTCAGCATCCCCAGGGTCCGACCAGCTATAGACTACGCACTGAAGAGCATCAACTCCAACGAGAGTCTCAATTCAGGGTTAAATTTCAAGGTTCACTATAATAACTCAAACTGCGGCAACGAAGCGCTCTTCAACTTTGTGGAAAGGTCCTTCCTGAAGAAACCCGACGTGGTTCTGGGTCCTGTTTGTGAATATGCTGCAGCCCAAGTGGTGCGGATGGCGTCCTACTGGAACATCCCCATACTTTCTGCAGGTGCCTTGGCATCCGGGTTCGGCACGAAGAAAGCCGAATACACGCACCTGACTCGAGTTTCCCCGGCGTACTCGAAGATGGGGGAAGCGTTCGGGGCGATGTTTAAGCACTTCTCGTGGAAGAAGGCTCTTCTCATCTACCAGGAGGACAAAGAACGGAACTGCTTCTTCTCCATCGAAGGGGTCTACGCTGTGCTTGAAGCAGAGGGGTACCACACAACTACTCTTGCCTTTGATTTGAGGCACCCGGTAGAGACTGAAGAAATCATCAAGTCGATCCAAGACAGCGAAGGTAGTAAGTACATGCACTTATTATAGAAATGTATCTAATTCATTCATAGCTGGACCCCGTCTCTTTGACCAGTTGACCCGTCTTTAAGTGACCCGCAGCGGTACGTCTCAGTAGATTCACATAAATACAGATTACTATAAACTTTGTTCCGAAAGAATGAACTAGTTTTTCCTAACTGTCAAACGATCTGTCAAATGATCTAAGATTATATTATAGGCTTCAATTTGCCATTTATCATGTTGATAATCAGTATAATTCAAATCTAAATTTAAAAAGTAAAACAATACCACGAATAAACAAAATATTGTAATATGTTTATGAATATATGGTATAACAGGTCAAATGTGCTTATAATGTTTACGAATCAATACAGTGATGACATTTGGGATAGTTTAGCCTACTGCTAGCCTACTGCATTCCAGCACATTTCTCCCGTTAAAATCCACACGTGAACCGGTGTAACGTCAGTTTTTGCTACTTCGTCAAAAGTTGCTAACGGTCGGAAAATGTGACATACAAGAGTCAATGTTCTTATCTTGTCAAAATCTGCTCCCTGTACCAAAATGTCATCTGCAGTTATAAACGTCTTTTTTTTTTTTTTGTCAAGTTAAAACAAACCAACAATTTATCTTGGTGGTTATATAGAGAGTAGTTTGAAAAGATTCCACAAATTATATAGCAAAACTAAAATAATGAAATATAATTAACATTACTTTTTTTTAAACTAATATCATAACATGATCGAAATTCACATAAGGAAATATCTAGAAGAAGAAGAAGAAGAAGAAGAAGAAGAAGAAGAAGAAGAAGAAGAAGAAGTACATCGGTACATTTTTTATTTAAAAATGTACCGAACTCTATAGTACACTTTACCGTTTGTCAACACCAGCTGTCAGTATTTAATATAAAACGAATTATTACATGTAGAGTCAAATGTAACTTTACAAAGCACGCACTTTCTCATTCAAAACATTTGTTAGCAATTTTTGATGCGCGTCTTTGAAAGAAAAAATCTGCATGCCCGCAGTGCAGGGTGAAAATAGTCTGGGCACGCTCAGTATTCAAAGTAGGTGCATTTGGTAGGTGGCATACATTGACGTGACACCTGTTTCTCAACTGTAGGTTTCAGCAATTAGGCTTTACATTTAGACATTATTTTTTCTTATCAGAATATCCACCTTGGCGACAGGTATTAAATTTACAATCTCCTGCCCCTTCTGACGAAGGTAAACTATTGACAAACATCTTGAAAATATAAACAGGCGTGCGTCGCATAGTTTAGCAAGATATCCAGCCGGTCTAAATGAAGTGCGTCACCATTATATACTCCCAAAAGAGACACACCGTTCTTTTACTATACTGCCCTGCATGTGGAAACGTTGAGAACAAACGAGAGAGACCCTTTCTGATAATCTGTTCCAATGTTTCTGAATAGACAGTATGTTATTCGCTCTGCTTTTCACTTCGCTGCTGTATATGAAGTGCGTCACCATTATATACTATCAAACGAGACACTGTTCTCGTACCTCGTTGCGCTACATGTGGAAACGTTGAGAACACGAGAGAGACCCTCTCTGATAATCTCTTCCAATGTTTCTGAATAGGCAGTATGTTATTCGCTCTGCTTTTCACTTCTACTGTATATTCTGTGCTCTGGGTGACTTTTCTTTCACTGTGTCGGCAAAGTCAATGTTGTCATTTAAGTGTCGAGGCGATGTTTTTATTATTATTATTATTATTATTATTATTATTATTATTATTATTATTATTATTATTATTGCTTTTAATTGCCTTATGCCAATATGTAAACTTGTAATTCAGTACCATGGATCGAAAAATACCCGCATTATTTCAGGGTTGGGTTTATTCAGATGAGGCAACCACAGAAGGCTATGCATTTAATACTGTTGCATAGAATAATGAATTCATCTATCTGAAAAAACAAAAACAACATCAAAAAAATTATAATTTCATGATTTACACAAAGCATTAAGCAGCATAATTTTCACTGCTGAATAATTTGCAGTCTGTTTACATTACCACGGAGTACTATAACATACGACACTGCATTAAACTGGAAACGTTACGTGTCATTCTGACCTCTCATTAATTGCAGACTATTCTCCCAAAGCATACTAGACACAATTAACACGGCCTTGCCTTCCAGCCTGTAGCTTTTCCAAAGCATACTAGACACAATTAACACTACCTTCCAGCTTGTAGCTTTTCAACACGTGACACTGTGTTTCCCACACTTGTTTACCCTCAAAGTGGTTTCTGTTATGCTTGTATAATAGGACCATTTCCACTGAGGTAACTGCAGGGGAGACAAGCACAGGATCGTTCCTTAATTACCCCAAACCCCACTCCATACTGTAATAGCACATTCACATGTATTGAAGAGATTTAGCCTTTCAGTTCCACCTTCCCGCTGCTTCACACATATCTGGCAGTGGTTTGCAATGTTAGTTTCATTTCCCAGTCGTTCGCTGGCTGTGGGGAAGTTTGTTCTGTATCTCAGAGCCAGCAGCTGTCTTGCTTTTAGGATGTAGTTGGTCTTGAGGTGTAGCTCTTGAATTCACCACCCTTCACCACAGGGACAGAACATGTGTGTATGGGCTGCAGTTAGAGGTACTCTCCATGCTATCTATAGTCTTTACTTATACAAAAATAAAAGCCATTATCAGCAAAGTGTTTAAATGTTTTGAGGAACAGTGTATTCTAGAGACACTTTTTGAATAAAACAGTGTAAACTGAGGCTACACTTTCCTTGTTTTCACGCAGTGTGTATCAATTAATTTAGGTCATTGTGAAACATTGAAACCATGTAAGGTCATTGAGAGTGTTCATGAATGTCATAAGCCTTATTAATACATCAATTCATTTTGAATCTGGATTAGAGCAAGTCTCATTAAAAAAACTGATGTATTATTACACGGTTGCTTTCTATACTTGAGGTTCGTTATTTATTTTAAGTAAGCCGATATAATACACAGTGATCTCATATCATCTGCATAACGATTGTCTAGTTTCACAGACCCTGATCAGCTCTAATCTGGAACTGATTTAGCTTACATTTAGTGTAACCGGGGCCTGTGAGAACAGGCTCATGTATTACCACTGTGATTCCTCAGACTAGAATCTCTCTGATATACTTTGTGCATTGCCTGCTCTGCATTGAACGTACCCTACATTATGAGCATGACATGTTAGTGTTTCAGTAGGCTATATTACTACTTTTAAAAGATTAACAATGGTCATGTCTCCACTATAAAAAAACAGCATCAAACAGTCTTCAGGGCAAGTATTGTTCACCACAAGCTCAGTTTCCTTTGTCTGAAACACACTTGAAACACTTGTAGGTTATTTGCACAGCTGAGCCTGTACACTACAGGGCAGTTCATAAACCAGTTGTAGCAATCATGACTTCATATAAAACAAACAAACAGATTGACTGCAGAATGAAAGCAGAGATCCCAAGAAGCATCAGCCTAGGCATTCTCCTCTCAGGGTGCATGATCATGGGTAGCCAGACCTGTGGAAGAAGGGGAAGACTCAGGACAATGCATTATTTTATAGATTCTGTGATCCAGGAATGGTCCTGCATTGGCAGAAGACAATGCCTGAAGTAGAAATGTCGTCACCCGTCCCCCTCCCCTGCACACAACAAAGTTTTAAATAAGTAAATTCAGTGAGTTTCAGCAATTCATTTTCCACCCCTTAGTAGTTATTTTGTAGAGCAACCCTACAAAATAAGCACGATCCCTAATTTTGGGAACACATCACAAATCTTTAACTAGTGTGTGTTTTAAGGAATATTCCAAGCTCTTTACTGTACTTTTAAAATCGTCTCGGTGTAGTCAGTAAACCTGAACTCCGCCTGTGTAAGAGTAGATTCCAAAGGTCCTCTTTTTTCCAACTAGTCAAATTGAAGTCCTTGACATGGCTTAAGGTAAGCTGAATAAATATTGCTAGGTGCACAAGGGAGCTGTGGTGAGATACAGACTCCACACTTCTGAAGCAAACGTTCAAAGGTTAATGTTAATTAGGGGAGAGCTTTGAAGTACTGCTGGTCAGTTTGTAATACATTGAGGCCCCCCTCTGTGGTGTGAGGTGTCAAGCTTCGAAAGCCAGGAAACAGAAGAGCTCTGTGGGGTTAATTAAAGCCACTGAAGTGTGTTGCTGAAGTTCCTGGAAGTCCAACACATTGCTTGTAATTGTTCTCCTCAGAACCCCTTTGTCCAGTCTTTTATGGGGGGAAGGGGCAGGGATCTACTGCCATGGCCAAGCGGTAGACCCTCAAACCAAGCAGTTTTCACTCTTTGAAACTGATTGTGTTAGCTGCATCGGTCCAGAGATGAAAAATAAATAACATTGCTGAAATCGGTAGCTTTTATTTGACCAACAAGTTGAAAATATACAAGCTTTTAAGACCACATAGTCTAGGCCCCTTCATCTAGTTAAACTGGATTTGAGCAGAAATAGTGTAGACCAGGGCTAGAAGAGTCACTAGAGATGACCAGTGAGCTGTTAAAGAAAAATAGAAAAATACAAACTGAAGAAAATGTTAACAGGGTTTATTTATTCATTTATTTCTGTATTTTGTATTTCTAAAAGTTAAAAAACCGACTAAACTGTAGAAAACTGAAATTTTATGACACTAACTAAGACACTAAACCAAGACACTCCTTCAATGCTTAAACATTTTGCAAGTTTAATACAAACAACATTTTGTTTCATGTTGACTTATTCTTTGTCCTTGCAATCTACTTGAACACATTGAGAGTCAAACAGGATACTTCACTTTAAAAGAATTCCAGTTTGGAACACAACGATCCATACTGCTCAAGGGCAACCCATTGGACAGCCCAGGTGCAGGTGGTTACAAACCTGCATCTGACTGCAGCTGCTTAAAGGTAACTTGCAGTTAATGCGTCCTCATTTTGCAGATGAACAGTAAAACATCTCTCTTCAAGTCTCTATGTCAGCTGTGTAGGTGGCAGTGAACTCATAAAACTTACTATTTGTTTTTGTGTTTGTGTGTTGTTTCCAGTAGTCGTGATGTGTGCTGCCAGTAACGATATCCGGGATATCATGCTTGCAGCTCACCGACGGAGAATGACCAATGGAGATTATATCTTCTTTAACATTGAGCTCTTCAACAGTACGTCTTATGGTAAGAAAATATATCTCCTGTCATTTTTACTGACAGATCTGTGCATGAAACAGTGGTGATTGCTCCAGGTTATCTGATCTAGGATAAAACCTTTATTTGAACTAGTGCAGTAAAAGGTGTTTGTTTGTGTAGCCATGGTTACCAAGCCCACAGCAGGCACACGTCATGTGAAAGCACCCTAGGCCTGTTGTATATGTATTTACTGGGTGGGCTTTAACCATTAGCTTCTTACTATGCCAGACTTTTTAAAACTTTTTGTTTCCAAAATGTCCTACATAGAATGCATCCATCCTGCAAGTACTGAATTCAGTATTCAATGACTGTTGGAATCAGCATTGAATACCAACAAACTGCGTGAAGCTGATTTCCTGATGTCTGAGTGATTGTTTTATATGCTGAGAAGAATCAGAATCATACGAGAGAACTGCCAGAGGGGGCTGTAGCAACATGGCTTACAAATGACGCAAACATGAGAGACAAGAGAGAGAAAAATACCTTCTATTCCCACAACATCCAACACAATAACAAGAGCAGCCAGTCTGAGTGGTTTGTGTTTCAGTAACTCCAGTCCGGGGGGGAAGGGTGGGGGGGGAGAGCATTGCAGTGCTGTAACCAGGAGCTGCTCTTCAGATCTCCTCGAGACCATCACTTTCAATTCAAACACAAAATGTTTCCTTTTCAATCACTTGACAACACCCACAGTACAGAAATGTTCATTATTGATCAACAAAATTAGAATACGTTAAAAAAAAAAGATGTAAAGCTAGTACATTCGTATCTCAGAGAAACTAAATGGATAATGACATAGAACGTCTGTATAGCACTGAAAAACACTATTAAAAAAAAAGAAGAAACTGAACATAAAACCTGAGCTATACTACTGAACCTCGTCTTCTTCAATATTAGCATCACAAGAGTATCCATGTATTATAAAAAATTATAGATGGACGTCTTCAGGAAAACAGTGCCATCTCAGGTTTCTGTGACAGTTTATAAACTCGACCTTTGGTCTTGTAATTTTTGTTACAGAAACACTGGATTCAATTATTTTCCTGTAATTCACTGAAGCCCATCTCTATATATATATATAGCTATAGGTGAATGCTCACTTGTACATATCGGCTGGATGTTACTTTGAAACGCCTTCTTTGCCACCTTCATGCAGTTCTCGGTTATCCCTACATTTTTTACAGTTTCTTACCATAATAACAAGTTCCACTTGGCGTTTCTTCAGTTACTATAGTGACAGCTCTCATTACTCCTTTCACAGGGGCCTCAAGAAAAAACATCTAAAGAAATCCTTACTGTTTCTATAGTTTCTTTAAAAACCTTTATCAAGTTCTCAGGGCTAGCATCTTTATACATGGATATCTTCTATAATTGAAGGGTTAAGGTTAGGGTTATGGTTAGTCTATCACAAGGCTCCTATACCCTGTATACCCTGGTATCCACCACTATACTGTGTTTTCAACTATTAAACATTTAAACAAAATCTTTTTTTTTTCTTTAAAAATACCACATTTACATAAATTTATAGTATAAATTGACTGGAGCTGAGGCAATTTAGCTGCATTATGTCTGTGTTATGATCATGATCATGCATTAAATGCATGTCAATTATAAAGAAGTTCACCCTTAAGATATACAGAGCATTGTTCCAATGTAAAATATTTTTAAGGCGCAATAAGGATTTTGTCTTGGTATCATTATTGTTTTTCCCTGGAAATGGAACATCTGCCCCTTTCCTCCTAGGAAATGGCTCTTGGAAGAGAGGGGACAAGTATGACATGGAAGCCAAGCAGGCCTACGCTGCCCTCAAGACTGTGACTCTGCTGAGGTCGGTGAAGCCGGAGTTTGAGAGATTCTCCATGGAAGTGAACAGGTCCCTGCAGAAGCAGGGTGTCAGTGGAGAGGATGACAGTGTACGTAAGTTGCGCATACAGACTCTACACACATTTTATTCATTTATTTTGGAAAGCTGATGTGTGTTGGATCCCATTTTGTTTATGTATCTTTGTATTCTGGATACACCTGTATTTTTAAAAATATTTCTCGTAACTGTATTTTTGGTTTGTGCGATAACTTCTTTTCCGGTAGGCTGTACATTTTAACAAGACATACTATCAGAATGACTGTCTCTTGGATGTAAAACCACTAGTACAACCAAACAGGAAACCTGTAAGGATCAAGATAATTGAATTGTTTTGGGGTGTTTGTTACCAATCCGTCAAAAGATGCCCTTCATTTAAGAGCTGTTTCTTTTTTAATACATTGTATAAGACAATACATATCTTGTAGTTTGTTAAATGGATTCAGTCCTGGGAAGATTTTAAAAAGTGTGAATGGTTCCTGTTTTCCATGTTTGTCCCAGTTGTTTCAAACTAACAGCCTGGGGATGGTGTGTAATTGTTTGAGGTTAATTGACTGGCCACAGACCAGGCCTGAAGTACCCTGCAGTCTCAGAGCAGCATCCCCCCCTGCCTGTGCTGCTGAATGGTTCGCCCTGGTAAACCTTGTGATTTCCAAGTCAGCCCTCTGGTTAATGGCAGAAGTCTGTCCCAGCCTATTGTTCCTTCATGGCAGCTCCCATTGAAAAGCCTTCAGCGTCTGGTGGCAGTGGATAGCAGGAGCTGTCGTGTTGAAACAAACGCTTCTTGACAGATAGACCAGCGGAGGTTAATAGTCACAGTCAGGTCATGGTGTTTTGGCTGTCTTAAAGCTGGAATCAATTCTGAGCAAAAAAAAATAAAAATCTGGGTTCAAACAGAATGCTCACAATGAGGAGGTGTCAGTGAGGAGGAACTGAGGAGGCGATGCCTGGAAGCACAGACGAGGGTATTTTAGTTCAGAATCGTAATATTTAACCATGAATGACTGTTATTTATTTATAGGGGAACAGTGACTTTATTTACATGAAAACTTAATTGCATTGTGACAAGTACTGCTTAGCAAGGAGTGTTGTTACTAGTTTTGTAACATTAACTTGATTTCCCCTTCAAATCTTATTTTTCGATGACTGTATCGCTTCTTTTAACAAAGTTTTAGCATATAATATGTTCGGCTTATACCTTCGATAGGAAAAATTCAATAGTTCTTTATGTTTGTTGAAGTATTGTTCTACAGCATTTAGCTTTCTACAGTGAGAAACAGTCTGCAAACAGTACTGTGAGACCTCTGATGTTAACATCATTGATAAGGGTTTTGGTTCAGGTGAGTAGTGAAGTGCACCAATGAAGTCACCACTGCCTCTCACAGTGAGAAGCACCACAATTAATTTGTTAGGTTAGAGATTCATGTTAGACTACCTTTCTCTTAAGTGTCTTCACCTGAAAAGGAAACAAGAATAAAAACCTCATGGAACTGAGTCATCAGGGGCCATCTTGTCTAGAACGCCACAGTCATCACCATAATTATCAAGCTGGGTTTTTTGCACCACACACACTAATAGAAGTGTGGTCTTCTCTGCCTTATCCCTGTAAACCCAGCTCAAGAGGATACCACCTGAGGAAGTGAAGTGATTCAGGTTTCTTTAATTAAATGAGAACAATACAGTATCCATTAGCGGCTTTAGGGATGGTATATTTGCACAGTCAAAAAAATACATCTTTGACATATTGTATTTTTATAAGTGTTTGGTGGCTACCTCTAATGAAGATGAGAGTGTATTTCTCACGCGCAAAATCCAACAGTTTTGCTTTTCAGAGTTCAGCCCGGTTCGAGGGTCCTGTTGGGTCAGTTGAGTCCTGGGAACAGTCAGTACTGTTCTAATGGAATGCAGTGTAGTTGTAAACGTCTGCTTGTTTTACTGCTGTGTAAGAGCAGGCACTGTGCTGACAGTGTGTGGACATTTTGTTGGAGTTGCAGAGTGATATTATTTATTTCTTAACAGACGTCCTTACCTAGGTACAGGGTGTTCCAGTACCTTCAGGATTTAGGACGACACCAGCAGTATATATATATACAACTCAACTCAGCTGAGTCAACTACCAGAGAGACTTCATAACAAACTGTCTAGGAGCTGTGCTGATCCCACCAGTACCCATTGCACGTCTGTTCTGAACATTCACAAGATAAAATAAAAGAATGATGATCATTACTAAACTTACTATCTATCTGTCTGTCTGTCTATTTATCTATCTATCCACGACTGTCCACGACTTCCAGAACTGGACATTGATTCTAAATTGCACATCTGTTCTAAACATTCATAAGATAAAACAAGAAGGATTCACAAGAAGGAGCTGTGAGACTGAGTGTTCAGTTACTTATTTTCCAAAGAAGCAAGATTCACTACCCTCTAAATAGGCCACTAGCTTGCCCACATGACTCATGTAATCTGTAAATCTAGGCTGAATCAAATCAAGCTTGTGAATCCCAGATCAAAAAGCATTAATTCTGTCGTGTAGACCATTCAGTGGTGCCCTCAACACTACCGTGATTGTCTTGTGAACACAAAGGAAAGCTGAATCAACATTTCCCATCTAATTAAATGACACAAACCAGTGGAGCAAATGTGCCACAAAGGGCCCCTGCTTTCTGTTGCCAGCCATGGAAAACTCCTAAGTGAAGTCATGTCAAGAACAGATCATCTCCACTGGTCAGGAAACCTGCGTCAGGGCTTACATCAGCGGCACTTCCAGGTCCAGCGGTGTGGTTAAAAGTCAGTGCGGTCTGCAGGGCTGACACAGATTGTTTTCCTTCTAATGATATGTTTTAGTCCTGCATCCCAGAACGTTTGTTTTGTCAAGACAAGCCAAGAAGTTTGTTAATGATAAGCAGCCTTTTGTGTCTGTCCGCACTACTTTCCAAATGGGGGAAGAAAAAGGGGGATGGATGGGGGCGAGTAATTCAGTCAGTCAGGGAATATATTTGTCACAGTGAATGGCTCTATTCTTCAGCTACAGGGCTTTGTAAACAGTGCTTGGAGGAGTAACAGCGATCAACAAACTACACTTGCTTCTGAACCTGTATTTAAAAGGGATAAGGCAGCTGAGATCACATTGTCAGGGTAACTAGTGGTGGTGGTATTGTCTAAGTACTGTATTACATGCTTTTTAGAAGGATAATTTTGCCATCTTGTACATTTCTGGGGTGTGATGTCACTGCCTGGTGGTCTCATTTTTCTTTTAATAGTTAAACCTAAAATGACTGTAATTTCTTCCCAAATTAAATGCCAAACGAAAGAGGAATTTGGAGTCAAGGGGAACCTGGGAAGCACATGGCTAGAACAGTGGCCCACAAGCCTTCAGTTTCTGTCTCTGAGATTGAAGTTATAATCCCAGTAAAATGAGACTGTCACATTTAGAAGCTTGTTTAACAGGATAATCTGAATACCATAGCTTTACAGAACTTCATCCATAACTTTAGTATATATATATATATGTATATATATATGTATATATATATATATATATATATATATATATATATATATATATACACACACTGAACAAAAATATAAAGGCAACATGTAAAGTGTTGGTCCCATGTTTCATGAGCTGAAATAAAAGATCCCAGAAATTTTCCATACATACAAAAAGCTTATTTCTCTCAAATTTTGTGCACAAATTTGTTTATATCCTTGTTAGTGAGCATTTCTCCTTTGCCAAGTTAATCCATCCGCCTAACTGGTGTGGCATATCAAGAGGCTGATTAAACAGCATGGTCACTACACATGTGCACCTTGTGCTGGGGACAATAAAAGGCCACTCTAAAATGTGCAGTTTTGTCACACAACACAATGCCACGGATGTCTCAAGTGTGCAATTGGCATGCTGACTGCAGGAATGTCCACCAGAGCTGTTGCCAGAGAATTGAGTGTTCATTTCTCTACCATAAGCCGCCTCCAACATTGTTTTAGAGAATTTGGCAGTACGTGATCAACTCTATGAGAAGGACATCTGTCGCGCTGCATGAGGCAAATAGTGGTCACACCAGATACTGACTGGTTTTCTGATCCACGCCCCTACCTTTTTTTTATTTTTTAAAGTATCTGTGACCAACAGATGCATATCTGTATTCCCAGTCATGTGAAATCCATAGATTAGGGCCTAATGAATTTATTTCAATTGACTGATTTCTTTATATGAACTGTAACTCAGTAAAATCTTTGAAATTGTTGCATGTTGCGTTTATATTTTTGTTCAGTGTATATATATATGTATATAATATATATATATATAATATTATATATATGATATATATATATATATGATATATATATGTAACGATTACATTGGCAATTATTTGATATAATATATATATATATATATATATATATATATATTTATATATATATATATATATATATATATATATATTTTTTCGGATGCGATGGGTTTTGGATAGAATTGTCCACTTCCCATAATAATAGAGGATCTCTGGGGTCCAAGAGTGACTTATCCAGTTAAAGCGAAGTCGCCGGGAGCGCAGGATGAGTCACGTAGGATGGACGGTGCCAGTTTGCATCCGGGCTGTGCAAAGAGGCCGAACTTTGCTGGGGACTCCAAAGGGGGTGGGAAACCGGCAGGGATTCGCACAACAGTGAACCCTACTGGCCCGACACCAAGCACATTCAGAGTGGATAAAAAGCAGGGCTGACCTCTTTTCTCCGGGATTGCTAGCCCGCCCACCTCTGTTCTGGATTGCTTGACATAAAAACAATTCTGGCTTTAGGCTTGTGAGATCGAAGGACACTCACGCACCCTCAGAACGTCTGTGCTGTGTGGGGACTCACTGCAGTGAAGAGAAAAAACATAATTGGACATTCCAAATTGGGGGAAATAAATAAAAATATTATAATTGGTCACTCAAAAAAAATAAAAAAATAAATAAATAAATAAATAAATAAATAAATAATAATAATAATAATAATAATAATAATAATAATAATAATAATAATAACAGAGGATCCAAATTTCTTTGACAAGTAAGAAATGAACAGGTGCAGTGTGTCCCTTAAGGTATCCGTCATATCATACAGAATCCCAACTCAGCACAGTGTTACCTTGTAACGGTTTCCAAAAATTTATGGAATACTGTCAGAAAAATAAATAGATTCTGGACCCAGTTCAGTTAACCAACAAGCAAGCGTATTGTACAGAAACATTAAGGATGAAGATACAACATTTACAAGTGACCATAAATAACCCCAAACCAACACCCCACAAATATATACACAGTCCCGAACAGAATAGTCAAGTTGCTGCAGCTCCTCAATTTGGAAAACAACAAAACCCCAAAAATAATAAATAATCTAGAAAAAAAGACTGGTTAGATCTCCCCAGGTCTGGGGAAGCTGATAGTGTCGAAAATCCTTGGGGTTGCTGCCCTTCCAGAACAAAACCAGGAAAACTCCAACAAAAACAACAAAAGTATTTGTAATCCAACAGAAAGAAGGAAGAGGATGCCAGCAAACTACTCTTTAAATCATGGTTCAGTACTTTTAATACTTTCCTTTTCCTAAAAGGACCTTACAACCTTTTTTTTTAGTAGATGATTTTGGTTAAAATCAGAGCAGCCAAAAACCTAACTCTGTTACCAAACACAAAACAAAAACACCCCTCCCCCGATGACCACCTGACCTTAATGAAAGGAAAAAATGTGGAAAAACAGATTTTCCTAATAATTTGGCCACCAGTAGATAGACCTGGAGGTGGAACGGAAAGGTACTAGAGCCCAATGGCTCCTCTTAAAGGGATGTTAATATTTATTTATTTATTTGTTGCTTTTCTCATTTAAGGCTTTTAATTTAATGTAACGCTATTACAACCTTACTAACACATTAAGAATGGAGCTTGTTAGTAAGTATCTCTGAAACTTGTAATATGTCTTTTACTCTAGCCAGGGGTCCCTTTTCTGTGCATGAAATTGTGAGTTCCGGTGACTGTCTAGCTCGTAATAGTGGAGTTTCTAACTGTGAGCTCTACCAGAAGGAATAACGGTTAGAGGGAAGTGGCCCAACAAGCCTGTCCATTTCAGCTTCCTTATCACCAGCTTCCTGCTTTGTTCTCTTTCAAAAGAAAGACTTCCAGTTCTTGGTAATCTGGAAAGACAGGGAGCTGTAGAAGCACAATAACATGTCCACCCTCTGTCAGAGTCAGGAAAGAGTCTTCCTTTCTCAAAACAGTGTGTGGGAAGGACATTTAGATATACAATGGGCTGTGTAGTGAAGCGCAGGTGCTGGTCAGCTCCACCATGAAGTATCTTGTCACACTTTGCCATGGCTTAATGTACTGTATGCTTCTTAGCCAAAGCCTTTTCTACAGTAGGAGCTTACTAGTTAGCATGTATGTAGAAGGGCTTTTCTTTGCTTGTCTGATCTGTACACATTTTATACAAATGTATAACCAGGATGGAACCCTTGAGATTTATGTCTCATTTATAAGGGGGTCCTGGCAGGAGAATGCTGCGAGAAACAGCAGAATAAAATCAAAAAGAAAAGAAACAATTCATTCAAACAGGACAAAAACACTTCAACAATAATAAAAACAGCAATACAAAATAAAAACATACAAAACAGAACAATTCCAATGCACATGGTCCTGGTCATAGTCAGTATTGACAGGATTTGCAATCCTGATCAGGTGGAAGATACACATTTGAGTGAATTTAAAAAGGTATTGTGAAGAAGCTGCTTTTCTATTCAAAGGCAATGAATTCCAGAGATGAGATGCTTGATATACAAAGGCATGTTCGCCCATATTAAATCTCAATTCAGAGATTTTAAAAGTAGACATTCTGATTTTAGTGCATAGGGTTAGCCACATGCCTCTAACAGAGATCTAAGGTAACTTGAAGCATTTCCAGTGTACATCTCATACACTATTAGGAATACTTTCAATTTGATCATGCGCTCAGAACAACTTTTGCAGGTCTCAAAACATGCAGTGGCTCTGGACAGACAGCAATCAGCAGTGAAAAAGACAAGAGATCCATCTGTAAGATAAATACTACCATTCTAAGAACAGAGCAGTGGTTTCCATAGAAAAGTCTCAAGTGGCTTCACCTGTGTATCTTTCTGTTTCTCATTAAGCTCATTGCTTGCAGTTACATCCTTTTGATGCCTGCCCTATAATTGAAACGAGGCGTGCAGAATACTTGTGTTATAACAGAGGACAATAATCCCCAGACTGGCCAGGACTGGAACATGCTTTATTAGTGCAGCCAAGCTGGGTGCCATACAACTGGAATGTCTTTGCTGTAGAAAACGTTATGGAATGCTGAAGACATGATCACCAATATTAATGAGTGTAAAATATTTTAAATAATTTGGTTTGTGGGAACCAGGACCACTTTTCCGAAAAGATTTCCAAATGAATAGCTGAAAGCATGTTTTCAACAGTCTCAATTGTTGCTGGCATTTCCCAGTCCGCTTTTTCTCATTGCATTTTTAAGACGAACACCCAAGTACCTAATTTTCACTAAAGTCTGGGTGTTCTTACAAACCTTGAATTTCTATGACATTTCTGGTTTTCCCAGCGTGTTGGGAGCAATATGTGTGCCTCTTATCCGTCCAGTTAATTCTCAGCATCTGTATAGGACCATGATCTAGTGTGTGTTAATTGTCTAGGATACTCAGTAGACCAAGTAAAAAAATGTAATGTGTAGCGTACGCAAAACACATTGATGCTATTTCAGCACAAATATTTATATTTAAATACATCGAGAACTGCAAATGTACAGTACTGTGCAAAAGTTTTAGGCAGGTGTGAAAAAATGCTGTAAAGTAAGAATGCTTTCAAAAATAGACATGTTAATAGATTATATTTATCAATTAACAAAATGCAAAGTGAGTGAACAGAAGAAAAATCTACATCAAATCCATATTTGGTGTGACCACCCTTTGCCTTCAAAACAGCATCAGTTCTTCTAGGTACACTTGCATACAGTTTTTGAAGGAACTCGGCAGGTAGGTTGGCCCAAACATCTTGGAGAACTAACCACAGTTCTTTTGTGGATTTAGGCAGCTTCAGTTGCTTCTCTCTCTTCATGTAATCCCAGACAGACTCGATGATGTTGAGATCAGGGCTCTGTGTGTGCGATTTTATTGTATTGTTTTTAAACCTGACACTTCCTCATGTCGGACAAACATGTCCAGTTTAGCGAGATGCTACTGTATGATTATGAAAAGCTTTTTGGAGGTGAAGGTTGGGGCACCAGTATAGAATCTGATGGGATTAAAGTGCCTTTCATTTATATATATATATATATATATATATATATATATATATATATATATATATATATATATATATATATATATATATAACAGTATTAAAATAGGTCAAATGAAGATGGAACAGAAAGCATTGTACAGATGATGTTTACATTTAACAAAAACAATGTTATTTTGATTCTTGCTCCCTTGCATGTATAGACGTTATCCTTCAGGCACTCTGCTGCAGGAAACCACAGCTCAACTGCTGCTATTTTATTTGAAAAAATGTCGTACAACTCTTGCTAGAGATCTCGCTAAGATGACGCAAATAATATTTAAATTAGCATATTGCGGCTCTCTTCATTAACATATTTTTTCTTAGTACGTATGACAAAATATGCACTTTGCCAATTGTCGTGAGAAAATGCAAATTGCGGTATGTTTACACTGCCTTAGTGTCTTGCGTTTGCCAAGCCAGGGTTTTCTGTGTACAAAAGTGAATAATTCTGTACATTAAATGAGTGTTTATAGTGTCCTCGCTACATTACTGTTTCTGTCTTCTCTATACTCTGTTTCTTTATAAATCCCAGTTATTTGATATTTCACATAATAGGTCACTAATCAGCTGGTGCTTTTCCAGTTACTTCTTTGTTTTGTGAAACTGCTCCTCCCAGCGATGTTGCTTGTTTCTCTTGTTTTCTCACTAGCAGTGATTAAGAGTGAGTTTTATTTACACAGATGCATGACAAAAATATTTTTCAAAGACATGTTGAGGGGTGAAACAGCTTGGGACCTTTTTTTCTTCCAATCAGTAAATATTCATATTTTCTTTTTTTTTCTGCAGGTCAACATGTTTGTAGAAGGCTTCCATGATGCTCTGCTGCTCTATGCTTTGGCACTTCATGAAGTGCTGAAGAACGGCTACAGCAAAAAGGATGGAGACAAGATTGTGCAACACATGTGGAACAGGACATTTGAAGGTACAAAAAAGTAATAATAATAATAATAATAATAATAATAATAATAATAATAATAATAATAATAATAATATCTCATTTAAAAATAGTTGCTTAAGCAAAGCCGTTCACATACATAAGAGGGCAACTGCGAAATGCATGTCAAGAATATTTTTTGCAAGGCTTTTTGGCAGTGCCTGCTATCTGAAGTCCTGCTTTTCCTTTGGGTGTCAGGCCCTCATTTGGTTTTACTGTTCCACTGGATTTTGTTCTAGAAAATGACTAACAGGCCTGACCAGTACCAGGGAGAAATGAGAGAAATGCTCAAGTCTAGGAATTCCATTGGCTACATTGACACACATACAACTACATTATAAATGACTACACAGGATGTCTTTATATATTGTTGTAGGCTGAATGACTCCCAACTATTTTTTTAATGCTTCACCCACATTGCTCTGCAGCAAACGGAATCAGCAGCATTTCATTTGTATTTTGGCTGAACTCTAATATATTTGTTTGACTTGGAAAGCATTAGGTCTGAACAGCTAAGTGTGCTAATTCCTGTACCCCTTAGCAGGAATTTAACATTTGTCACAATACCTGCACAGGTTATTAGCCCCCACTGGAGTACATTATTGACTTTCTCATAGGCCAAGTTAAACCTCATCTCCCGGGCTCCCGATTCGGATGATAACTATGCTAACTGCCATTTGGTGCACCTATTCTGTTTCTTCAAGTCTAGAGAGCCTTGGGTGAAAATAGTGAGATAATAGCGGTTAATTACACTTGTCTGCAGATTCAGCTTGAAGTGCTGACTTCAACATTCAGGAATTTCCATTATTCAGTTATGATTATTAAGGGATTATGATCTCTGAGTAATTCAAAACCCCAAGCTTAATTTACATCTCTAATGCTCAATTAAACAGGAGGTGGTTTCTAGATATGCTGGTACTGTTTACGTCCTTTTCTAAGTGGGAATGTTTCTTATGACTGCATGGCCAATTCTTATTATGCAGGTCCTTAAAACTGGATCACATTTTTCTTGTAGAAAATAATACAGTAAAAATCTGAGGAATTCAGGAATGCAGACACAAGGATGAAATTACAATTTCTTTTGGCGATGCCAACAAAAACATTAAGAGACTGCCGAGATTTCCTGTTGTAGCGGCCATCCGTCCGAATGTGTGGACTCTCGCTCTTGTTTTCCTTGGAATGTGCAGCTCTTGTAGCTAATTAATGTTCTCATTCCTTGAATGCCATTCCTTAGGCATTGCAGGCCAGGTGTCTATAGATGAGAACGGTGATCGAGATGGGGATTTCTCGGTGATCGCCATAACAGACCCTGAAGCAGGTACACACGAGGTAAGGGGGGAAGGCATGGTTCCTGGATGTTTAAAAGAGGTCATGCTCTGATCCAGTTCAAAATGAGGCAGAGTGTCCTACTGGAGCACTCTGCTGCATACCACGATACATCATAGACAAACCACATTCATGACATCATCGTACCGTATTGAGTTTGTACCATACTCTGACATCACAATCGGTTACAATGCAGTACAATATGAATGTATTTTTATATAGCGCCCTTCATGCCAAGGCATCCCAGAGCGCTGTACAAAGTTAAAAACAAAACAAAATCACTCATGTGTACAGTACACTCCAGTTGTAACCAATTATTTAGAAACACATTCAAAAAAGTATGTTTTCAAGTATGTTTCTGTATCACAGCCACATGCAGGTATTCTCTGTAGTGCCTTTCAGTCCTTGTTTTAGTGGCGACAGACTCAATAAAGGGTTATATCACCACTCATGTTGCATGAATAGACTTCACTTCTACATGTGTTGATATTCCCTCATGCACAGACGTTTACCTTCCTGTAACTGTATATTATACACAAGTTCATCAGACAATCACTTTGCAAATGGAAATGCAATTTTCTGCTCGTAGGACACCAAGCAAGCAATTTATTTAAAAGCCAAATCCAGACACTGAGCTCTGATAATATGAGTTCCATTCCAGTAGGCAGAATAGAAGTGAGATGAGAATATGAATTCCATTCCAGTAGGCAGAATAGAAGTGAGATGATAATATGAATTCCATTCCAGTAGGCAGAATAGAAGTGAGATGAGAATATGAGTTCCATTCCAGTAGGCAGAATAGAAGTGAGATGAGAATATGAGTTCCATTCCAGTAGGCAGAATAGAAGTGAGATGCACCCAGAATTACAGGGCTGATCCTTTGATATGAACACGCATAAGAAAACATGTACCAACCAAGATAAACAACAAGGTGGCTTCTGCAGCTGGCGCGGTGGATTAATGCAGCAGGCTTTCAAAGGAGGCACAGGTTGGTTTCACAACTTAGTCCGTAATTTATCTTCATTTGCTGGCAGGGCAGTGTGGGGAAGCGCTCAGTAAGTCCACATTCTGTATTTTCTTTAACCAATAAAATGTGTCTGCCTGTAGAAAGTGGAAGGGTTCTACTTAAACTAGCTGACCTATTTGGCCCTGCCTGCTATACTTGACATGCACACCTCACATCTGCTGTGTACATGTGAAGCTTGCAGATGTGGCAAATGTTGAACTTCTGACTTGCAAAGCACGGCTTATTTAGTTTGCCTGAGGAGGTCATTGTATCATCAAAATTGACACATGTCTTTAAACACCAAGTCAGAATAGTATTATTCTACCATTAAATTGCTGCAGAAGTCAAAGTACTAATGTTAATGAAACACAAATTGGAAAAGGTTATGTTTTGAACACTTTCTACAGTGAAACCAGGGGATTTACAGTACCCACTCGGATCTTGGCATACTCAAAGTTCGTCCCAGTCATTCCTGTACATGCCGTTCAGCGTGTGTAGTGTGTGCGGTTTCATGAATTCATTTCAAGTGAATGACCTCCACACAGCCTGCCACAGTTTGTGCTATTCCCTGCTCTGAGGATAAACAGAGTGCGCTGTGGTCTCTTTCATGAGTGCTAGGATTCTCCTGCGCTGTGAGCTACCACAGCTAGTGCAATCCTCCTACTATTAACCTGTTTACCTGTATTTTAGCGAGAGCTTTGTCCCAACATGTAAGCTATTATTTGTGTCAATGCAGAAACTATGTTAAATGTTGCAGTTTATTTAATTGCTTGTTACCACACACCCATTTAAAATTATACTATAGTAAAATATACAGCAAAATTGCCAACAGGCTATATTGTTTTGGCAGAATATTATATGAAACAAAAGCACACAATTTCAATGGGAAGGTTGTTTGTCTAATACAGCCAGTGACTTTTTTGACAGGCGAGGCACAAATCACAAAATAGTTCTTACCACTCCCACTCAATGGCGAACATGCTAAAAGTAAATGTACTTTGTGCAGCTGATTTCATATATGCCTCCACTAAGAACATTATAGTGCATTGAAGTAACAGACTGCAGTCACTATGTAAAATATACCCCCATCAATTAAAAAACAACATTAACACTGAAAGGACACACAATTTACAGAATCGTGGTTACAAGTTTTTATAATCAATTGGCAATTCTGAACCTTAAAACCACATAGTATTCAGTTCTACAAGTCATTATGTGACACCAGCGCGGAACATTTGCTATAAAGACACAAATACAATATCACAAAATCATTAATTCAGAACAAACAAGGCAGCTTGTCATGTCGTGGCAAGAAATGGACAGTTTTACGTCCATTAAAAGAGATGTAACCTTGCCTCATTTAGTTGAAAGAAGGAAACATGGACAACAATAGTTTGTTCACAGCGCTGCCTTCCATTTTATGACCGCCTTGCCATGTTAGTTTACCGTCTTTCTTCACTCTTTCGGCAGCACTACATTGTTACAGCTTTCTGGCATTGTGAAAGCGAGTTGAGACTTTTAAATAATGTCACTAGCGCTTCTGTGGACTTAAATTTATTTAATTGGCTTAATTGTGTTTATGTTTCTCAAATAAAACAAATGTGCAAAAAGTTTTGTTTAGCCTTTGGAAATTATTGGTGAGGCCTTGCCTCAGCTGACAGGCTTCCTCTGAATACAGCAAATTACTGCAGTGTGCGTTCACAAACGGTTGTCCACGTGGAGTAGCCAGTGGGTTTTCTCTGTTTTGGGGTAATGCTTTGCTGTAACAATCGGTTGATTTTGTAATCCTATATTTTGTGATTAAACATTTTGAAAATCCGGCCCCTGGTTATATGTGAGATTCAGTATACAGCTATGGTCAAAAGTTTTGCAGATTGAGACATAATAATTAAAAACAACTATATATATATATATATATATATATATATATATATATATATATATATATATATATATATATATATATATATAGTGATGGCGAAGCCATAAATAGTAATACACTATTTCATGTTAGATTTTGAAATGGCGCATTTTTCAATTTGTGTCAGTTTTTGCTTTAATTATGTGGAAAACTACTAAGTGGTATGAAATTCAGTGTGTTTACGTAACATTATTCAGCAGGTTTTATTTGACTTTATGAAGCAAAATTTGTTAATTGTATAGGGTGCTGCAAACCTTTTGGCCGGAGTTGTAAGCCTCTCCTTGTGACAAGAGTGCTGCTCAGACAGGCTAATTCAGCACAGCAGTCCAACAGCATATCTTGCAGCTAACCTTTTATCTCTCTCTTTTATTTCTTTCAGGTCGTTGCAAACTTCTATGGAAAAAATCAAAGCTTTGAGGTGCAACCGAACGTGAAGATTGACATGTTCATTCAAAGACTTTCTCACGATGAGAACAGAGTCCATGGAAACCGAGACACACCTGCTTGTAAATCATGTAATGTTTTTCTACTTATTTTAATAGCGCTGAAAACTGTCAAAACCCAAAGGTTAAAATGTGAAAAGACTAAGACACTAAGCATTTGCATCAGTAAGTTCATCAAAGTCCTGTTTGCTATGCCTTATAAATAAAACCCAAAGGCACTATAGGTCTGGTGGCATCGCTGTGGATCCGCAGTGCAGAAAATGATGAATTGGCAGGAGCGCGTTTCGGAGGACGGGAGTGGTGAGCCGAGGATACGGATAATAACTGGGAATACTACATTGGGGAGAAAAACCGGGGTAAAAAATTGGCGATGACTAAATTAAAAATAAAAATAACTAACTAAATAAAGAAAGAAATAAAACCCAAAGGCTTACAAATACATGGCCCTCGAAAAAAGCCTGTTTGGTGTGCCAGTTCTGTCCCATACTTGCTGTAGTGTTGGGTGTTAGCAAACATACTGTTTGAGTAGCATTCTAATACCAGACTTCCTGCTCTTCAGTGTCAATGCAATGGTGAGGCTGCAATGGCGACGCAGTGATTCTGTACGAAGGGCCCATGGTGTCTTGAGGGCAGCTCCAGTGACCCTGATATTTAATCTGAGTACCATTGTGCTCTGCTTTATCTGCACCACTCGGCAGTATTTGTGCCTGAACAATTGTGTTGTTATTTTTTGTGTTCTCCTAGTGGTAATTGTAACGACATTCCAATTGATATCTTTTAAAACGTTCCTGTACTGGAAAAGCAAGCAATGTAAGTGTATATATCGGTACAGCCTTTACCCTAACAGGGTTAAAAGGTTTGTTTTTTCCCTCTCATAACCGTACAATGGCCTAGAAAGGTTTTTTTTTTTTAACCAGTGATATCGTGGGATTTCTTGTTGAGAGGCAACCCTAATTGCTTGATAAAATACAGTCATCTCAACAGCTTGTGTTCAGGGATCATTTTCCCGAAATTGTGAAAGCACTTCATAGGTGTTACATGTCAAAGTCTAATCTATAAGACCTTATTACTGTCGCACTGCTGTTGACTTACATAACTTATCAGTCACATTACACAAACGAAAGTGTGTTATATAAAGAAGCGCTATTACCTAACCCTTCTCTATCTGTAGTATGTTATTTTCGTTATGCATAAACCTGAAACCTATTAAAAAATAAAAAAACAACCCATTAAAGTTACCAAATATGTAATCTTTGTAGAAAACAATGTGGAGTAAACAGCTTTGAGAAATGTGTTCATCAAGCCATCGTTCAACTGGGACTCATAAGCAGCCTTTCGAAGTGTCAGCTCAGTTTTAAGAAATGTACCAAGACTTATTTACAGGAAATTTATCAACGTTGTTTTCAGCTGGGAAAAGGCATTGAAATATGAACAAAATGATTGATAATTTATATGCATAGGAAATAAAGAGACATGCCAAACATACAGCTAATAAACTGTTTATGGCAATATTTGAAATTCCTCAAATGCTCAGTAGCAGCTCCTCCCAGTGAATGCCTGGCTTGGTGTTGATTGCTGGTGCAGTGAAGTGCATTGGGTTGTTGTGCAGGGGAAAGTGATTTGTGATGCCTTGCCTTTGTTTTCTAAGCAGGTGGGCTTGGGGAGTCAGCAGTCACTGGCATCGTGGTAGGAGCTCTTCTAGGAACAGCCCTGCTGCTGGCATTCTACTTCTTCAGGTTAGTGAAGCACAGCCTGCTGCGTCTTCATGTGCTTGCATTGCAGCCTTCTTCCTTTACTTTACACACAGTCTCTCAGACACTCACACACACCTCAGTCAGACATGACAGTCACTTCGGAACGATTAAAGTTGTCCTCTATTAGAAAGCTTTTGTGCAGAATTATAAGCTAATTATTGAAATGCCGAACCTTACTTGTTACCCACCATAATATTTTGTATGGTGTCTGTAAACAGCCTGTGGTAGATATTATACTGTACATTACTGTACACAACGCAGCGAATGTTCTGTAGCCGAGTCCCAGTGTAAGGTGTGAGCGATTCCTTCCTTATACCATGGTCAACTATACACCCTCACACACGCATACAGTCATATGGGATCTGGTTCTGTGGCTTTTGAGCAATCCTGTACAATACAATGCAATGCGATACCACTTCAATTGATTCACACAATAGCAGCTAAAACAATGACGGTTAAACAGGGAAAGCCAAAAAATCCAGCCCAGTCTTTGCTAGGAATGATAACAATAACACTGTGCAGAGGCCAGGCTAAAGAGATACGACTTGAATTCACAACGGAATCCCATTCTCGCAGTGCCCTAGAAAGAGACTTAGAAAGAGACCTGAACAAATCATCTGGATTATGGTGGAAATGAAATCACTACAATACGCACGTCAGCGAAGGTAAAGTAATGCTTTCATGTGAACTCATCAAGGTAACCCTTTACTTTCTGAAGCTGGTGCGCAGAGACTGTGGAGGTCAGCAGGGAAGGCACCACTGGCAGAGACGTGAACACATTTGTCGTAGCAATTACAGATAGGCAGAATGGAGAACAGTCACAGAAAACATTCCCATGGCAGACTACAGGTCAGCTCTAGTGAAAGAGAAATCTGTGAACTGAGTTCAGAGTGTCAATTGGAAACAGTCCAAACATGGACCTGTAAGCCAGCAAAATGTCTGAAGTCTGTCTATAAATGAATCAACACTAGTTTCTTTCTTATTTCAGTCTGCTTTTCCAACACTGGCTCTCATTGTGCAGTAAAGTAAGATTTACAGAGTAGCCCTGTCCTCTCCTGTGCCATTGTGTCCCATTGTCCACTACTGTGGCCCTAGGCATGGATTTGAGAAGCCCTGAAAATAAGTTCTAATGTATTCATGTCCCATTCATGTATATTGACAGGAGCAGAATGATTGTCATCATTAGGAACTCAAAATATTGAAAAAATCTAAATGGGGTTATACTTCCTCTTTCGTGCCAAATTGAGCATAACACGTACTGGTTTGTAGGGAAAAGGCTGGGAATATGGAGACTACAGAGATGGAATGTAGGTTAGGACACCTAGCCCTAGGGTAATGTGCTTTCATACTTGCTTTCTAAGAACCAGCTTTTTACATTGAATCAATCTATACTTACTTGTCTCCCTGGGCATTCTGCTTAATTAGAATAGTTTCTGAGATATGGAAGCTTTTAAGTTGTGTGGTTGTTAAGCTGTCCAGGATCACAGAAGTAGACGTATTAGTCACACCAGACTACATTTGCACAGGTCCTTAGGCATCCGATAAGGTTTTTTAAAAGTTCCAAAAGAACAGTCATGCGGTTAATAAATCTCATGATGAGCTTTATCTGCACAAACTGATTATGCTCTCAAACATGTTTTAATTTTGTGTTGGAGCTCTAAAACTTATTTTAGTGATTGTAGCATCTAGACATCATGCCTCTCTCCTCCACCCCCCTTTATAATGCTGTAGTCAGGAGCTATAGGTAAAAAAGATGTGCCAAAATAAATTCCATCGCAGCAGCACCATTGAAAGTAATTTTATTATTTATTTATTGTTTTGTAATGCAGGCAATAGCAAATGATATGCATTGGTGGATATTGTCGTCCACCTATTATTATCTGTCTACTGTGCACATTAAATGAAGGCAGTTAGGCACATCTCTACATTGACCTCACTTTGTTCTATCTCACATCTAATGCAGTCCTTATTGAAACAGCCTAGTCATTCATTTCATTGATCTCTGTGTCTCCAGGAAGAACTACAGGATAACCATTGAGAGGAGAATCCAAAGAGAAGAGTGCGACATCGGGAAGCATCGCCAGCTGCGAGAAGACTCCATCAGATCCAACTTTTCAACAGCATAAAGAAGAGGACGGAATGCTGTGACTCCCCAGAAGCTTTTAGAGGGATGTGACCAAAGACTTTGAAGGCTGTTCAAGAAGATATTTTAGTTTCATGTTATTTAAGAAGTAGAGTTATTTTTTAAAATCTCATTTTCTTTGACTTTCAGGAAACTCAGGAAAGTTGTAATAATTACACAGTGCCACTCCATGGCATCTCATTTCGTCGAAACAAGGATGTATTTTTACAGTATTCTGTAAGAGTTTTCTTAGTGGCCAGTACTGAGTGCAGGGGTAGCGATGGGTCTCTCACTGTAGTTCACCTTCCGTGTTCCCAGCCCACAGCACAACAGCTAAGATGTATAGTTTAATTCCAACAGGTTTTGTTGCAACACAATGGACTAGGCCTCCTCACCCATTTCCTGCTTTCTTTCTCCCTGATGTCCCCCAGTTTACAGCAAAGTTTTATCCAGATACTTCACAACTTGTCGTTGAAGTGAGGGAATGTAATTCATGGTAAACATTTTAAGACAAAAGAATGTAGCTTTTTGATTGATCATATTAGGGAAAAGGAATTGCAAAAAAAGACAACCACAGCTTTGACCTTGGCATTAGTTTATGCATACAAGTGTTGTGCTGCACGATTAACTAATTGTGTGTATATAATTCTATAGAATTTAGGAGGTGCTATAATACCACTGAATTTGTAGAGATCCAAGAACATGTGGAATCATTTAGAGGAAAGACAACAAATACTGCATTTTGGTCAATGCGCCCGAAACAAAGTTAAAAAGGGTGACTAGGCTGTGGCTACATTGGCACATAAATATATTAAAACATCTGGACAAAGGAGGCACTGTAGGTCTGTGGTGACAGTGATTAGTTTTGCTGTTCAAGCCTGAAGCTCTTCACCAGTTTCTTTACGTATCATTTGTATTTATGTTTTAAGAACAAACGTACAATGTATTGTTATTTAATTGAACACAAAGTTTCCAGGATGTGTGCTTTTCTCTTACCACATCAGTACACCACCATGGGAAGATTTTTAACGTTAAAGCCTAAATGTCAGAACTTAGTAACACGCTGAAATGTCTGAAATCTTCTTGGTTATCAGGTAATCAGATTTTTATTTTTCCATTACATTGGTATGAACAACCTTTGAATTTTAAATTGTTTTGGAGTACCCCTAAGAAACATTTTTAATAGTGTTTTATATTACCCTTACCTTTTCAAAATATCTGAAATCATTTTTTACATTTTTTTGTTGTTTGCCCCTGTTCCTTTATTTATAAGCAGCTGGTCTGATTATGCGGTTCTATGAACTTAATATCAAACAAACAGCAGAGACACTTTCAAACTTCATTGAGATGGCATTTCCGGCCAACGGAAAAGTAGGTGAAGATAGTGATTTTATTAGACATTTTTAATGGGTTAAACACAAAGTATATACATTAACCAACCAATAATACAAAATAGGTCATGTCTGTTTAAAATAGGTTGAAAAACAGTTTGAATTGATTTGCCTTTGTTTTTCAGGAAATTATGTAAGTTAGGATAATTCTATTTTCTATGGCTTTGGGGCTATTTGGAACTGTATTTGTCACGCTTCCTGGTTACCCATTGGCTCACAGCTCTGACCAATAATCTCGGGTCTCCTTTCAGTCTGGTTTGTGTTTTGGAGTTGTGCACAATCCAGTTTCCTGCATATTCTTATTTTTTCACAGATAAATATGAAGCGCTATATTTAAGAAATTTGACAACTGATTAGGTGATTAGCCATGACAGTCCATGTTGTTAGTACTTGTCAGTGGGATTGTGTTTTTAAATATAAAATACTTTTAAAATGAACTTTAAAATCATTACTCCAGTTTTTGATTTTCTAATAGAGTTACACTTTATTATAATAAGTATAGCACTACTGAATTTCATCTCTAAAAAGATAGTGGGCAACAAGCAATGTTTAAATGGTGTCATTCTCTCCTGAACTCTGTAAAAGGTAAAGGCCTACACCACAACAAATACTACTGGAGCTCCTCTCTCCAAGCTCCTTTGCCAGTTTTGACTGATATACTTCCTATTTTTTGAGATTTCCTAGAAGATAAATGTAACGTAAATTGGGTAATTCTTTTTTTTATTGACACACACACACACACACACACACACACACACACACACATACAAAAAAAACAAGTTATATTATGTCAGGATTGAAAGAGTAGGGTTGGTTACAGAGGCCCAGTCATCTCTAGCAGTACACAAGGTGGTAAACACATTTAAAGCATGCTAGATGGTAACAGAGACCCAGTCATCTCTAGAGGTACACAAGGTAAACACATTTGAAGATTGCTTGATAGTAACAGGCCCAGTCATCTCTAGCGGTACACAAAGTAAACACATTTGAAGAGTGCTAGATAGTAACAGAGGCCCAGTCATCTCTAGTGGTACACAAGGTGGTAAACATATTTAAAGAGTGCTTGATTGTACAGAGGCCCAGTCATCTCTAGCAGTACACAAGGTAAACACATTTAAAGAGTGCTTGATAGTACAGAGGTCCAGTGATCTCTCACTACACAAGGTGGTAAACACATTTAAAGGGTGCTTGATAGTACAGTGGTCCAGTGATCTCTCACTACACAAGGTGGTAAACACATTTAAAGAGTGCTTGATAGTACGGAGGCCAGTCATCTCTAGAGGTACACAAGGTAAACACATTTAAAGAGTGCTTGATAGTACAGAGGCCCAGTGATCTCTCACTACACAAGGTGGTAAACACATTTAAAGGGTGCTTGATAGTACAGTGGCCCAGTCGTCTCTAGCTACACAAGGTAAACACCTTTAAAGAGTGCTTGATAGTACAGAGGCCCAGTCATCTCTAGCAATTAAAATCGTCTCTAATGACTTGATGACTCAGCTCTCTGTTTGGTGTATCTAAATAAAGTTTGTGGTTGTTTGTTATTAAACCCTCCCTTGTGCTTTGCACTAGTACATGCTGTATAGCTTTGGTAGACAAAGGGACCTATTTCAATAAATTACGTAGGGTTGTAGACAGTCCCTTTCAGAAATACAGAAACATTCTTTTGTAAGATAGCATTGTTTGCTAACCCTGCCCGTTCTTTCCTTAAGTGAGACATTATGGTGAAGATAAGCTATCTCTTGTGCTGAATGCCAATTTCTTACTGGCCTTAGTGGAGTATAAAGGTTCTGTCATTGCAAAATGATGAGGGGGAAGAAGAAACTGGGTTCTTCTTCATGATAAAAAGGGACATTAATACTGCACAGACTATAGAGAAAGAGTGCTGATGTAAGTAGGAGTGTCTGCATATAATGTTATTTATTGCTACTGGTTTTTTTTGGTAGAAATGTAATACTTATGACTGTAGATGTAACCTCTTGGATCCTTTGTGTAATATATTTTATTGAAGGTTTTTCATTTTAAAAAGTAATCTGCCTTTCCCCTGTGTTTATTAAATAATTATTACATGCACATGGTTTTGTAAAGTTTTCCTGCGAAACAGAAATGTGAGGTATCTAGAATGGTATGCTATATTGACAATACACATGTGTAAAAATGTATCTTGTATCTGCATTTCAGTTCTAGGAGTAGCTGCAGTATTCATCATTCTTGAAGTGATGTTTTCATTCAGAACACACCCTTCTGTGTTTCGTTTCTGAGGACGCTGTGGCTGCATTAAAGAAGTCCCCACGGTTCGGTTTTCATTTTGGATTTTTTACTGACAATTTATAAACATATAATAACATAACATAAATAACATAAATTGCATCAGTCCTTCTGAAATCAAATGATATCCCGTTTAGAAGATTGAAAACAGGTTATACAACGAGCCATCTTTAGTTTTGTTTTGTAAGGGCTTCTATAAACGGACCCCGTGATCGTTCTTTAGCGCTCTTTCAATATGTAAGATGCAGCTCAAAACTATCTCAAATAATTTAAAGTTAGTAGTACAGGAAAATGTAATGATTTCCTTTACTGTTGCCTACTATTTAACTACTTATCACCATCAGCATATCTTTTCAGGCCACTGTAGTTTTCAGACAACAGCCCAAATTCTGGGATGCTTTGGTTTTCAGATAAAGTCCCAAATGCTGGACTGTTCTGTTGTTCTGAATTCAGCCCAGTTTTTGGGATGTTAAGCTCTTACAGATGACAGCCCACTTTTTAGATCATGCTCAGTTTACCATAAAAATGAACACCAGAATTGGACCGTGAATTCATTTAAGAGTAACCCTTAGTACACGAATAAGTTGATGGATTTTTCGATTCTCCACAAAAAACTTTTTTAACAGAAATTAAATTTAATAGTTTTTTTTTTTTTTTTTTTTTAAAAAAGCTTATTGGGGGCTCTCGAGTGGCGCATCCACATGGAGTGCAGGATATACCCTATAGTCTGGGGATCGCAGGTTCGAGCAGCCGACCGTGACCGGGAGTTCCCAGGGGGTGGCGCACAATTGGCCGAGCACCGCTAGGGAGGGCTTAGGTCGGCAGGGGAATCCATGGTTCACCGTGCATCAGCGACCCCTGTGGGTGCTAGGACACCTGTGATTCTGCAGTGGAGCTCTAGCCTCCATTCCCCAAGTTGGCGGGGGTGTTGCGAGCGGTGAGCCGAGGATATTGATAATAATTGGGCACACCAAATTGGGGAGAAAACCAAGGTAAAAAATTGGAGACGACTAAATTAAAAAAAAAAAAAAAAAAAAAAAGCTAATGTTTTTATTGCAATAAAGAAACTACAATGCACTGAAATATATACATCAAAATGCAGGTGTTTTCCTTTACTAAAGATTCATATTAAATGTTTTTAATTTTTGAGAAAGAACATGGTATTCCAAAAATAGGTCATCTCATTTGCTTATGTAATGTCCATCAATATATAGTGATGTTAGGGGTTTATCAGTCTTCAAAAATCAATAGAATGGCAGAATCCATATTTTATTCACATATCACATGCAATAAATAAATAAATAAATACAATAAAGGCCTATATCAGCTCTTTCACTTATGGGTTTTAAGAGACCCATGCCCTTCAACAACTTAACATACATTTTATTGTATTGTATTGGTAAAATATCTCTTATCTGTTCCTGATAGTTTAAACTGTAGGCTATAGATAATGTTTAAACACTTAGGACTATGCGAATATAATGGCTAAATTCCAACTCGGGCACTTACAATCTGGCCTACTTAAATTTCCCCCTGTAGTTCAATTGGATAAGCAATTCCTCACTTCTCCCACTTTAACTGCCATGTCAGTATGCTGGCACAGAATAGCTGCCATGTGTAAAGAGCTTTGGCATCCTATGGGATGAAAGGTGCTATATAAATCCGAAGTGTTATCTTTCCTTTAAAGAAAGAGCTTTTTTGAAACTAGAGGTTTGGTAATTTTGGGTTCAAAGTGTTTGAAGACCCGGGGTCAATCACCCACAAAAGGGTGAGAAAGGGCAATCTGTATGGTATGGTAAAGGGGGTTCCAAACCACCCAGGGTCTTGCAATGTGGTCCACTGGCAGCATAAGCAGCTCTCCTGGAGTTTGAGAACCCTCCATTTTTGTGAAAAAAAATGTACCTATTTCAGTGCAATGTAATTTCTTCACTGAGATAATTGTGAATTTCAATTCAAACTGAAGGTCATTTTAGAAACTGAATTATTTAACTGCAGAATCAAAGTCCAGGCAATTGTTCTCAGTTTCTTCTTTACATTCACCTCTAGAAGCACAGTCTACAAAAATGGAAAATTATCTAGAGGTTAGAAAGTTTATCAGGCCCGAGGAATGTAAGCTTTTTAATTAATTCAGCTCTACTCAAAATTCTTTTGGAGCTGCTGCTGGTGAATTTCTAAAGGTACACTATGCCACATATTTAGCCCTTAACAATTCTGCAAGGTCTCCACACAAATACTATATAGCATTTAAAATAAAAGTTGCAAGTTAACAATATGTAAAGTATGTAACAAAGTCAAGTCCGGGCATAAAGTGGTGTCTCCAAGCAGGTATCCCATATAGAAAGATACTTGGAGATATCATCAGCAGTGGTTACTGCACATGTAGATAAATGACTGTGTCTTTCATTAAGTTGTGGTCAGTTATGTAGCTAATTAGCAATATCCTCTGCACTAAACATGGGTTAAGTAAATGACTGTTGTGAGTAAATTGATCTAAACATCTTGACTTATTGTAACAGAACTAAGAAAACCCCCCGCCTACATTGAGTTATTCCCGTAATGAGTAAATTGGCCTTGCTCATTATTAACAGCCTTTATCTTTATTGATGCAGATCCACACATTTTGGCTTCATCATTAGAACATGTTTAGAAAACTAGTATTTTATCAATATCATCAGAAATCTGAGATCATGTACTTTATGGTGTTGACAGGAGCTGGGATAATGTTCAGTTTCAGTGTATGAAGCTGAAACCTCAGTTTCTGGGATGGATTGAGGTTATTTATTAAACAAGACACTGCTGACAGGAGCTGGGATAATGTTTCTGGGATGGATACAATGCACTGTAGTGAGCAGCAAGAAGGACATGCAGCTTTGCTTAAGAATTCCTTATGGACTTGTAAGTTGCTGTGGCGATGGATTTTGAGCTGTAAACCAAGTCTGTGTACACAGGTTAACCTGCCAAAGCTAACAGTGGGGATCTGAGGCATCGTCCACAACAAAGAGGACACACACTCTGAAAACCAGAGCCATCCGGCTTCATACCCTGTTAGCTCTCTGACTCCCAGACACCGCCGGCCTCGAGAACATCTTCCTGCAGGGCGACTGCTACAAAGAGGCTGGAAATATTAGTGTTACACTGCTTAATAAGTAGGTGGAAGATGGGAATTGGTTCAACAACATTACACAATTGTTTTTATATTTGTATGTGAAGTTTCATGTCATTGACTCAGGTGTGAGGACAATGGTCTATTTATTTTACAATAGAGATTTTTAAATTATAGAATTTTTTTATTTTTTTTGCTCAGGGATGGCTTGAAAATGACATTTTTGGAAAACTCGACAGTTTTATGTTAATTGATCGATCGACAGCATGGAAATTCTTCTTGTTATGTGTCCACAGCTTACCTGAATGCTGTTTTAGGATATTTGTTATTTAAGAATAAATCATAGACTCAGAGAAGAGAAAGTATGCTATGTCTAATGTGCGTTCACCTCCAGCGCTTCTCTTGCTCAGCCTGGGTCTGAGACTGTGTATATCTTGAAGGAAAGGAAACATCTTGATCACACTGTTTTGGTGTTCCTGACACTTTCCAATCCAGGGTCAAGTATTCCTGGTATTACACGCAGCAGCAGGAAGAGGTATTCGTACACAGTCTTGACGTAGCTCATTCGCCTTTACTAGTGCTTGGAGGACAATGTCTTTTATATATTTACAGTGCTGGAGAGAGAGAGTGACAAGACTAGAAAGAGAGCAGCACTGGTCTTGTGAAACCCCTCTGAGCGTGGAGAAGTATTCAGTTTTATGGGTTACTTTCCTGCCAAAACTAAATCCCAGGAGACATGTAAAGTTGCACAATCCATTGACTTCTTTGACAGTTTCAAGTACGTAACTAGAGGTTAAATGCATTTGTAGTTTATTTCATTTAGATACTGTTATAGGAGGGAGATATTATTATTATTATTATTATTATTATTATTATTATTATTATTATTATTATTATTATTAATAAATAATTGCCTTTGTGGTTAAATTAAAAAGAAAAATAATCTGACAAGCCTATATATTATATGCCTTATATTATACTACTTTTAAATGAAATAATGTTATAGTTCAATACTCAAGATTCACAGGCACAAGGCAGCTAGGATTGCATTCACTCACTTCGAAAAGGTGCAGGGGGATAAGGAGAGGACGAATGGTAGCACAGAAAATTCAAAGACGCTCCCCTGAAAGGAGAAGCAGAGATCTATCCTGTGTAAACCAATCGTTCGGCTGGACAATTTGGAGGATGTGGCAATGCATGACCACCTGGAACCTCCTCTTTCTCAAGAACCCTTTGAGGTGTCTCAGGTCTAGGATGGGGCAAAGGCCGTCGTCCTTTTTTGTCTCTTGTAGAAGCCCTCTTCTTGAGAGGTGCGTTCTACGAGACGGATGACTTGTTTGAGAAGTAGTTTCTCTACTTCTTGCCAGAGGGCCAGAACCTGGAGAGGGTCGTTCACGGATGTAACCAAGATCCTTCGAAAAAGAGTAGGTCCAGCGCGGAACTGCAGTGCGTAACCCATGTGTAGGGTGGCCAGCAGCCAGGAGTCCAAGGTGCAATTGCACCAGTATTACAGCTGATGTTGTGTGAATGGGTGGGCCTGAGGCGGTAAGCCTTTAGGACCCCTGCTGGGGCTGCTGATGTTGGGACAGAGCACACTCTGGTGGCTGCCTAGGGCGACAGCTCTGGAACTGCCTTCTGGAGCGCTGCTGTGTGGGGGCACCACACCCTGTGTTCCTTTCCCCTTGCAGGACGGTCCGGTTGCCTGCTACTTTGGTTGCCTGCAGGTGGTGCCTCAGGTCACCCTGCGGAGGTGTGGGGACCGGGACCGTCAGGGTTATTGTGTTTGCCTGAGGAGATTGCCAGCGGCTCAAACTTCCAGAATCTCCTATACTGCTGGCCCAAAGGTATGCCCCTGGGGATATCGGCGAATCCAACAGAGCCATCTCATCTGCATTGAGGACCATTGTCTGTGACAGCCATAGCTGTCTGGGAGCCAGCCAGGCTTGCCAGGCTCCGGCCTAGGGTTTGCCCCTGAAGGCCGGATCTCGTAACTCGAAAGGCACCGGCTCTGGGAGATTGGCTTCCCATAGTATGCCATCCATACAAGCAGTCAGGATACTCGCCATATGCATGAACATTCCATACCCATGGTCCTGTAAAGCCTTTTGCAAAGCACCCGGGGCTGAAAAACCGCACAGATGTCGCAAAACGTCTCGTCCCTAGGGCTGAAGTTGTGTGCTGGACACCCAAGCACTATGCACACAATGTATGCCCATCCTCCTGGGGCATGTTCACCCTGCAGGAAGTGCAAGCATGGAACCAATACATGCTAGCAGGGGTATAAAACCCGGGCACTGCACACCATCTTGCATTGAGTACAAGGCACAAGAGCGCCTAAGAATTACATGCACCGAGCACCACATGCACTGGGCGCACCGAATACCATGTGCACCGAGTGTACTGAGTACTGTGTGTACCTCATGCACCGAGCACACAGGGCACCGAGTGTACTGAGTACTGTGTGTACCTCGTGCACCAAGCACACAGAGCACCGAGTGTACTGAGTACTGTGTGTACCTCATGCACCGAGCACACAGAGCACCGAGTGTACTGAGTACTGTGTGTACCTCATGCACCGAGCACACAGAGCACCGAGTGTACTGAGTACTGTGTGTACATCATGCACCGAGCACACAGAGCACCGAGTGTACTGAGTACTGTGTGTACCTCGTGCACCGAGCGCACAGGGCACCGAGTGTACTGAGTACTGTGTGTACCTCGTGCACCGAGCGCACAGAGCACCGAGTGTACTGAGTACTGTGTGTACCTCGTGCACCGAGCGCACAGGGCACCGAGTGTACTGAGTACTGTGTGTACCTCGTGCACCGAGCGCACAGGGCACCGAGTGTACTGAGTACTGTGTGTACCTCGTGCACCGAGCACACAGGGCACCGAGTGTACTGAGTACTGTGTGTACATCGTGCACCGAGCGCACAGAGCACCGAGTGTACTGAGTACTGTGTGTACCTCGTGCACCGAGCACACAGGGCACCGAGTGTACTGAGTACTGTGTGTACCTCGTGCACCGAGCACACAGGGCACCGAGTGTACTGAGTACTGTGTGTACCTCGTGCACCGAGCACACAGGGCACCGAGTGTACTGAGCGTCGAGTGCACCAAGGCACCAACGTACCGTTGCACCGAGGCACCGAAGTACCAAGGGCTGAGCATGCACCAAGATACCAAAGCACCGGGGGTGGGAAGCTAGTGCAGCAGTGTCTACACTAACTGCGTGTAGTCAGCCACCTGGAAGAGAGAACACACTTTTTTTTAAGGCCGTGAAGAAGAAAGAAAAAAGACACTCAAAATGGGGCCTCTGATTCCACGAGAGCTGCAAGCCAGCTCTCAGCTCGAATACAAGGGAACTGCAGAGGACTCAGAGGAGCTCTTTCAAAATAAATATATCACACAGACGCGTACCTTACCCTAGGTGAGAGTCAAAAGAGGAATGAGCTCCATGGAGCGACTAGTTATTCTCTCGGCAGGTGGGACTGAGGATATCACTCCATGGAGGGGCCTATCGGCAGCTCTGACATAAAATGCTCAGCGAATACCTACCTAAGGCAGGCATATCTCAAAAGTATTGGTTAGTGGTTGTCTTCGAATCGTAAGGGAACTAATGCTGGTGTGATCCCTTTGAAAAAGAACCGCCTGAGCTACAAAGGACTCCAGCCTGGATTTCATAATATTGCACTTCATTTTCTTCTAGCTCTTAAGTAGACAGCTCAACAGAGCTGTCAGTACTAGAAGAACAGCCCTTTGTTCCCACTGTGCTGGACTCCCCAAGGGGAAAGCTTCTTTCTGTCAGCTCAGACCACAAACACAGCAGTAACGGTGCTCTCGAGAGGCGGCCAGGAACTTCTAGAGTATAAAAGAGTCTTGTTTGAAATAAAAACAATGAGCTTCTGCCACTGCAGGTCTTTAGTGGATTGTGGTGTACAGTGCTGTGAACCCTGATCTTCCCCTCTTTTAAATACAGGAAGGCAGATATTGACCTCCCCAGTGAACTCTGTCCACAGTGTTCGTTACAACTGAGTTATACAAGCTCGGATAACGCACTGAGCTCATTCATGTTAGCAATACATGCTTTGAGAACTTGGAATAGATTGAGATGTGCTGTTTAGGAACGGAAGTGACTGTTTGTTACACACTGTGTAGCTTGCAGGGCTGAAACACACTTCCCTTAACTATTATTAATAGTACAGTGTCCCATACAGTTCTAAGTATACTGTTCAAATTCAAAGGGTAACAGTTGGTTTCAGATCACAATAGCACTAATCACAATCATATTACCTAAGCTAATATAGTTATATATTTATTGCATTTATATAGCGCTTTTTATACAAAAGTATCACAAAGCACTGTACAGTACATAGCAGAAAAAAAGAACAAACCACAATACTTTTGTATAGCAAGATAAGTCAGTCCACTATAAGAGCTAACTGGGGTCTGTGAACCCAGACGATATTTCTGAAAAATGGAATTACTCTTTGGTCCATTTTCTACCATTAATTAGAATATATATATATATATATATATATATTATATATATATATATATATATATATATATATATATATATATATAAATACATGAGACAGAATAAATGTTCTAATGTAACTATAACCCTATTAGCTGTAAACAAGGCCCAGAATGACACTTCAGTATGATCATGTTTACACCATCACGATCCTTAAAGGGTTAATGGCAGAGACAGCAACAGTAGTTTATGAATGTTTAACTCAGACTCCATATTGCTGGTTATTACAATGTTTAACAAATCATCACGCATTCTCTGTTTATTTCAATAGCCTACCACCAAATTCCAGCCCTGAGGATTCAAAAGCAAAAAACAAAACACTCCACTTTATCAGTGTTGTTGAACACTTTAGCTTGAAGGCACAACGGTATTTATAGAAGGATATAACTGAGGGAAAAAATATTATTTTAAGTAAAATGTTTAAGTAAATTAATTTTTTGTTAATGTTTAAATGTAATGGCTGTCAAACACTGACACCCTTTCTCAACCACGCTCAGTTTGGGAAGCAAGCTTTCACAATGCTACTCATCATAACTACACCCCTCTTTTCTGACTGGACAGCTACATTGAGATCCCTGCTCTCAGTGGTTGCTTCAAGTATCTGTTAAAAGAAAATGATTGATGTTATGAACTGGAGTCATTCCACTTATATTTGTTTTATAAAACCTTGAAGCAGCCAATGACAGCGCTAGCAAAGATGGACTTTTTAGTGAATCGGAACCCTCCGGTCTTAAATGAAATATAGGGATTGGTATTTAATTATGGTCAACGATAATAAGCTCAGTTACCCAGAGATCATTGACAGAACCCAGACCAATAGAAAAACTGGAGCTTAGGCAGGTAGGGGTCACAGAAGATTAGTTCAGATATTTTAGATCCTACCAAAGTTTTCATACACTGTGTTGTATGTGTTCTGAGCACTGCCATTGCTGGTAGTGTCACAAGAGCTGTTCAATGTGTTGCTATATAAATAAATCCTTTTCATCTGTGGAACCTACCAACCTCTGTCTCTCTCTCCTGTCTGTCACTCAGCAGAGAATGCATGCACTGACACGGCTACCCTGTCACAAGCATTAATACCCAATACAGTCTCTTTCTAAACAAGGGATTTAGTGGAGCTCCCTAATAAAAGCTGAATCTCAAAACAATAATTGAGTGAATATATTAATTGTTACAGCTGTGTATAATGGTATTTAAATAATAAAGAACCAGATTTTTTTAATGATTCTTCGTGCTCCCTCAAATTTTTCTGATCACCTTTTATCAGTTGCCATCATTTAAAAACAAGCACTTGCACAAAAATATTGCAAAATCTATATTCCTTACATCAGCCTACAAGAAAACAGGGAGATGACAGCTTGGGAAAAATGCTTGCATTTTTAAAATGTAATAAATAAGTAATACATAAATGTGTCTTTCTGGTAACTGGGAAAGAGGCTGTTCGGAAGGGAATTGACTGTGTATTTTAAATAAATAATTTGCAATAAAAATAAAACAAGCAAAATTTAAATTGAACTTATAACAATTCCCCGTTTGTTTAATAAGAAAGACTGCTTGCTATGGAGTGCAGAGCATTACTAACATTCTTATGGAAAAGAGACTACTTTTTAAATGAGTATGCTATAGATGTCCAAATGGTCTGTTTCATCAGTACATCCTTTTATTTTATTTTGATCTCCTCCAGTCTCCAAGGGGATTTCAGATTCCACTTAAGTTCCAGTTTAACCCTCAGGGAATGGTGTACATTGACCCACAGCTCCATACCTTCAGATCTTATTTAGACCCCCCAGAGAGACAGCACACAAAGCAGCGTGACAACACTGATTCAGTGAGGACACTGCAGCCCACTATTGTGTGAGATCCATGGATCAAAATTGGCAATGAATCAGCTTGGTGAACTTATAAACAAACATGTTTTCAAATATTATTATTATTATTATTATTATTATTATTATTATTATTATTATTATTATTATTATTATTATTATTATATATTTGTTTTAAAGATAGGAAAGACACTGGACTGCTTGGCTTTTGAATAAAAATAACAACAGAATTATTATCTAGTGCTTAACTTGTTCAACTGCAGCTGTTCAAATGTTCTTCCAGAATGTAACGTGCCTTCCATCTCATACAAGTTTGATCCACAAAAAACACTGTGTTGAATCCAAAGGCAGTCTTTACTGTACACACACCCCGTGCTATCCCTCTGCATACATTTAACTCTATTGTAAACTGCAAGCAGATCTTGTTTTACATATACTCAAGAACAAATGAGCAATGATTAGCATGAAGCAGTGTGGTGTGTAATGAGGTTAGCAATGATTAGCATGGAGCAGTGTGGTGTGTAATGAGGTTAGCAATGATTAGCATGGAGCAGTGTGGTGTGTAATGAGGTGAGCAAAGATTAGCATGGAGCAGTGTGGTGTGTAATGAGGTGAGCAATGATTAGCATGGAGCAGTGTGGTGTGTAATGAGGTGAGCAATGATTAGCATGGAGCAGTGTGGTGTGTAATGCAGGCCAGGTGTCTGGGGTGAGAAGAAGGCAGGGAGACCCCTGTGGAGGTGCACTCCCCTCTGAGCAGGGTCAGGGAGCTGGCCTGAAGCTTGGAAATGGAGACGTTTGATAGCCAGAGAAGCTGGATGCAGCCCTGTCCCAGGGTGTATGATCAAAGCATATGCATTTGTCAAGGAGAGTTTTCCCCACGTTTAGACAAATAAATACCTTTTGACATCAGGAAGTTCTGGATAATCAGAAAATGATGGCTTTTATTTCATATTATTATTATTTTTTACCCTGGCAGTAGTGAGGTGTGAAAAATGGCCACTAGGGGTCTGCAACTGTACAGTAATTTCTGTCCTTCGAAAACTGATTTTGCAAAGAGCTTTTCCATTTACTAACTCACACTCGCCACATGGCAGAATTTATAGCTGCACAGCCCTGGTGACTTCACTTATGGATTTCCGTGCTTTCAATAGCTGAAAAGGGGTCTGTGTCAGTAAGATGGTAAATAATGATCTAAGCAGAAACAACAGCAGTTAAAAAGGTGAGAAATTATATATTAGGAATATGTCTAGCAGATGACAAAGTATCCCTTTAAGTAGGCATTAAACACCAATCAGCATTTACAAACTACAGCTAGAAGTATGGCTTCTGGTTTTAGGGGTTAACTGAAAAACTTTGATAAAACCCCCCGAAAACCCCCGACAATAAAGGCAGCGTTAATGTTAGGACCACTGAAAGAGTACCAGATGCTGCCATTCTTTTGGGTTCCCTTTCTCTCTCTCATGCTGCAGTTTACTGTCAATTGTTGCAACACAGGTAGAGGGCGCACTGTGATTCCCCATGTGTTCTATTTTTGGAGCCTCACCACATTCCAATACGGGCAATATCAGAACAAACTGCTTCATTCAGATGGAATACAAATAAATAAAAGCCCAGATATACATCCATTTCCGTCCACCTAAAAAACCCTTATTTATAAAATGCAAACACTGAAAAATTGAATAGCTAAAACACACACACACACACACACACACACACACACACACACACACACACACACACACACACACACACATATATATATATATATATATATATATATATATATATATATATATATATATATATATATATATATATATATATATATATATATATATATACATTTATATATATTTTCAGTGCCTGACAGTTTACAGAGAACAGAAATGTCCCTAATTACTTTGTATTTACACAATAATATAATGGGAAATGGAAGAGTATTTTATTTCAATAAAAATCTCAAATAGTAAAAATAAAGATGTCAGGGTGTATCATGCTAAGTCTCAATATTTATCGTATATTTCAAAATATAAAATTTTTAACAGCACTGAGAAAATAGACACTGTAACAGGGAGAGAGCTGTGCTGACTCTGCTGGCGTGTTCACGGGCTGCAGGAAGAGGGCAACAGTCGTCCAACAACTGCCTGTGAGTCATGGCAGTGACACGGGGAGGTGGGAAAGTGGGTGTGTGGACTTTCCCCCTCTCTGAATGGCTGAGAGGCACGTCTTGGGAGATTGTTAGCCCTATAAATGAACGCTCTGTTGTTTCCTCAGATCTGCCCTGTTAAACGCGCCGAGAGTGTGGAAGCGCTGGTCAACGACTGAGAACCAGTGGGAGAGAAAGAAACGGAGGTTCAGAGCGAGACATTGAGGGCGGGGAACCCTTGGGCAGACCCCTGATTAGTATATCAGAGCAGGCTAGTGAGCCGACAGTGTAGGACGGTGATCCGGGTCGCACGGGCAGCGGCGACCGGGATATCGCTGCAAAGTGCAGCACTTTTTCTTTGTAGTTTTTGTTACTGTTTTATTTTCCCTGTTTCTTTGTGCCTTCTGTTTTGAATTATTGTTTCGAAGCACCTGCAAGGGCGCCGGTATTGTGTACCATCGCTTGGTATGCCCGTGGTTCTGTTTACCATCGTTGGTAAATCAGACCACGGACCCACAGCGCCATCTGCAGGACTAAAGAATAAACAGCGCCCTGAAATAAAACTGGGCACCTGTGCGGTGTTGCCAAATTCACCTGTCTATCTCCACTGGGCTTGGGGCCACCCGGCCGAGATCGCCATGGCCTCGAACACATCCAAGTAGGTGTCAGGTCGATCCTCAGCCATCATTTTGGTGGGTCTCTGTAGGGAGTGGTCTGGAGCTGCAGGTCTAGCCGACCCTGCACTGCCGCGGTGAGCGTCTGTCGCAGGAGGTCCATCATCGCGGCAAACTGGGTAGCATCCATTGCCAGTCTGCTCCTTCTGTAAATGCACTGCTTGGGGCAGTGCCAGTGAATCCCACTTCTCACACCACGTGTGGAAGGGTGGTGGGTAATTCACTGACACTGCCTCAAGCAGTGCATTTACAGAAGGAGCAGACTGGCAATGGATGCTACCCAGTTTGCCGCGATGATGGACCTCCTGAGACAGACGCTCACCGCGGCAGTGCAGGGGGCCGCTAGACCCGTAGCTCCAGACCACTCCCTACAGAGACCCACCAAAATGACAGCCGAGGATCGACTTGACACCTACTTGGATGTGTTCAAGGCCATGGCGATCTCGGCCGGGTGGCCCCAAGCCCAGTGGGCTAGCTGTTTGTTGCCCCAGCTCACCGGGGAGGCTCAAGCAGCTGTGAGGACACTGTCCCCAGAACACATGTTGGATTACCCCCTGCTGAAGGCAGCCATCCTGAGTCGTGTGGGAGCCACCCCGGAGGGCTACCAGAAGAAATTCCGGGAGGAGCAGTTTGCGGCTGGGGAGCACCCCCGAGCTATTGCCCACTGGCTAAAAGATTACGCCATGGGCTGGCTGAACCCAGACGCAGTCACCAAAGCCAGGTTGGTGGAGCTGGTCGTGGTGGAGCGGTTTCTGGTGTCTGGCCCCGGGACCTCGGCTATGGGTCCAGCGACAGGCACCAGATACTCTCGATCGGGCGGTCGAACTGGCGGAACAGTACCAGGCGGCGGAGCCAACGCCTGCGAGACCGTCTGGGAGGAGCGCGGCCACCGGATTGACCCCTCAACTGGCCCCGGAGAGGGCGAGAGAACTCGGGGGAAGGGGTAGTTCAGGATTTGGTCGGGGGGTGTCGGCGGGAGCTCCCGGCCCGGGAACTGGGGCAGAGTGGGGATACCCACGGGCTGCTGCAATGTCGGACCGGGGTCTCGCGTGGACGCCTTATCGGCGAGCCCCTTTTATGGCTCCAGTGTTTCCCCCTTTTGCCAAAACTTCGGGGAGAGAAACCAGCCCACCAAGGTGTTGGACATGCAGGGAGGTGGGCCACCTCGCCCGGGATTGCCCCTTGATGGAGTGTGGCCTCAGCCGACCAGGTAGGCACGTTCAATTACCTCAGTCACTTCAGCACACAGGTTTTGTTATTCCTGTGACAGTGGATGGTACAAAAACCCAGGCTCTCCTGGATTCAGGGTGTGGTCAGTCTGTAGTACAGGAGAGCCTAATCTCACCGGGGCATAAACGTATATTGGGACGGGTGCATATTAAATGTATTCATGGGGATGTCTGCTCCTATCCCAAGATCAATGTGTGTATGACTATCGGCCAGCAGGTGAAGCAGATGCAGGTAGGATTATGTCCTTGATTGCAGGTACCAGTAGTTCTGGGATGGGACTGTGAGCAGTTTAAAGATTGGTTGGCTGCTCTGACAGCCCCGTCTTCTTTATTGGCTAAGAAAGAGGAAGTAATTGGAGAGATTTTTCCCTTTCGCGATCCAGAATGGTTTTGCCATAGATTTAAACCTCGTAAAACTAAACGGGAGCGCCGGATCGCTAAGAATGAGGGCTGGCAATGGAGGGAGTCGGAGAAGTTTCAGGTGGGGGCGGTTGGTGAAGAGTCCGGGGGGGAGGTCGCGGAGCCAGCGCAGGGGTCTGGCTCGGCTGCCTCTGCTCGGGACCGACCTGACCCCGAGTTGGAAGCCATGGGAGCCGATTTCTTAGCTCGCTCCCGTGATTTCTGACTCGAGCAAGGGCGTGACGACATACTGGGCAGGCTCTTTGACCAAGCAGCAGTGGTTAATGGTCGGGTGGTCGAGCCCAGACGCGCCACCACATACCCCCACTTTGAAATTGATCGAGACCTACTGTACCGTGTTGATAAATTACCACAGACCGGTGAAGTGAGTCATCAGCTGTTCATTCCTCAGCCCTTTAAAGAGGATTTGTTGCAGCTGGCTCATGCTATTCACCTGTCTGGTCATTTGGGAAGGGATAAAACTAAAGCAAGGCTTGTGTCATGGTTCTTCTGGCTGGGGCTAGATGGCGATGTTAAGCGGTTTTGAGAGCAGAGTGGGGAATGTCAGAAGGCCAGCCCTAGAGCCGTTCCACGAGCCCCACTGGTGCCTTTGCCCCTAGTGGAAGCTCCGTTTGAGCGTATTGGGATGGACATAGTTGGGCCACTAGAAAGGAGTGCGGCAGGATACACCCACCTACTTGTCATTCTGGATTACGCTACGCGTTATCCAGAGGCAATTCCCCACCGATCTATGTCCGCTAAGTCTGTTGCCAATGAGCTTGTGAAGGTTTTCTCCCGGGTGGGGGTTCCCAAGGAGATACTAACCGATCAAGGCACCAATTTTATGTCCCGGCTAATCCGCGGAACATGTAAGCTTTTGGGAATTAAGACCATTAGGACCTTGATGTTTCATCCTCAGACCGACGGTTTGGTGGAATGCTTTAATAAGACCCTTAAGAACATGTTGCGCAGATTTATTCGTAGTGATGTGCGTTACTGGGACCAGCTGATTCCTCCCCTTCTCTTTGCGATCAGAGAGGTTCCCCAGGCTTCTACGGGGTTTTCACCATTCAGGCTGTTGTATGGGCGGAGACCCCAGGGTGTGCTCGATCTGGTCAGAGAGATGTGGGAGGAACAGCAGGACAATTTGACCAGTATCGTCCGGTATGTGTTGGACCCGCGCAAACGTCTTGAGTCTGTGGGGAAATGGGCGCATGACAATTTGCAGCAGGCGCAGCACAGACAGGAGACACAATATAACCGAGGAGCCCGGTTGCGCACATTTCAGCCGGGGGATAAGGTAACTGTTATTACCCAGTTCGGGGTTGAAACTCTTGGCTAAGTGGCAAGGACCCTTTGAGGTTACATGCCAGGTTGGGAAGGTGGACTATGAGATCTGCTAGCCGGAGCGACAGACAGAGAAACACATTTACCATATCAATCTCTTAAAGCCTTGGTTGCAACCAGAGGCGTTGTTAGTGACACATGCAGATGACGTCACGGACCTGGGACCTGATCTTTCTGTGTTGGCAAGAAAAGGATCAGTACAGATTGCTGAGAATCTGACACCAACACAGAAATGTCAGGCTCAAGGTCTGGTGGCGGAGTTTCCTGACGTGTTTTCTCCCGTCCCGGGGCAGACTCGAGTAGCCCATCATCACATTGATATTGAGCCAGGGGCGCTAGTTCGCCAGAGGCCGTACCGTATACCTGAGTGTAAAAGACAGGTAATAAAAGCGGAAATTGACGAAATGCTGAGACTGGGAGTAATAGAAGAGTCCCAGAATGACTGGAACAGTCCGATTGTTTTAGTCGATAAGCCAGACGGGTCAACTCGATTTTGCATTGATTTCAGACGTATCAATGAGAAATCGAAATTTGACGCTTATCCGATGCCCCGGGTAGATAAGTTGCTGGAGTGTCTAGGCACAGCTCATTTTATGACGACACTGGTTTTAACAAAGGGGTACTGGCAGATACCCCTGACCCCGGAATCTAGAGAGAGGGTGGCGTTTTCGACTCCCTTCGGGTTGTACCAATTCAGGACAATGCCCTTTGGGTTGCACGGAGCCCCCGCCACTTTCCAGCGGATGATGGATCGTATCTTGCGGCCCCATCAGCAGTACGCCGCTGCTTACATAGATGACGTGGTTATCCACAGTGAGGATTGGCCAAGTCATCTGTGTAAGGTAGCGGCGGTGCTGCAATCCTTGCGGGAGGCGGGGCTCACTGCTAACCCAAAGAAGTGTGCCATTGGGAAGAGTTAGTTGGAGTATTTGGGGTATCGAGTAGGGGGCGGCCAGATCAGACCGCTAGTTGCTAAGGTGAAAGCCTTGGCTGACTGGCCGGTTCCTACAACCAAAACCCAGGTGCGCTCTTTCTTGGGACTAGCGGGTTATTATAGAAAGTTCATCCCAAGCTTCACTGCGCTTGCTGCTCCCTTGACAGACCTCACCCGGAAGGCTGCCCCAAATACGGTTCAGTGGATGGAGTCGTGCCAGAGGGCTTTTCTCGCCTTGAAGCGGAGGCTGTGTAGTAAGCCAGTACTATGCAGCCCGGATTTTGGTAAGAGGTTCACCCTGCAGACGGATGCGTCAGAGACAGGTCTCGGGCCAGTGTTGTCTCAGGAGGTTCGGGGAAGCGAGCACCCAGTCCTGTATATCAGCAGGAAGCTCCTTCCCCGCGAGAAAAATTATAGCACCATCGAGAAGGAGTGTCTCGCGGTAAAATGGGCAGTCGAGTCACTCCGGTACTACCTCCTGGGGCAACACTTCACCCTGGTTACAGATCATGCCCCCTTAGCATGGCTTCACTGGATGAAAGATAGCAACGCCAGAATCACATGGTGGTACTTGGCCTTGCAGCCCTATGCCTTCAGGGTAGTCCACCGAGCAGGAAAGCTGCATCAAAACGCAGACTTTTTTCTCTCAGGAAGGCATGGGGGTGTAAGATTTTCAAATGAACCGGTGGTGTCATTCTGAGGGGAAGGATATGTAACAGGGAGAGATCTGTGCTGACTCTGCTGGCATGTTCACGGGCTGCAGAAAGAGGGCGGCAGTCGTCCAACAACCGCCTGTGAGTCATGGCAGTGACACAGGGAGGTGGGAAAGTGGGTGTGTGGACTTTCCCCCTCTCTGAGAGGCGCGTCTTGGGAGATTGTTAGCCCTATAAATTAACGCTCTGTTGTTTCCTCAGATCTGCCCTGTTAAACGCGCCGAGAGTGTGGAAGCGCTGGTCAACGACCGAGAACCAGTGGGAGAGAAAGAAACGGAGGTTCAGAGCGAGACATTGAGGGCGGGGAACCCTTGGGCAGACCTCTGATTTCGTTGAGATTCCTTGTTGTCAAAATTATTCAGTGAAAAAATAATCGTCTGGCTAACAATTTTGGAATCTTCTGTATTCCGCCTCCACCTTTAACTCCCGTGACATCTCCAGTTACTTTTTCACTACTGATTTTAAATTTTACACAAAGCAAAACAAATACTTTAAACAAACCTTTGCATCGCTATCCTAATCAAAAGTACGTGTTCTGTGTGTGTGAGGAAACGGATCCTGTGTGCTATTTCATTGGCTATTTCAGTACCTCTGTGAGCTGTGATTGGCTTAATGGGAATGTCACTCAACAATGTAGACTGAGCATGTTGAATATGCATGTTATATTAAAGAGGCGGGGTGTTTTAAATAATTCCAAAACGATTCAGTACATCGATGCAATTTTATAAAGTTTATAAACAAAAATTGGCTGTATGTTTGACACCCCTGCTTTAGAGTATTAACTATTTATTTTAAACTATGTAATTCAGCTTTAACTGCAACCTATTTAAACAAAAAAGTCCTGCTGAAGCTCACAGGGAATTATATTAAATTTCGCACAGAGGACAGGTTTATGGGACGTGTGTTATTGATTGTACTGACATAGCACTGTCACCCCGATCCATGGAGCCTGCTCTGCAGGGTGGCAGTGCCTACAAGGAAGAGAATTGAGGCTACGTCTCTTCAATCAATATTTACCGAGTAAGCAGAACAAAAAGAAAAATATGCCATTGCGCTGCTGCTTTTATTATATATGCATTAAATGAAAAAGGAAAAGGGCTTTTTTATTTTATTTTTTTTTTATATCACACAAGTTTAAGTTGCCTCTGCCTGTCCCCTGCTGAGTGCTGTGTTTGTTGATCACTCATTTTCGGTCAATGTAAGCCCAATAAGCATAATAAGCTACTGACCAAAAGATATGCCTGGACTTTTAATATCATGGTGGTTACTGGTAAGTCTCTGAAATTATCGTGCACATAAAACTATCGCTAACAATACATGTAGTGTGCACGGTATGGTATGTAAATTAGTCAAGTACTGTGCAAGTAAATTAATGCCTTCTCTGTTAGTAAATGGGGCGGTACATTTAGATTTATAGCACACATTAGGCTCACTACTTTACGTGCAAATTCAGTGCCCTTTCGAAAATGAGGCCCTTAATGTAAAGTGTTACAGATGAAAATGCCTTTGGAAATGCCTTCTCTACCTCATCCCTCCACTTTGCTGGGGATCAGTCCTCTGCTTCACTCCTCTGCAATCTATATGTCTCCTGCAATGCTTTGGGAAGAGAGTTAAGACTGTTGCTCAGCCTAATGACTGTTAAGATAATTCAGAGCCAGAGAACTACATCTCATGTTTCGTTGTGTTTTAATGGCTGGCAGCTTGCTTCCTGTTGCTCCCCCCTTAAGCTCATCTAAACAAGATGTTTCATCTCATGAGAGTTCTCTGGTATTTTTTCTTTTTTTATATAAATAAATACAAGCTCAAAAGTGGTTCCAAACGTCAAACGATGTACTTAAAAGATAAAAGAGATAAGGCTATCTGTCAACAAAACTTTTCAGATAAGTGAGTAATTAATCGCTACCATGCAATCAGCTGTCATTAAATCCTCTGTGTGTATTGAAACACACGCTCCCAGGGAAAAATGTGTTAAACTTTGTAAAACTAGCTCTGCTGAACGTATACGAATATATAAACAGTTGAATTACAGCTTCTGTTGGATTTTCTTCTCTGTTTATTATTACTTTGAAAAACACACGTATACAAATTAGAAACAGAAAAACATAACATTTGATGTGAGCTTGTATGTGGAAGACCTGATATCTTGAGCTATCTTGTCTAAAATGAGCATGTGTCATTGTCACCACGAGCTCGGGGTGTGCACAAACCTGATACTCATACTTGGAATTGCCTTTAAGAAGTATTTATCAACGGGCATTCAATAAATCCATTCATTATTAACACGTTGATTTCAAAACAAGAAACTCTGTCCTCCCTCATGTTTACAAATGAGTGCCAATCAATGGGAATTCAATTCTGTACTGAGGCCCAAATTTATAACCGACCGCAAAAAGCGATGTAGTGTGTGTGTTCAGTACGGCCGCACTCGGCATCAAAATAACAACCTATTTCATAAGACTAATTAGGTAAGCGAGTGATTCCACAATCAACCAATTTAAATACCCCTCACCACAATTAGCGGTGGAGAATTACACACCTCCCACAACAAATAGCAGGTTTAGGCCAACCCTGCGTGTGTAGGCTACACATTCCAAAAGAAAATAAACGGCACACAAAGACCTCAACGCCTGGTACTAGCCATGGTGATGAGGATGCTCAGAAGCGTGAACTGAAAGTAACCAATGTGGAATTGGAGATTTTAGTAAACCGTAATTTACAAACTGACTTGATCAGAAGGTTAAAAAAATGAGCTCTTTGCAAATTGTTATCAAATGTTTCTTTGTCCTTGAAAACGATCTCTCCTTCTTGCTGCAGACAAGTCTCCCACATCACCTTGCCTTGTATATAGCCTACTGTCTGACTGTGTGAAATTAACGCCTAACAGAATTACATATGCATCAAGGGCTAAAGCGCAGAGACACATTGCCCCCGCAAATCATGTCTTAATTGCGTGTTTATGCCACTACGTGTGCTTTATAATTACCATCCAAGAATTCAGAAACCTTAGCGCCCTCAGGGAGGGCTTAGGTCGGCCAGGGAATCCACGGCTCACAGCGCATCAGTGCCCCCTGTGGTCGATAGGGTGCCTGTGGTTCTGCAGTGGAGCCTCCAGATCTGTGTTGTCCCCCGGCACTATAGGTCTGGCGGCCTCGCTGTGGATCCGCAGCGTGTAAAATGACGGATTGGCAGGAGCTCGGAGGACGCGTGCTCCAGCCTCCGTTCCCCAAGTCAGCGGGAGGGTTGTGAGCGGTGAGCCGATGATACAGATAATAATTGGGCATACCAAAAAAAACAGGGTAAAAAATTGGCGACAACTAAATTTATATAAAAAAAAAAAAACAAAACAAAACATTTATCTAGAATAAATAATTAACAATGCTTGTACGATTAGAAAATACCAATAATGTGATAAGAATGAACTTACTTAAGTTATAGCTACAGAGTCAATTTAATTAAAGCCCCAACATATTTCAACTTGATTTTTTATTGCATGTTACATGTTCTCTATGGCAAATTAGTAAGCATTGTTGAATTGATTAAAGCCATTACAACATGCTCTGAGCTTTAATAAAAATGAAATATGTGTGTTTAATGGTTATAAACCTATAAATGTATAATGCCTATAAACTCTTGCTGGTACTTGGTATGAGAAATGTATGTATTTGAGTGTGTTGCTTTGTTGCTGTGGAAGTTCAGCTGAATTAGATGGTGGGAAGGGTTCTTAAGGTCAATTCCATGTGAATGGCTTTTCTTAAGAATAGCAAAGTGAGGAATACAAAAGGGTTGTTTCTGAATCTGGTTGTTTGACTTTCTGGAGTTTTCTCTTGAACCTTCTCTCAATAGCCTGATTTGAAATGTAACTAATTCCTGACACATTTTGGTGAGACTCCTAGACGAACTGAAATCCAAACTTTGAAAGTTTTCTTCTTTTCTAAACTACATTTGCCAGTCCATATAACAGCTCAAAGGGGAATTTAAACAGCACATAAAATCGCACTTGTTACAAAGTCACATCTGGCAATGGAAACCCAAAGTGGAAAAAATTCCTTGAATACTTCTCAATCAGAAGAGTTCATACTATGAGACTGAACCTGCTCGCTATGTTCAGATTTTTAACAGCTGTGTAAAAAAAAAAAAGAAGAAAAAAATGTAGGCAAGCCAGTCCAGTAGTGAGCATACTCCAGATTTGCTAGCTTTGATGTGCCCAGGCTCCTGCAAGCATAGCTTTCAACACTTAGAGCACATTAACTAAAATGTTGAGGACAGACCCTGAATTCACTAAAAGAAAGACTGTTAGCCAAAACACTTTTTTAAAAGTCAACAGTTTATAATTTCTTTTAAAAAAAACTATTTGAGTGTTTCTGGATTTGGGCTTTATAACAGAAGCGCTATTCTTTCCTAATTTCTGTTTTTCATATTCAAGGTGTGGTTTTGCTCTTGTGAGAACTAACCTGGGAATGCTTCAAAATAAACAGAAACAAATGTAAAAAATTTGTGTAAACTGTGGAATAAAGATAACGCTATACAAGGTCAATAGCCACTGTTCTGGGGCTTCATGAATATCTGACAGAAAAATGACTAATTATATCTCCTATTTGAATGAAAGCAATGGGCAGACTTTGGATTCATGTCTGTATAAATGTATGTATATGTTTAATGTTTGTTGCATTTGAAGGATTTTGGGCCATGTTTGATTGAAAAAAGTGTGGAGCAGGTTTTCTGATCTTGGGCGTGTTGAACTGGCAAACTGAAAGGCTAAACCCTGCTTTATTAAGATACGAGATACCAACCCCCACCCTCGCTAAAGCATGAAAAAGCTTTATCACCACGCAACAGGGCAGCTCGTCTCGGGGTTCATTTTCCATCTGTTTAATGGGGAGATCCTTGCAGTTAGTTGTTGCCAACACATTCTACGTACATTGCTGTTCCACTCAGACATCAAGCGAATGGAGCTGAAAGTCCTCAAGCGAGTGCTCTTCCTGGACGCTCTCCAGGGTGCTGAACTTGCAAAGTGACGTATATGGGGTCCTTACTCTCTCCTGGGAGGTGAGCTGAATGGGAGACCCTCTTAATTAAGCACAGATGCCATACTTTCGTTCCTTTAAAAACAGAGCCTTGAGTAGAGGACATTGCCATTTGGTAGCTGACTGTGTCTGGAAGGTAAGAGAGCGAGCTGTAGGAGGCCAAGGGTGATATTGTAAAGACAAAGTTAATTACCAAGGTTTTGCTTTGCATGTGTAGCATTCAGGATAAAATTGAGGCCACATTTTCACAAGTTAGCTGGTATTTTGCGAAAGTTTGGGCAATCACTGTGCTGATAGAACTGGTATCTGCAGAAGGTGTGAACGTGACATTAGCACAAAATAAGCCAGGATTATTTGCCTTGAAATCAATGAAGAAAATTGACAGAACCGGATGGTCTAAAGCATCGGGAGACTTGTCAAAAATCATAGTGGACATTTCCATCAATGTGTTCCATAAGTTTACCAACTAAAGCATCATCATTTTCTGTGAAATATGTATGAGTAAGCTTGTCGGTGTTTGGCAGTGTTTTAGCTGATGTGATGGACAGTATTGTTGCACAAAGTCACCACAGCCCTCTGCAATCAACAGTGGCTGTCCAGTAAAGCACAGAGCATTACACAGTCATTCTCTGCTGCTGTGTAACGGCCTCGTAATGGTGACTTCAGCTGGAAGACGCGATTGCTTTCTCTCAGACACACTTCCTTGTTTAGTTTTAATGTGTTGAGAGTTCAGTTTTGTTATTTTATTGTCAGCATGAACATGTACCACAATGCAACAGAATTTGTACCACTTGTACATGGTGTTACGTTGCTCTTAAACATGGTGAAACTAGGAGACGGAATAGACCTTAAACTGAAAACATATTTTTTTAGTTTGAAATCCCAAAAAAAAATTATATTTAACAAGTATAAATAAATATATATATAATACATATATAATATTTTAAATCCAAAAATATTTATATATTAAATATATATATATATATCCAAATATATATATATATATATATATATATATATATATATATATATATATATTATATATATATATATATATATATATTATATTATATTATATTTTTGATGTATTTCACTTTAGTTTTTGATCAAGCTAGTTACTACTTCCAGTAGTTGCCACAATAATCTGACTTTGATTGATCATTGACCAATAAAATCAGGTGATAATGTGTTTGTGAAGCAACAGAGAACCAATCACATGCGACGTTTGAACATTATTTGATCCTCTGACGTCTAAACCTCTGCTGTATCCTAGGATACAGTGTATGGCTGCTAATTACAATGGCGGAGTCAAAATAAAACAGCATTTTAATCCAAATATTGTGTATTTAAGTTTATGTCTTGCTCATTGTTTTTGGAAATCTGTTCTACTTGGGCCACAGAGGGTGGTTTCAATCTCGTCTGCTAATGTGGACGATATCTTTCTTTCTGACGCATGCACGGCTCTACTGTTACACACACCTAATCCTAGCATCAGTGTAAACTATGGAAGGAATACAGCAGTGTGCCTAATTTTAAATGATTTTCTGAATAGCTTGAAAAATAAAGTCTATCCTTATGAAACCTAACAGGACAAAGGGTCTGATTCACCACTGTGTACCGGCCTCATGGTTTCAGTGGAAACTTGCGAGTGTTGGAAGGATTGCTGCATACCCAGATTCCCAAAAGTTGCTTTGTGGCATATCTGTTGCCTTGATTAACCGCCAAACCCTAAATTGTAGGCATTCCTATGACCACTGTGAACTGTGACTGCTGTAATGCGGAACTTAATTACTGCAGCTCTGACTTGTCATCATTTCTACACAAACAGTGCTAAGAAAAATATATGTTTTAAAGCTATGCTGTTGATCTGAATAAATAAAACAATTAAGGAAAATAATATTTACACTGAAACATAATTCTTACATTACACTGAAACATAATTCTTTACTATTTCAAGCAAAGTAGTCAGATTTGACCAGTTTATTTTTCCATTACCAAGATAGCAAGATAGGGAATGATCTTTTCTTTTTCATGCTACTTGCTGCACATTAGAGCCACCTAGTTATTCTCCTTCAATAGTTTTGACATTATGATATTGAAGTGAGAAAGGGGGTGTACACTAGGCCTCTTATGTTTGGTTAGAATAGTCATTAACTAATTAACAAGTCCTGGAGTAGTACAAACTAGTCCTGCTGTATTAAAAAAAAAAAAAAACACACACACACATACGCCAGTACATATCAATGTACTGCACATTAACAATTTAATGATGGAATGATGATAATGATGATTGGATAACAATTAAAAGGTGCTTTATGAATGATACAACTGGAGAATCTGCAAGTCAGCGCTGAGCTGCTTTTGAAGCTTATAGGAATAACTGGCATGGAGAGATAGCTTTCTAACAGTGTGTGAACACACATATTATTTCTTAGCAGTGTATGTCAGTTAATTACAGTGGATATCATACTGCAAGTGGAAATCATGGAAGATGAGCAATGAGGTAGTTAATGCATCATTGTAACTGCAGGAGGATGGCTTGATGCCCCCATGAAACATAAACGCAAATATGCCTCAGAAAACTTCCTGTGCTAATGAAATGTCTGAAAGCACCGCCCCAGCAAGAGGGCAGTTACTGCAGTTCTCTGAATCTACGCATTTCCTCAGCATGCATGTTATGTTGTTGTCTTTGGGGATTAGATGGTGACTTCAATAGATGACTGAACCCGAGATATGAGGTCTGCCAGACGTTCTCCAAAATTTTCTTGAACACCCAATGAAACTGAGGTGGGGGGGGGGGGGGGGGGGGGTGGACAAAAAAACAGTTCTTTGTTTCAAACGATGCAAAATAGAAGGCATCACTTCCGTCCCATTTTTACAAAAAATTTGTTGTAAACGTTTAATTATTTACATGTATATATTATTATTATTATTATTATTATTATTATTATTATTATTATTATTATTATTATTATTATTATTATTATTATTATCAATAATAATAATAATAATAATAATAATAATAATAATAATAATAATAACAGTTTTAAGGATGCTTTTCAAAGTTGGTTGATATTTTAGAAATTAAAATGTGTTTGTAAGGCTAAAAGTGATTGAATGAATATGCAAAATGTTGGAATCTCAGGCTTCCGGCTAGGAAAAGAGCACAAGATGACAACGGAACACTGGTTTTGACCTCAGCTCACAACCAGAACTGCTTGACAGAGACACACACAAAGGTACTATGAGTGAAAGAGTGCTGGCAACGCACCACTCCTCCCCTTTTAGACAGGTCAGGTAGACGCCAGCACTTGTTCTATTTTTCAACCAAAAAAAATAAATCCTCTTCAAAAAAACTCTATACCTACAGTACCTGTTCTGGCCTAGGTCCATGGAATCACTATATCCCACTGCTAACAGTAGTGATGTCCCCAGTCCGGGAAGCTGACAGAAACACACAGGTGTTACGGGTGGAAGGCGCTGGTGCATGTATTTATTTACTGACACCAAAAATAAAAAGGATAGACAAAAAAACACTGCTCAAAGAGCAAAATAAAAGTTTCAACAAAAACAAATCTTGAACACAAATACCTCCACCAAAACCATGTACCCTGCTGGTCCTTCCAGCATGCGTATCACTTCTGTCTTTCTTTTTTGCTTTGCTCCTGCTCCAGTTCCTCCTTCCAAACAGTCATCCCAACCAGCAAAAGTTGTGGCTTTTTATACGTGTGACCATCTCTGGATTAGCAATAAATTAATCAATGCAGCAATGGCCACATTCTACACGAGAGCTTTTACTGTGTGTGGCCGACAGCTAATTTATCAATAATCACCAGCTGCAGACCACACATTTGTCTGGCAGAGACGAACTGATAACTATTGCCTCTGCCAGAACACATTTAACTGTACAATAATACATTTAAATTAGAATTCACCCATGTTTTAACCCCAACCAGTACTTTTTAAATCATACACTACATCTCCACAAACCATTTATTAAATAAACTGACAATACATTTAAATACACCCATAGATTCATACATTTTTAGCAGGGCTTTGTCCTGCCCCATGTTTACGTGCAGGGATCTGCCCTGCTACAGGGTCTAAAAAATAAAACATATCTAAAACCAAAAAGCCATTGAGGTTATTCATCCCGAACAACAGTGATGCATGTGACTCCAGGCAAACCATATCCTAGCAACCTGAAACGCTACAATCTTAGAAGAGTAATAAAAGGATTCATCTTTTTAATTGCACAAGCACATTTGAATTCTAACAGAAGGTGATAAATAAGAACAGCACTGGCATGGTAACCATAGCAACAAGACTGAGGCCAAGCTGACTCCCTAGAATTTCCAGGTTCTGCCGAACCAATTATTGTTGTTATTGAAGCAGCGAGATACTAAAATGTGTGTAAGCTGTAAACACCCTTAAGGTCACAGAAAGAGCAGGCTTTGTTTATGTAAGATTGTCTCAGCCAGAGTAGAAAAGAGAGCACGCAACAACTGAAAAACACCAGCTCCAATTAATCCAGCTGAACACCTCAAATATTCAATAAACTTGGAAGAAAACTTCAAATTTGAGTTAAAAAGGAACTATATTAACCTGGATCTCCACGGAAGAAAGGAAAATGAATAATTGATGTGTTAACAAAGAAGTGATGGGACCTGCCGGACCGGTCATCTCAGTGTGAAGAGGAGTCTCATTAAACAAAGGCGGCTGATGTTTGTCCAGTATTAAGGGGTGTATTAAAATATTGTTTCATTAAACACAAGGGGCTGAAAACATATTTTGTGAGTGAGTCTGTGTGGTCTGGTAGTTAAAGAAAAGGGCCCAGTTGAAATCCCGGCTCACTCGTTGACTCACTGTGTGATCTTGAGCAAGTCACTTCTGCTCCATCCTTCGGGTGAGACGTTGTAAGTCACTCTGTATCTGATGCACAGTTCACACACCCTATAGTCTCTGTAAGTCGCCTTGGATAAAGGTGTCTGCTAAATAAACAAATAATGATACATATATAGAAGGAAAATACCAATAATCCAAAAAATGTGCTACTATAAATAAGAACAAATGCAATGGGTGTTAAGTTTATGTATTGTGGATTCTAATTAAACAAAATATCATTTACAACAGATTTATAAATAACTAATATCGTATTAATTAGAATTCACTGAGATTTGCATTTTGATACTTAATGACTCTTATTTACTCAAATATTTATCCTGCTCGCATATTCATATTATTATTTTTTACAGATTTAGAGTATTACTATTTCTTCCTCTAGAAAAGATAAATTACAGACAACTGATGCATGCATTCTTTTCTATGTAATTCATATTTCCACTGAGCTGAGATACTACCTAGATATTATTGATTGCTGAAACTTAATCTACTGATTTATGCTATTGTGATATTAATCTTATTTTCTATCTATTTTCTGACATTTTGATTACATTTATGTAAGATACAACAGTGCTATGGGGTTCACTGCTAAATTGTTTGTCTGCAATCATGAGCTAATTATATTAACAAACCATTACGCATATTAATGAACAGTGTCCTTAATTTGAACATTCCAACTTCAGTTCTTCCTACAGTATGTAAAGATTAGCTCAGGCAAACTCTTGAGTGAGAATAATCTACTGACTGGTATCATGGTATCCCTACTATTACCTGAACAGAAAGAATGAAGACATTCACTCCGGGATGGCAGTCTGAAATGTTAACATACACCAAGCTGAGGGGGTAGATCGTTTGAAGCCTGAAGCAGTTCATAATGCCGAAAAAGTACTGAGAGTTATTTCAAGGGATCCGAGAAAAAAGGAAACAGCACAGGTCCAGTATATCTTTGTTATAACTTATATGAACGTGATACTGGCACTTTACATTTCTAACTAATACCTGCCTTGCTGAAAGAGGTTTCCATGGCAATCAACATGGAATATACTGCCTCATTATTTCTCCTTTGTGCAGCAGTGCAGTCCATGTTCTTTTCTAACGATACAGTATTCTAAAATATTCTTATTTTTCATTTTGTCTTGTACTACAGTTGCAAACACCTGTGGAAGTTAATGATCGTTTCTTGGCTATATATACACATTTCAGGTGAAACTGGCATGCATCTTCTAATGTCTCATTATTGTAATCAAAACCATTGCAGATACACATTTTTTGGTGGTCAAATCCAGAACAAAAGGTCACACTTGGTCATTCCGAATAACAATAAAAAACGTTTTGTGATTAAACTGAAGTTGAATTGAGGTTTCGTTTCTACAGCTGCTGTCCGCTTCCCTTTTTTATTGTGATAGTATGGTTCAGATTACATTGTAGGTCAGTTCAGACCCCAGTGTTTCGGATTATCAAGAGTCCACTGAATAATCAAATACCAGTCAGGCTGCTCAAACCATTTATTGTAGGCTGGCTTCTTTAAAAACGAAGGAAACCTCTTTCTATTAAAGTCGGACAACACGTTTTTCAAAGAAAATGATGAAGTGTGAGGAAATCTGAACCAAGCAAAGACTGCTTCAGATTTCCAATGTGGACAGCATTATTATGATTACAAGCCAAATAAGATAGGAAATGTATGCTTCTGATGCATTGTCAGTCCCACAAGTACTTCCTACAGGGTGAAATACATTCAAAGTGTCTTTAATTTTAGTTCTAGTATGATAAAGATTTCTAACACTAAAAAAGCACCACTTACAGCGCAAAGCCAGAGGAATCCAGCTGGCACACAGTCTCCTGGCTCACCAATCATCTTCAAGTCCACTGAACCACTGAGACCACTAAATGTGTGCACATGGTTAAGCTAGTATAAGCTAGTATTCATCCACATTTCATTGCCATTTTGTGGTCTTGCTTACCACTTTAGCTGCTCAGAACTATATTTTTTCACAAGTCACAAATCTTCACCACTACAGTAACTATCGCAGCCAGGAAAGACAGTTCATGATTGTTCTTTTTTGTTATGCAATTGTTAATGACTGTTATTTCTTCAGGGGCTTCCTCTTCTGCAATGCCATCCAATCCCCTGGTACTGATCGGCATCAATTCGACTTTGTAGCAAACATCATAGGGCTCTGTTATCTGTATTCATCTGTAGATTGTGTTGTTTTTTTTTGTCAATTTCCCCATTCCTTCTCATTAATCTGCAGATCTCAGCCCCTCGTGCAATCTGTGTGGCCTTAATATGAAATGTATTCCTTTGTAGCAGACGTCGGATATGTAATCCCCAATCTCCAGATCTGAGATCCCTGTGCAGTCTGTATGGTGTTGGAAGTCCCTAAAACTGACCCTCAATCTCCAGATCTGAGATCTCTATACAGTCTGTATGGTGTTAGAGTCCCTAAGACTGACCCTAAATCTCCAGATCTGAGATCCATGTGTAGTCCGTATGGGGTTGGAGTCCCTAAGACTGCATGAGATTGCAGGCTTCCTTCCCTTCTTTATTCTGGGCTTCCTTTCTAATCGGTGCTGCTCTGTGGTCACTCTACTTCTCATGCTGCCTTGCCTTAGCCTGATATTTGGTTCAGGGTTGATGCACTTCAACCTACAGCAGCCACATTTGAATTCCCAACAATACCAAATTAGAAGTTCTAGGGCAAGAGATTTTGTCATAATTCTAAACCACTGCTTTCTCACTAGTGGGTGGGGGGGGGGGGGGGGGGGGGGGGGCAGACTGTGTTACTTTTAAAAATCGTCTTTAACTAGTTAAATAGAGTTTGGAACATTACATTTTTTGTAGAGGGTCTGGACTTTCATAATTCTAACACTTTACATTAAGTGTCTTCAAATGATGTGAAATTACACTGCTACAACACAGAAATAATGCAGATGACGCAGGCAGTTGCTTTTGTAAACTGACTTTTAATTATTACAGTATGGAAGCATTTGTGCATTCACAGTGTGATAACGGTGCAGTTAGACACACTTAATGTGTTGTGCTGCCCTCAGGGCTTGTGTACAAAAACTGGAAACAGACAAATGCAAGCTGAAAGCAGTAATCCTCTACTGGACCGCTGCAGCAGCCCACAGTACCATGAACATTGAGCCTGACACCATCACCAGGGATCAAGAGTGCGGCAGGAAGCTGTGGTAAAGGTTAAATCAACACCCATCAGAACATGAAAACCAACACGTCTGCCACTATAAAATTTAAGAGAGGGCTTATTGTACCCAGAACAGCAGCAGGTTTAATAGAATTGTAGACACATTTAATGTCTTAGATTGACAGCCCTGCACATACACAGCTCATTACTCAGAGGCTGGTCTGCAGCCATGGCAACCAGGAATGTCACCTTGTGATAGTGGCGGGCTTGTTCACACGCAAGCTTTAATAAAATGGCCAGTTTGGTTAACCAAATTCTGTTTGCTACTGGGAAAGCAAATATAAGCGAACAAGATGCCTGTTTATATTACAATGCAGCAAGTTTTAAATCAACAGTGGTAGCAGTTGTGGCATTCAGATTTCAAGAACGTAAGGTTCTTATAAGGTGTTTATTTAGTATTTTTACTACAGTAATAGCCTACATTAAACTAAATTCAAATACAGACAGTGGGCAACACATTCTCTCTTTTTTATTAAATAATATAATTTGAGACAATTTTTCTCAGTAAAATCAGATTTATATTGTGTTTTAATAGTTTTTAAAGTCCACTTTGTGATACCCTGAAGGTGTATTTTGTGTTTTGCATTTGACACTCAGGGGCTGATGTAAGGATAAACAGCCAGGCAATTATTTTGCACTGTTGCCTATGTAAGCTTAAGAGAAAGCAAATTACTCAACATGCACAAGTAATGAGCCGCAATTATGATAACAAGGGTAGCAATGTGTTCAGTGTTTGATATTTGAGTTGAGTTAAAATTGCCAAAATTAGTTGATTAATAATCTGTATAAATAGCCATTCGAAAATGAACGATTTTAATTAAGGCAAGAACAGCGAAAGATACGACCATGCCCCACTTGAGTAATGAAGATCGTCTGGTTGGTATTGGCATGATTGAAGGTAGCCTGTCTGTGAGAGAAGTTGCCCAGAGAATGAGATGTTCTGCTTCAACAACAGGCCACGTCCTGGAAGACAGAGGGTGACCATAGCGGCCCAGGACTGTCACATCCGACTGATCCATCTGCGTAATCGTTTTCAGATTGCAATGGCTACAGCACAAGAAATTCCAGGAGGAAATAAGCCATGCATCAGCAGAATGACTGTAGCTCGCTGTCATGAAAATAATTTGCATGCTAGGAGGCTGTTCAGGGGTAACATTTTGACAGCTGAGAGATGAAATTGCTGTCTTCTGTGGGCGGCAGAGAGTGGTGGAGTGTTTTATTCACAGATTAATGCCGTTTTGCTGTTTACAGACCTGATGGAAGACAGCATGTGTGGAGATGTCGTGGTGAGCATTATGCTGACTGTTGCATTGTTCTAGCCAACCAGTGGGGCAGTGGAAGTGTGATGATGAGGGGAGGGAACTCCTTTACCACAAGAACGCCTTTGGTGCAGATTGAGGGCAACCTTACAGCTCAGCAATACATTGACAAAGTCCTTGAGGCAACAATTTTTCTGTGCAAACCAATCTGTCGATTTTCTAGCAGAACCACACAGTGCTAAGATTACAATTGCACAACTTCAAGAAAACAATGTCAAGGTCTTGCCGTGGTCAACTTTTTCTCCTGACCTTAGTCCAATAGAACATCTGTGGGACCAAATCGCCAGTGCCATCCACAGGAGGCAACCATGACTAGCCAACCTTTGCCAGCTGGCTGCAGTTGCACAGGAAGAGTGGCGGAACATTCCCAGCAGTCTATCCAGATGCGTCAACGCTGCCAGGATTGTGTTACCCCTCTAGAAGGTCATACCTGATACTAACTTTGTAATGTTTTCATTTTGAAAGTGCATCATGTTTTAACTGAAAATTTATCAAGCTCTGTATTTTTGTTCACATTTTCTATGATTTTGTTTGATATCTATGTTTAAAATATTCGATTAAATCCATTAGACCTGACTGTTACGTTTCTTTTGTGCGTCAGTATATATATATATATATATATATATATATATATATATATATATATATATATATATATATATATATATATATATATATAAATAACAACATTTCATTTCAATCTCTTGTACTCTATGGTGTGTAGAGAGGTCTAAATCTAAAGTATGTCAAGACTTTGTGGCCAGCACACATATTGAAAGATTTGTTTTTTAAACTATAGTTCTGGGTAGGTTACCAAAGGAATTTGGATTATTGCCAACACAGTTTGAAAGGATCTGGAGGGCTGTCAAACCGCAGAGGTTCTCAGCTGTGTTTCCTTTTCCCACTCCCCCCAGGTACTCCCGGCACAGCATTCAGTAACTGGATAGGCTTTGAGAGACACGGGCCACACGAGACGTGTTTGTAGTTTTAAGAATTAGCCTTCTGGGGCCTGATGCTACGAGCGAGGGAGGGTAGTGGAGCCGCTGGACCCCAAAGATCGTGACTGCAAGTTGTTTTTGGAGGCACAATGTATAACATAACAGTTTATATTAACTGGATTGATAACGCACATTATTAAAATCCTACCAGTCTATTAAAAGACCACAACTGGATGAAAAAAAATGGATAATGTGTTTCTACACAACCACAAGCCAAAATACACCCCAAGGAATACCTTAACCTCTGCAATACCATGTCACAAACCAGAACCTGCTTTTATTTCTTTTTTTGAAGCACATTTATTGCCTCTTCTTTTCTATAAGCTTTTGTGTCACATTTCTACAATCAACAGTCCTCTGGTAAAAATGCAGATAGAAAAGGTGACTTCAAATGTACTTCAAAGGAAGAAGATAAAGTCAATATATAATAAAATGATAGATTGGGGTGGTTGGCAGAACAGAGGGTTGTGAATGAATTACATGAAACACTGGAAGGAGGTGAATTAATTTCTAATTAGCAATTTTGAAACTTGATGCACAAGGTGATCTTTTACTTTTGTATACCATCCCGATGCGGATTGGATTGTAGACTGCAGCCCCAGCTTCAGACTGGCTTCATGGTGCAGATGGAAACATGGACACAGCAGTAACACCTTTAAAGCCCTGAGCTATAGAACCGAATGCAGCTGAACAGCAGTTTCTAAAACCAGGGCTGGGCATGGTTGAGAAGAAATGGGATTTACATGCCACAGGTTTTCAGATAGTAAAGTATCAGCATTGCTCGTTAGTGTAAACCATGCAATCTGCAGGCCTGTACTAGCATGGGGGCATGATTTACAAAGCATTTGAAAAAGCTAAACCGTGACAGCTGGTTGATCCCCTGTTTTCTATTTCCGTTGGCACACGGGACAAGTTTGCTGCAACTCATGCTGTAACAAATTAGCAGCAATTTACTAATCAAGAACCAATTTACTACTGTAACGGGATACCCCTGGTGCGATTGCTAGGATACATCAGGTACAACTATAACCCCACTTCGTGGACATGCAAGAAGGCACTAGCCAAAAACATTGGTCAACTTGACTATAGTTTTACTTTAGAATTTAGTTCAAAACCGTATTTACTAAATATGTGTTCACCTAATAAATGATCGTTATTATTATTTTTTTTTTTACATAAATTTAGAATCCCCAATTGTTTTACCCCTGATTTTCTCCCCAATTTACATTGTCTAATTATGTCTCCTCTCAAATGTATGAGGCTAATCATTTGGGTCTCACCTCCGTGAGAGTGGCAGCTCTCCACAAGCCATAGGGAAAGCATGTCATCTTCCAAAGCATGTCATCTTCCTAAAGTCACAAGCACACAATTCCTATCTCAAGACCCAGGCTTTACTTTTCACAGCCTTTACATTATAGACATCTTGTGCATAAAAAAGAACGGTGCTACAAATGGCACGTGCATTGTATCAAAAGACTGATATTACATAAACATTATAATTTTACTTACCTAATTGTGGCCATTGGGTTAACAACAGCTATAACTGGATCTTCTATTTGTCTGCGAGGATGGTATATGTAATTATTTTGTAAATGTTTCCCCTACTACTAATAGCACTGAGGTTTATTTTTTGAACCATGTACTGTTAATGTGTTTCGTGGGGTTATCTCTCATCAAATCCTTTACCTTCTGATAGGACTTCTGATATAACACATTCTCAGCCTTGAAAGTTAAGCAAGACCTGCCGGACCTTGATATCTAGCATTCTCAGGATCTGTATCATCATTCTGTCCTTGGTCTAGTGGGACAAAGTCACCCCTTTGGAGTATAATCCATTAGCAAAGCAACAGCTGCATCTTCCGGGTATACTATGTAGACACATCATTTTCCACATACCATCGAGTTTCTTTGACTGTTATTTTTCAAGGTGCTTTTTCAAGGTGCATTCAGTTATTTACTTTTATATAAAGCTCAAGGTCATGTCAGCCAATCAGAACTGATATCCATTCATCAGTTACACTGCAGCAGCACAGATTCAACCCAGACCATGTACACAACCCCTCAGCCATGTTAAACCTGTAATTAGAACCGAGCAGTTACACTATAACCCTGGGTGAATCTTGCATCCACTTGTGTGGCATGGTTTAGTTCAAACACAACACTTCTTGGTTGTGTTACTAAAGTCCTAAAGCCACCGTGGAGCAACCTCGTTAAACTTGAGGTCGCAACATCTCTCCTTTCTTAACAAAAAAAATAGATAGCAGGACCTGTAATCTTCAATATCATGCATTAATGAATAATCGAGACATGAGATTTTACTTGATAATTCTATAAATAGACAGAACAATTCTTTAAGTCCCTAAATTGTGAAGAAATCCAAAAGTTTATTTATTGACAAAACAAGCTTTTGGATTTTTGGTGGTCTACCCAACATACAGGAACTCCTGAAATACTTCTCCTAGTTCACCAAAGTGTAGCTTTTCTGTTATTGAAAAAATCACTGAGGAATTCAGACTGTCACTGGAAGATCACTTTACTGCACAAATTGGTTTCCAACCCTCAGGACAACATGCTGGTGAGTAAACATCCGCGCAATAAAACCCTTTCCGAAAAACAGAACATTCTTCAGTGCGATTTGGAGTAACTTGGGATATTATCACTGACTTTGGTATCATTAGCGCCCCAATCACTTGGTTCCCCTAGGTAACAAGACAACAGACCAATAGACTAGCTACAGGAATTATCACTGCTCTTGATTACACTTTCCCTATCTGGACAGCTGGCTATCTTTCCTGTCAAAAGTAGCCAATTACGACATAATAGCCCCAATAACAGTAATAGCTAAGGAACCCTGTTGACCTGATAGTCAGTTGGAAAGCATCTCAGGAAGGGTGCTGCTAATCTCCTATTGGAACTGCTCATCTCTGTAAAAACTGCTATTCAAATCTGCTTGGTTTCAGATGCAATAGTAGGTTTTATGTGGAAAGTACAGGCAGCTCACTATTTGGTTACTGAAGCAAGGTAGAGTCGACTGGAAGCCATACGATTCCAAAGGTCCTTTGGATAAAGACGTCTGCCAAATAAATAAATAAATAAATAAATAATTGCATTGCAAGTGACAAGGGATCAGCATGTACTTTAGTTTTGTGTTCATAGTAACATTTTCTTTTCACTAAACTGGGCTCAGGTTTTGGCAATTCTTTTCATTCTGCACTGTGTCTCAAACATGGAAGAACTGCAGCTGGTTAAGTTAAAAGTGTGTAAAGCAGGCAACTATGTATGTATGTATGTATGTATGTATGTATGTACATATTATTATTATTATTATTATTATTATTATTATTATTATTATTATTTATTACTATATATTGCTGTCTTCTCTAGAGTGCAATGTAGCATTGCAATTTTATTTGTAGTATGTACATTATTCCTCCCCCACCAATTTAAGGAGCAGCAACTTTCTAAACACAGTCATCATCAGATTAACAATAATACAAGTGGAAAGGTCTACATTTAATTGCACCACTGATCTGTTCAGTAAAGAAACACACAGGAGCAGAGCAGTGTAGCTGCAACATGAACCACTACTGTAAAAGGAACCCAGTCAAAACCAATCTCTGAATATGTCTGGTATTCACAGACCTGGGTTTTATCATTAATTAGATGATAATTATTCTTGGCATGTACCTCTGTAATTGTGTGAAATTCCTAGTGATTGACTTACTTTGTACTGTTACAAATATATTTCTTTATTGAGAGCAAATCAACGTTAATTACTCAGCTGATAGAGGGTTGCACATTTAGAATACACTCCTTGGCTTTTCAACAGTTATCATCTTCTTGTATCCAGTGCATCAGATGCTACATTGCTCTTACTGAAACACTGGTGGGTTCCAAACCTATTATCTGTTATTCTGTTCATTCTTCCACCAAACTACAGTATAATTTCTCTGTGTCGAGTTCTAAATTGATATCCAGGATAAAAACGTATTTCTAAACTGGCATCCTGGGGGTGACTAATTTGACAATCAGGTATAAACCAGTGTGAGCCTTATGAAGACAACAACAGAAAACCGCATGCTCATTTTGATGTGGAGAATGAGGGGCAGATACCTGTATGCACATTAAAGCCACTTGGTTCGGGTATTAAATATAACAATGACCTTAACTAACGTCTTCTCCTTATGGTTTCTATTCACTTTATATATTCAAATGGAAGCTTCCTCGTGACCTCATAACAAGCTCTTTTGCGTCCACTTTGGTGCGTTCAGCTTTTAGAAAGCCCCAGGATACACAAAGTGATTCTTAACAGCAAGTGAAACACGTTGGTTAAAATAACTGTTGTTTCAGACTCCTCCTACACTACTCTTTAAATGACTGTCCAGAATAGTCAAAATATAAATGATGCATTTCTTCCCATTACAAACACAGCAACATACACAAAGCACTCTGTCTATCTTTCCTTTGTGTCAAAAACAAATGCATGGACAAGCGTTCCTCAAGACACAGTAGTGCAAACTTGCAGCATTCTTTTTGTGCAATGTAAAAACACCAAGCCAAAACAATGAATTTTAATTTAGTTACATAGTCTAAAGAGGGACGTACAGTAACAACTTGTATCTTAATGTGATCTGTACAGAAAGATTGTTTTTATATAGTGGCTTACCTTATACAAATTCTGTTTGGATCAAATCCATCTCTCTTTGTTGGGGACTAACACTCTACTGGCCTTTGAGCTCCCATGGGGGTAGGGTGGGTCACCTGATCATCACAAATATCGAAATTGTGTTTTTATACATACAAATTAAAAGATTCTTATTTGAATGCCCTACATTTGAAAATATCTACACCCTGTTAAAAAAAAAAAAACAACAACACATATTCCACTAATGTAAATATATCCTTGTATCATGATCGCATGGGAATGTTCTAGTACACAAATTAAAACGAAGCATTGAAGTGGAAGGATCAGGGGTTCTCGTGAAGAATTCTAGGAGATTGGGTGAACTTGCTTTTGTGGTTAGGTCTATAGAAAATTAGTCTGTTTATCCCTAGTTTAAATATTGTTTCATTTTCATGGCAACCAGATAAACAACTTCTAAGTGCCTTGTGAGGAATGTCTTGCCTATGTTGATGTATCAGTAGTACACTGCACTGACCGCATTTGGTTGCTTATTAATGCAATAGGTGACTACAGTGGTGTGTAATGATTTATTTAGACGTTTTGTTTACAGTTTTGAGTATGCTGCTTAATCAACTCCGCGGCCATTGCCAGAAGCAGCTGACTCCCAAATACTGTGGTTCTCTTTCACTGTAACCAGTCACCTCAGACTTACTGATCAACTCATAGCTCTCTTTCACTGCAACCAGTCACCTCAGTTAAATAAAATACATGTTTACCATAATTAATTAATGGTCAATTAAATGTATCTAATTGTTCATTATTTTTCTCTGAAGAATTCAATGTTGCTTTGTGGTTGAATTCAGTTCTGAGTGTGTTGTAGTGACAGGCAGCTTCAGAGCTAGCTCCCTTGAATCCTATGGGGACTGTCCCTTCTTTCAGGACCTGTCTTTGCTAATAGCGGGCCATGCCAGCCATCACTGGATTGCTGGGATTTAAGCCTTTTCAGATATTTAGGAAAAAATCCCTTTCATTAGAGGTTCTGTTAAGTTCAATTGTTCTTTTTGTTTCGTGGTTATTTCATATTTGAGAACATCACACAAGTATTGTTTGTAACCAAAAGGTAGGACAATGTTAGACTTATTGTATTGTGTGACATGTACATATTGGATAAGATAATAAGGAATTGTTTTGGTAAGTGTTTATTTTAAACCAATCATTTGCTCCTGTGAGCTTGAGTAAGACAAATAAATTGCTATAAAGACTGATGATGTATGTACAGCCTTTTTGTTTTTTTTAAATAAAATGTTATCTTCTTAGTGACTACATGAATCTGAGTATGAACCAGGTTTACTTCAAATCCTCATCTTCTTATTGGAATGATTACTTTTAGAGTTATTACTTGAAATTATTTGACAAAATCCACTTATAATTAAACAACTATGCACATGAAAATATGTGAATTAGTACATCTACATCACATGAAACATAAGCAATACAAACACATGTTCATTGAACAGCATACAAATCACATATATGTTTTTTTTTTTTTTTAATTATTTCTACATTAGTTTAAATGCAGGTTGGTGTTTACAAAGTACTCCGCATGTGGGGTGATGTTTAAATAAAAAATGTTTTCATTAGGTTTTGTATTAATCCACTCAAGGAAAGTACAGCAGTTCTTGAGAGTTATTTTTCGAACTGTTGAACTTGATTGATATCGCTGATGAGTAAGGCATGCTCATGAATTATTGAGTCTTTTGATCAGCCTGGAAATGTTCTAGCTAATGATATATCATATATTGTTACATACAGTGAGTACTTGCTGTCATTATTCAGCACACAAAAGGACAAACAAACTTGTTTCTTAATGTAAGATGAATTTGGTGGCATCCTTAGGAAGGAAGCAATTAATGTAAGTTCTTCATGGAAACTAAATCAACTTTTCAGACAAAAACACATGCCCATACTACACTGTATATTTGTATGAAACCAAAGTTGTCATGCAACCTCTGAATGAAATTAGGCTGGTGACCAATTTTACTTCTCAAACTGTCTAAAAAAATGTAACATAAACAGGAGACACATGCTTACCTCACCGCCCAAGTGGCTGCATCCTGCTGAAGGAAGTGTTGTGGAACAAATAATCCTGTGCTTTTACCACGCAACACAGGTAGTGCATTGCATGTCTACAGTTATACAAAACAAAAACACTTTCCACCAGCTTTTGGACACTGCACTCCTTCATTACCACTGCAAAGCCTTCCATGCGCACTCCGCCAGTCCTGTCTGAAACCATAGGTATAGGCACCAGGAAGCAACAATGCGTTGCATTTGAAATGTTTTCATATCCTGACCTAATGTGTAAATGGTGAATACATAAATACAAAACCAAAGGAAGAATCAAATGATTCTTAGCACAATAAGAGACTGAACCTGAAGCAATGTTAATAAAGAAAATTCAACCTGCTTTTTAACATTCTTTTCAACCTGCCTTATGTCAGCATTTCTTAAATAAATATACTGTGCAGTAAACAAGACCCATTGCATTAGATTTGCCTGGTAGAAAACCTCATTACAATGACTGTTTTGTGCAGCAAAGTTCCAAATGTTGTTTACTGTAGATGCACCATGTTTAAGGTCTCAGGAGCTTTGAAATGGCTATTACCATGGAGATGTTACTGCTCCTGCACTGGCAAGGACGCCCTCCTAACGCAGATATAAAAGTACAGTATGTTTAGTTGTAGCATGGCTGGAGCCTTGAGGGATGCTTATAAAACAGCTAGTTCTCAAATTGTCTACAACTATGCTGTGCGAACCTGTGGATAACTGAACAGACTTTTAAAATATATATTTTTAGTGTGCTCAATTAATGTACCACCATTTTTTTATCCCTATTTAGAATGTCCAGTGATGTTCTCTCACGGCAGAGATCCCCACAACAGCTCAAGAGAATTGAAGGTCAGTCGGCATCCAAACCCATGACTAAGATAATTGCCTCTTTATATCCATCAGCTCAACATCAGATGTTGGCCTCAGAGGATAAAGGTCTGTCCTGCAGACGCCCGTTTGAACTCCCCAGGTTTGCTGTAGCATTGTGAGGAGGACAAGTCCATGATGACTGTTTTTTAACCCCTAACCTGCGGGAGCACCAGAGCTTGTGGTATCTCCAGGAAAGACAGGCAGCTTTACATAGACCGAACACGGACACCCGCTCCTCTGACAGTACATTATGCAGCTGAGCCTTTACCAGGTGAGGTAAGATCTTGTCAAACTTGTTGTATAAAAAGGGAGCCCTACCTGGTAAAACACAGATCCGGCAGTTGTATCACAGTAATTAGATCTAACATCTCCAGGGTATTACAATCAGGTCCTAGATCTCAACTGCACATGCTGTCTCATTTTATAAATTGAGAGAAACAGATCTGTGTGGTTTTCCAGTCCACTTGATAAGGCCTAATCTGATGTATCTAGGGTATAGACACTTTGATGCATCTCCACTGTTTATTTTATTTTGTTTCTGTTCCAAACCAAATTGCTTTGACGGTAAACAAGCAATTCATTCTGTGTTTGCAAAGCCATTTGCTGTGTACTTCAAGAACATGCACATGAGTGTCTTTAGGGGTAAAAACAATCTAAATGGACTTCTTTCGAAGCGTATAAACCACTTTCTCTTAGACAGAAAAAAATTGGATGCACTTAAAAAAAACAAGGTACATTATATGTACTTACGCTGTAGTTACAATTTACTAACAATTACTACATGGACCTGGAGGTTGTTGCCATATGTAAAGCAATCTGTTATCCAGTTACATATCTGCTTTCAAAACATAGTAGAGTAATATTTGTATAATCTAAAAGATCAAGTTTTATGCTTTCCACTTACCAGGAAGCCAAGCGTCTCGGAGCTCTCTAACCCTATCAGTAGAATGACTCTGCTGCACTATAGTATGAAGGAAACAGGCAGTGATCCTGGGTAATCTTCTCAAACACTGCTAATAAAATGTTCTTCAACACAGGGCATTTACACATTAATGCAAAGAAACCTTTTTTCGTATTTAAATACATAACTTCAACATCAGTCCATTAACCCAAGGGTTTTTGGCATGCCAGCTACTTGAAAACATTTTACCTGGATTTGTGCTGCTCTTCTTCGGTGGTTGGGAAATGAATGAAATCCCAGGCTTGTTTGAAGAAAGTTTCAGCAACTTCAGTTTCAGTTTCAGTGTCTTGCAAAAGTATTCAGACCCCTGACCAATTCTCTCATATTGCTGAATTACAAATGGTACATTGAAATTTCGTTCTGTTTGATATTTTATTTTAAAACACTTAAACTCAAAATCAATTATTGTAAGGTGACATTGGTTTTATGTTGGGAAATATTTTTAAGAAAAATAAAAAACTGAAATATCTTGCTTGCATAAGTATTCAACCCCCACACATTAATATTTGGTGAGCCACCTTTCACTGCAATAACAGCTTTAAGTCTTTTGGGGTAAGTATGTACCAGCTTTGCACACAGTGTCAAAGTGATTTTGGCCCGTTCTTCTTGGCAGATTTGCTCCAGGTTGTTCAGGTTGGTTGGACGACGTTTGTGGACCTCAATTTACAAATAGTGCCACAGATTCTCAATGGGATTTAGATCAGGACTTTGACTGGGCCACTGTAGGACATTCACCTTTTTGTTCTTGAGCCACTCCAATGTTGCTTTGGCCTTGTGCTTGGAATCATTGTACTGCTGAAAGGGGAATTTCCTCCCAATCTTCAGTTTTTTAGCGGACTGAAGCAGATTCTCTTGCAGTATTTTCTTATATTTTGCTCCATCCATTCTTCCTTCAATTGTAACAAGATGCCCAGTCCCTGCTGATGAGAAGCATCCCCACAGCATGATGCTGCCACCACCATACTTCACTGTAGGGATGGTGTGTCTTGAGGCATGGGCAGTGTTAGGTTTGCGCCACACATAGCGCTTTGAGTTTTGGCCAAAAAGCTCTATCTTGGTCTTATCTGACCACAAAACCTTTTCCCACATCGCAGCTGGGTCACTCTCATGCTTTCTGGCAAACTCCAGACGTGCTTTCAGATGGTACTTTTTGAGTAACGGCTTCTTTCTTGCCACCCTCCCATACAGGCCAATGTTATGCAGAGCTCTTGATATGGTTGACTGGTGCACCGTTACTCCACTCTCAGCCACTGAACTCTGTAGCTCCTTCAAAGTGATTGTTGGCCTCTCTGTGGCTTCTCTCACAAGTCTCCTTCTTGTTTGAGCGCTGAGTTTTGAGGGACGGCCTTTTCTTGGCAGTACTTGGGTGGTGTGATGCAGCTTCCACTTCCTGATTATTGATCCAACTGTGCTCACTGAGATATCCAAACACTTGGATATTATTTTGTACCTTTTCCCTAATCTATGCATTTGTATTATTTTATCTTTAACTTCTGTAGAATGCTCTTTGGTCTTAATTTTCCTTCAGATTCACAGCCTTACCAATGATCCCTCAACAGTGGGGTTTTTATATAGAAAATGTGACAGCAACTTTAATGGTTCAGATTTCTTTCATCGGTGCAAACTGGGAGCTTCCACAGCACAGGGGTTGAATACTTATGCAAGCAACATATTTCAGTTTTTTATTTTTCTTAAAAATATTTTCCAACATAAAAGCAATGTCACCTTACAATAATTGATTGAGTTACAGTGTTTAAAAATAAAATATCAAACAGAATGAAATTTCAATGTACCATTTGTAATTCAGTAATATGAGAGAATTGGTCAGGGGTCTGAATACTTTTGCAAGACACTGTATGTATATATATATATATATATATATATATATATATATATATATACATACATATATGTGTGTGTGTGTGTGTGTGTGTGTGTGTGTGTGTGTGTGTGTGTGTGTGTGTGTGTGTGTGTGTGTGTGTTAAACCCAACTTGCTTCAATGTAAAACTTAACAAGTTTGTATGCCTTATATAAATATAATTATTTTGCCAAAAGAGAAGCTAAAGAAAGGTTCAGTTACATCCACTCTGTTTTAATCATGCAGTGGATCAGACAGCTCAGTGCAAATAACAAAGACGATTTCATCAGTAATCCTTTGTTTTACCTCTCAGCTGAGACCACGGGGGGCCAAAGATCTAACCCTCAGAGAAAAAAGAAGCATTACAACATGCAGCCTCCATTTAAGAATCAGTCAGTCACATCTCAATCAGTATTACACAAGAAAAAAAATCCAGAGATAACACTGGGATAGAGGCCATCATAGTCCCCTGACTGCAGAAAGATACATAGGAGTGACTCGGCTATACAATTGAAGGCAAATGCTGACCCAGGATATAAAAGGATAGTTATCATTCAGCCAGATTTCTGTCCTCTTCTCACAAAAAAAGTGAAGACATGAGGTTAATTCTGAGGTTTGTTTTTGAGCTTGTCTGTTGTTTAAGCTGAGTGTTGTTTCCATGCTGCGTGTCTTCTAGCCCGTCATGGAAAGGCTTTTTAATGGATGATGATTGAACTCCCTGTTATCATCGTCCAGATTTTCCAAGCATTCCTACCCTGGGTTCAAGTACAAAGCTTTTTTTTTCTTTTTTTTTTTGTCAACATTGGCATCAAAGAAAGAATTCACCTTTTTCTCTATTGCTTCCAGTCCTATGTTAATTGAATCCAATTGGAAACGCGCACGCTGTTGAGGTTAAGTTAATTCAAATATGCTGTGAGTTCACTTCATTGTTCTGAGGTCGATGTTCCAAATAACATTCTTTTGAAAATCATTCCCTTTATGATTAAAGGGGGTTTCTCATATTAGGTTGCTTTATGGCAAATCAGTCTTTTCTATTTGGGGTTACTGATACTGAACCCCACTCTTAATGCCTTCGTGTGCTGTGTAAAACGTTGGAAGTCTGCATTGCATGTTGTCTATTAGTTTTAATCCAGATAAGCAAAAACTTTTTCCTTGAGAAAAATCAAAGCCTTCCTACCATATTGAAAGATTATGTAGTTAGTACCATATTTAGAGCAGGGACCAAATACTGGCACACACGTCACAAATAGCTGGCTCAATTCCTCAAATATTTTGGGTTTGGATAAGGGTGTTCTTTTCCTAAAACTGAAGTCGGCTGTTTCTGTCCTGAAGATTTGCCATATTTAATTTCATTTAAGTGGAGTAACACATTAAGTTAAAACTTTGGGCATTGTTGACAATTTTAGGAGCTCATTAAAGAATGCTTTCATCTCCTATCTCTTAAGAAAACTAGGAGCAGAATGGGGTCAGGTTAAATGGGTGCATTGATTCTAATGTAGCCTGGCCACATACATGAAACTGTTAGAAGATAGAGAGAGCAGGCGTAAGATTGGTATGTAAACATCTGTTGCTGCTACATATTTGCTTTGACCTGGAATTAGCTTTTTTTTTTTTTTTTTTTTTTTTTTGCTCTGTTTTTTTGCATTCAGCTCTTGTTTCTAGCAAAATGATTTTGTGTAAATAAAACACAAAAGTATGATTGCTAGTATTTGGTCAGTGCTTGATATTTTTCTGTTTTTTTTTTCCACATGTATAAATGCTCCTGGATCAGTACACAAATCAATGCGGGGAACTCCTGGTAAAAGGACAGCTGTTACAAAGAGATTTCTTTGTTAAGATAGGCCTGTACATGGATCACTTTTGTTTGTATTTTGCTTGTTTTGATATCTATAGTATCATTAATGTACATTCATTGGCTAATCTACAAGCCAATTACAGAAAAGTTCCCATCAACTTATCAGGTATATAAACCTATTTCGCAAACTCAGTCCTGCCGTGCTTTAGACCACCTCATCCCCAACCACTACCCACTACCACCTCACCCCCAGCCAGGGGCGTTACTTGCTATAATCACATATAACATGGTCGAAGCTTTCTTCACAAACTAATAAAACATGTTTTTCATTCTTTTTTCATTCTTTTTTAATGAGTCGGGTCCTGCAGGGCGTTCTTAGAATATTGTTACACCTGCTTGTTTCACTTTGTTTCAGGTTTTAATAGCTTGGCCCCTTTTATAGATTATCACATTTTAAATGGCTGGCCCCCTTTTTTTGGTCAGATATAATTACAATAAAGGCATTGAAAGTTAAACCCTTACAGAACTGCCGCCGCTGTGTTTTTTGTTTACATCTCATGATTTATAAGGGTCAACTGAGCCGCTAAGAAGGGTCAGGATCACTATTAGCACTGCTCTGCACTGCTGAGTGCAAAAAGACAGCTCTTCTAGAATGAATTCCATTGCTTCAGTGCTTGTTAAGGTTTTTTTTTTCCTATACTGTACTAACAACCTGCTGTTTTGAGTGAAGCTGTCTTTCCTAGAACTGGATGTAGGTCTGGAAGTCAGGAGCATTGCTCTGGTACCCTGTGGAACATTGTCAGTAGCTTCTCAGCTGCATCTCCCTGCATATCCACTGTGGTAATGGCATTGATTTGACTTGTACGAAACCAAGAAGATACTCTGCACTCTGATTGGCTTGGAAACCAGTCCTTAATTTATGATATATGCCTGTAGAATGTTTCTGGTGCTCTGATTGAAATAAGTGGCATATATACGTATATTGCTTCAACTGGGGATACAGCAAAGATGAAACCATACATTTCAGAGGTTGCTTAACTCAGTTGTGACAGTTTGCCGAGTGTATTTGCAAAGTCACACACGGCTTTCCTCTTATGAAAGTTTACCACAGTAAACCTCCAAAGTAATGTCAGATTCCCACGCTTTCCCCATGGTTATGCTGTACATTTACCATATTTTACAATGCTTTTACAGTGCTTCCCTCTGCTTTACCATGCTTTCACTTGGCTTTATTACACCTTGCTATGCTTTTATGCGGTAACTTGTAAGCACCCCTACACTTCTCTTCCATTTCCTAAGGGAATACTTTACACCCTCTCAATCTGCATAATATTATACACAACTAATAATACAAATCTAAGACACACTAGCTGGAAGCACTACAGCGCAGGTGTATTTGTCTTAGCAGTACTGGCCTATCAATCTAATTTCCAGAGAGACATGTTTGCCAGATGTTTTCTGGCTTTTCATCATATTATGCACGCAAGAGTCAAATCCTTTCATATCAAGCGGGATCTAGGAATTTAAAAATGAAAACCCCAGCCACACAGACTGAAAAATGCTACCCACTCAATTCAGATTGCCTTTGAAGAGCCTGGCAGACTTGTACCTTTAGGCCACATGTGTCACTGTTAGCAGCTTTCTATCAGATCTCAGAGACTGGGGAAAGAGGCGCTCTGTAATCCACTTCGCACCGGGCTCAGAGAAAGACAGCTGCAGCTGGATGTAAAAAGTGAGTGCAAATGCTACAGTAGCCCTATTCCTGCACACTTACAGAAAAGCAAATAATTCCAATTGCTTGTAATATTTCAAAGTGAAAAATATAGATGCCTGTCAAGAAGAGAAAGGAGAATGCTATGTGGCACTTTATTGCACTTTCAGTTACATGTCACATGTTATAGTGCGTTCCATTCAAACCAGAGGTAAGGTGATAAGACTGCAGAATTCTGCCATAGAATGTGAGATCAGCTTTTGGTGTGTGTGACAGGAAATGGCGTTGCGGTGACCCCGACCAGAATAAAGCACACCAAAAACAAAAGGTACAATGCAGTGGCACGTGCGCCGTTTTATTTAAAGAGAACAAAAATAAATAAAATATTTAAACAAAAATAAACACTTGCTCGCAAGCAGAAATAAAACAATTAAACAAAAATAAATCTAGAACACAAATGAATTAAGGTCCGGCTGGGCAGTAGCCTTCACAGATCCTTATATCCTTTTATATTTACTTTTTCCGCTCCCGCTCTAGTTCCTCCTCTGAACACCCACCCCGAGTGCAGAGAGCTGCAGGTATCTATACAGGTGACCATCTCCCGATTAGCAACAAATTAGTCACTTAACTAATTCGGGAGATGGCCACCTTCTGCACGAGTTTTATAATGTGGATGGGGCTTCCCATCCACGCTGCAAAACAACAAAACTAAAAGCACAGCTACGCTGTCATACAAAATAATAAACAAACAAAACACACGGCAGTTTGCCGTCATCTATAAACACAAATATAAAACAATAAACAAATACAAAATAACAACACAGGGGCGGAGGGGGAGACCCCGTTCTAAAAATAAACAAACAATATGATTAAACAGCAGGGCTTTTCTACCGCCCTGCTACAGTGTGGTAAAAATGTTTGTTTGCATAAGTGAAGAAGATACGGAAACACAAATTCTGGCAGTATAATCAAGTGTGAATTATGTGTAGACAAACAAAGGGAAACAGAACATCTGCAATGATCTAATGAGTAAAATGATCAAATTATATATATATATATATATATATATATATATATATATATATATATATATATATATATATATATATATATAATACTATAGGGTTAGTTTGCCACTAGTAGCCACTTTTCACACTGTCTTCTTGACAAAATGAAGTATTTCCACAACAAATGGAGTGTAAAACATGGTGGTGCCAGTATATATAATTTATTATATGACGTCACACCAGGACAAGCTCGCCATCACACCAGCTGCTTTCCTGCATTACAGCTCACCAAAACCACTCGCCAAAACACAATGCACCCAGGGGACAGATACCACGGTAATTATGTGTGTAATATATGGTTGCTCCAACAAAGCACGGCCAGGTACTCCGGTTTTCTCCCACAGTCCAAAGACATGCTGTTCTGTTCATTGGTCACTCTAAATTGCCCTCGGTGTGTGTGTGTGTGTGTGTGTGTGTGTGTGTGTGTGTGTGTGTGTGTGTGTGGTGCCCTGCGATGGACTGGCGTCCCATCCAGGGTGTGGTCCCGCCTTGCACCCTGTGTCTGCCGGGTTGGGTTCCAGCTCACCGCGACCCTGTAAAAGGATAAAGCCTACATAAGATAAAGACTACAAAAGATTTAGAAGTGAGTAGTTTTTCGAGATTTACAATTATACTGTAAATACAGTATAATTGTAAATCTAGAAAAACTACTCACTTCTAAATCTTTTGTAGTCATCTTTGTATTACTTTAGTATAAATACATGTTCATTTGGATTCATATGTTGTTTTTTTCTGACTTTATGTGAATGAAAAGACACAAATTCGCCCGTTTTCTCATTGGAAATAGGTACATTTCAAAATATCACTGTCCTGGTCACAAAAGCAAAGTCTGTGGGGAATAATAGCCATTTTTTATACTTTTGAGGCATAAGCAATTAGAAAATAACACTTACTACCCAGGAACAAAAATTGTGTTACATAGTGTAATGGATGGATGGATGGATGTTTGATGAAACAGTGACACGATTATATAGCTAACAACCTCCCATGTACATTATTAATAAATAATGTGATAAAATGATCAGGTATTACTGTACTTGTTTTGCATGTTAAATTACAACTGATCTGTTACCTCAGAGATCCGACACACTCTGTGTCTGTTGCTTGACTTTTAAAATGCCTGCAGTGAAGAAATGAGAGACTGGCTCTTTTGTACAAAGTTCCTGAGCTGGGAGAGTGCACCTTTTTTTTTGTTCTTTGTGTCTCGAAACAAAGACAGTAGAATCTTTAGTCTTTTTTGTTTATTTGTTTATATTTAAAGGATGTCAGCCGACCAAGTGACTAAGAACCTTTGCAGCAAGGCATAGCCTACACAGACAGTGAAGGTTATCAGGTTGTGTGTGTGTGTGTGTGTGTGTGTGTGTGTGTGTGTGTGTGTGTGTGTGTGTGTGTGTGTGTGTGTGAGTGATGCTGTGTAATTGACTGGACAATTATGAAAAGTCTGGTGGTACCTCAAGTAAATCCTATCACTATTGAACATCTTATTACAAAAAGAAAATGTAACAATAACTGAAGCTTTCAGAATACTTCATGGTCTATGTCTTGTTTTTATTGTGAACCTGAACAATAAACGCTCAATTTTTTTTTTGCAATCTGCCTCTTTGTTGTTTTGTATACTTCCTATCAGTCACTGATATTCTGCCAAGTTAAATACTTATACAGGAGATGATTAGGTGGTGTAGTCGAAATATGCAATTGATAATGTAACCCCTTGTTTGATTAATAACTAAATTCCACAAGCACACTACAGCAGGGATGCGTAGATGCAACAATCAAACGATATGGATGGGAGGTGGAGGCTACCGAGAGGTCTTCTCCAAAAGGATTCACATAGCGAGGGGGGGCAGTATAAAAGGGCTGCGGGCTGGATACAAGGGGGAGAAAGAAGTGACACGTGAATATACCAACACCAAGAGTGTGACACAGACAAAAGACCAACCAGCATTCTATAGTGCCGTTGGCCACGACACAGGCCTTTTATCCACCGTGGTGCATATCCCCCCCCCCGGGACCTTGTTGAGGGAAGTGAGAGGGAGAGAACGGGTGGCTACTTGGCTGAGGGAGTGACCAAGGGAGAGAAGGGAAGCCACACAGAAGACAGAGATGTGAGTGAAGATGAGCTGCGGTTTCAGTTCAGAGTGTGTGTTTGTGTTTTGATCCTTTCCCTCCCCCCATCCTTCTGCCTACCCTGTGCTCTTTCCCCTATATTATGTTAAATATGGGCTGTTACCCCTGTTTCTAAAAATACCTTATCCATATGATTCTAATAAGGGTGCAACCCGAAAATATATAGTATATATATCATGTATATATATATAATATATATATATATATATATTGCAGAGTTGCAGAGCGAATCTCTGCCCCTGGGAGAAATGTGGGTGTGTGGTTGTGTTCGCACAGCAAGGCAAAGATCTGCTCTGGCGCATATCCCACCACTGCCACCAAATGTGAGAAATTGCACTTCTTTTAAGGTTGGTAGCCCCTTTTTACAGACCCAGACACAAGAAGTTGATGTTTTTAAGCACTTTTGTGAAATTTCATTATTTACAGAAACAAAAGAAAAACAAAACACAAAAACCTAACTCACACATGTAATACTAACTGAACTGTTACTCAAACCTAAATAAAATCGGATGGCTAAGCCATTTACCGATTAACACAGAACAATTTTAAACACGCAGTAATTTTAAATGCAGTCCTGCTCGGTAATTTCTTGGAGACATCTTCTTACCAGGGTCGAAGGGCTCTCCCGATCCGCTTGGAAGGGTAAGAATTAGTTCAGTTGCGTCTCATGGATTGTATTGATCTGTGATTAATATAATCTTTGTATGTAACCTTGTTGGGTTGTGTCCCGTTAGGGATATCGTTATTCGCAGTATAGCATCTGTGTATATAACTGCGTGTGTGTGTGTGTGTGTGAAATAATAAAGGACCTTTTAAAATTACTCTGTGAAGTAATTGTCTTATTTACTTCCACATCAACTTCCTTTTAAATTTAAAGTAATTAAATTTCACACAACAAACACACACACAAAAAGGTTTCCACACTACCTTTTTAAATACCATGCAAGTCTCTTCACTGTGACAGCCTCTTTCTTCACACAGACTGGAGACTGCCCTGCTAATTAAAGGCAGGTGATATCAATTAAATTAAACACACCAATTAGAATTAATTACAGCTGTGGCTATGCAAACACAGCCACAACCCCACATTTCTCCCAAGCAGAGATATATAACATAAATCTATTAGGTTATTAAAATGTTTTTTGAATCTATTAGTTTCCAGATGTTTATTTAAAATACATAATTGATCACAAGACAATCTCAGATGCCAGGACTGTTGCAAGCTTGCTATTCTGACATTGATATCCTGAAAGCTTGCATTGGTGCATCATCTTGGTTGGGTGAAAAACTGCGTATGGGATTGTGATGGAAAGACAATGAGTTCTGGTGGTAAATCTCACTCCAGACCTGTGAGGGTGCTAAAGAACGGGAGGAGAAGTATCTGGAAGGGCTGGCCTGACAGTTCGTTTCCGGGTCCGGGAAGTCGGTCAGCCTGGAAATAAGCGAGACTCTGTTGTAAGACCATACTGACCTGAAAGGTAAACGAGGGGCAGCTGCAAGCAATAAGGCAGCTGCAACCGTTTACCAAGATGTCATGCGGGATTGCATATAGGGGCGAGGGTAACGCTGATCTTTTCCTTTGTTTGGGTAAAGCTCAGGAGAGAGAAGGACCGAGAGAGGAGCTCTCATTAAAAGAGAAATAAGATGAATATTGTTGCGTGTTGTGTTTTGTTTGTATAAATAATTGTCTGTGTTTTGCACCACCAGACAGTTAACTCACAAATCCGGAGCTGTCGCCGAGGGTCAGCACGATCCGGATCACCACTGCACAAGCACGTCTGCACTCACCCGGACTGGTGACCATGTGTTTGTTTTTCTGTTCGGGACTGTGCCTTGTTTTGTTATCCCCGTACTTTACACATGGTTGTGCATTGCCGGGGATTTATTATTTAAACGATCACCAGACCTGGAATACAAATAAACGCCACTTTCTAAAAGATATTGTCTGCCTTTCACTCCTGCACCGCATCACCAATACACCTGTTCCCCATTCACCAGCCACTTTGCCACAGGGATGCTGAAGTAAACAACATGTTTACTTAAGCTTTCCACGCACAACTACACACACACACACACACACACACACACACACACACACACACACACACGCACACACACACACACACAGACACACATACACACGCACACTGTTTGTTATTTGGTTTCTGTGTGTTATTGTAACTCTGGGACAGTGTGTTGTTTGGTTTCTGTGTGTTACTGTAACTCTGGGACAGTGTGTTGTTTGGTTTCTGTGTGTTATTGTAACTCTGAGACAGAGTGTTGTCTGGTTTCTCTGTGTTATTGTAACTCTGGACAGTGTGTTTGGTTTCTGTGTGTTATTGTAACTCTGGGACGGTATGTTGTTTTGTTTCTGTGTGTTACTGTAACTCTGGGACAGTGTGTTGTTTGGTTTCTGTGTGTTACTGTAACTCTGGTACAGTGTGTTGTTTGGTTTCTGTGTGTTATTGTAACTCTGGGACAGTGTGTTGTTTGGTTTCTGTGTGTTATTGTAACTCTGGGACAGTGTGTTTGGTTTCTGTGTGTTATTGTAACTCTGGTTTCTGTGTGTTATTGTAACTCTGGGATGGTATGTTGTTTGGTTTCTGTGTGTTACTGTAACTGGACAGTGTGTTTGGTTTATGTGTGTTACTGTAACTATGTGACTGTATATTGTTTGGATTCTGTGTTTTACCCTGGGACTATCCAGTATGGCGTTCTCATGGCCATCTCAACGGCATGTGTTAAATATTAAACTTATACAGCTAATATCTGAGAATGATTTGTTTTAGCTCAAGTTCCACATCTCCTTAGCAACACAAATGAATAGAAATGGAAAAGTTACTTGATGCTAGATATCTCAATGACTGTTGCATTCATAACTGTGTTCATTAAATAAATCCTGACATATGTACTAATCTATGTACTAATCTAAATTCATATTCTTTTCCTATTACTTTATATTGATAATGGAATTCATTAACTTGACCTCTGCTGCACTGTGCAGTTCTGTTCCCTCTGATTAGATATTGTTCGGCCCTGTCTGTGTTTAACTCTCCAGCCTCGTCTCCCACTGCCACTAGAATCTGAAAAGAAAGGGTCTTTTACAATATTGCCAGCTGGGTCCTCCGATTTCAATTAACCACAAATTGCGCAAGTGGGTTCACTTGTCTACATCACTCTGACCTAATTCTATCTGTTAAATATTTACACAGTTTCTTTAAGAACACACACAGAATATAAAAAAAGGGCATCAAAGCCCCCTTTTGCCCAGCACAAGACAGCTGTAAATCATTGTGTGTCCCCAGCCGCAGTGCCAAGCAAGAGTCTTGGGGCGGGAGGGAGGTGGGCGGCTCACCTCAGCACACAGCTTACTATATTTCCATTCGAAAAATAAGAAGTACAAAAAAATGTAAAACGGTGTGTTTTACTTACTGTACTAAATGTGTGTTCTTAAGATATGTGTATATGCTGGCTAGTACCTTATAATGCATGTCAGTAATTTACATTCAGGTTGTAAAAGTTAAGTTTAGGGCATGTGTGTTTGTTTTATTATATATATATATATATATATATATATATATATATATATATATATATATATATATATATATATATATATAATGTGAACCGGAACTTCTTCTCTGCCCCTTCCTTCGTTGCCACTTTAAAAGCAGACCCAGGACACAGGAACTTGCAGTTTAGCGTGGTTGCACACTTTTAGTTACAAAAACGAAAACAAAAACAAAATAAACACCTAGTTTTTTTTGAGCACTAACTAAACACAAACTGGAACACTGTGACTACAAAACAGGACAGCTAAGCTGCCTACCTGTTAAAACAAACTCAAACAAAAAACACAGAGATTTTAAACAAACACTATACAAAAGGATCAAAGGGCACCTTTTTTTTCATGCTTGAGCACACAATCAAGCAGGCTTCTTCACACAGCAGCCCTGAGCAGACTACTTGCTCTCCTTAAATACCCTGTACCTGGCTTTAATTTATAATGGTATCCAGGTGCAGGTGATAATGAAACAATAAATAATATATATATATATATATATATATACTGTAAGAAGGGGGTTAAAATACACATAAAGAATGTATTTGTTTGCTCGATTTTTACATTATCACATGACTCACAGACAGCACATCCATTCATTGTTGCTTATAAGGGCAGCAAGGAGACATGCCACATCCTTTTACATGGCTCTATTGTTATAACTATTATTAAAGCACTGCTACTAGTTTCCTGACCTTAACACCTACTGTGCAATTTACCTAGCAAACTCAGGCAATATCACAAAGCGTTAAAGAAGGAAAGCTAGCAGTGGTGTAGCAAAGCCGACTTCACAAGGAGCTTAATATTGAGAACCTTTGAATCTCTCCCATCATGACATATGGGTGTACAACATACTGCGACAAACAACAGACATGCCACAGCAGTCTGAATTACATAAACCTTCTCAAGACACCCCAGTCCTGCTCCCTCTCTCACAAGACACCCCAGTCCTGTTCCTGCTCTCACAAGACACCCCAGTCCTGTTCCTGCTCTCACAAGACACCCCAGTCCTGCTCCCGCTCTCACAAGACACCCCAGTCCTGTTCCCGCTCTCACAAGACACCCCAGTCCTGTTCCCGCTCCCACAAGACACCCCAGTTCTGTTCTCACTCTCACAAGGCACCAGGAGCCACACACTCTGACTGTAGCTAGCAAGTCAGTCTAATTCCAAAGCACAATCTCAGAAGCTGTAGTTTGATGGAGTCATGGATTACTTCTCTGCAGATGAGCTATTTGAAAGCCTTGCTGTTGGAGTTCCATGCGATGATGTCAGGCAATTAAAGCAAGGCTAGTTTTAACTCTGGATACTTTATTAGGGGGAAAAGTCAAGATCAGATAAATTGTTTTTTTTTTGTTTTGTTTTGGGGTTTTTTGCAGCAATTATGTCTCCTTAAATTAAAATGCTATAATCATGTTATGTTTATAGTAATGGCTGTACGGTTATTACTGCCTAAAGCGAACTGTGTTAGTCAAAGAAACTCACTGCGTATACTGTGTAAGCCTATTAGTGACCAGCCCAGCAACTTTCAACTGGGGACTGAAGCTTGCCAGCTCGGTGAAACATTATCAGACCCTTGCCTTGCTCACTCCAGGAGCAGTGTGCTAATGAGACAGTGTGTGAAAACCTTCTTAACATGTCACACTGATACACACAATTTAGTTCGTGAGAGCCGCTTTGGTTTCCTGGCCAGGGTTTAAAAAAAGCTCATTTTTTTTACATTTTTCAGATTTTCAGCCAAAATAAAACTAATTTCTGTGACAAATGATTGATGGGTTATATTATTTCCATATGGGGGATTTAAGTTTGTTCAAACAATCCTGTAGGAGAAATAATTCAAGAGATGGTATTTAATTTCCACTGGGAAGAATTTAAGAATTTTTAAATAAGAAAAAGGTGGTGGGTATTTGGAACAAACAGATTGGGTGTAAACTCAGCAGGCATTCGAAAGGGGATTAAAATGTTATACTAATCTTATAAGGAATTAGCAGGGACAGTCTCTCTATTCTGCATATAAGCAAGCATTTAAGAGTAGGTTAATACTTATTATTATCTCCTCCACAGGAAAAGTGATACATATGGACAGCAATATATTTCAGAGCGTAGCAAATCAAATTAATTATTTACAGACAACCATCAGAAATCTGAACCATCCCACACTGTCCTAGCGAGCCCAGAATAATATGGTGTGACTGAATGACTGAGGTTGGTGACGTCAAGCCAGAAACAGGAACTACACAGACACAGGTAGGAACTGTCAAACATAGCGCTTAGCGTTGAGGCCAAAAAGCTCTATTTTGGTCTCATCAGACAAAATAATCTTCTTCCACTTGGTCTCAGAGTGTCCCACATGCCTTCTGGCAAACTCTAGCTGAGATTTGAGTTTTTTTCAACAATGGCTTTCTTTTTGCAACTCTCCCATAAAGGTCAGTTTTGTGAAGCATCCGGGCTATTGTTGCCGTATGCACAGTGTCTCCCAGCTCAACCGTAGAAGACTGTGACTTCTTTAGAGTTGCCATAGGCCTCTTGGTGGCCATATTTTCTCCATTTCTTAACAATTGACTTTACTGTGATCGGGGGGATATTTAATGCCTTGGCAATGTTCTTATATTCTACCCCTGATTGGTGCTTTTGAAGAACATTATTCCGAATTTGCTTTGAATGTTCCTTTGTCTTCATGATGTAGTTTTTGTTACGAAATGTATTAACCAACTGTGGGACCTCCCAGAGACAGGTGCATTTAACCTGAAATCATGTGAAACATCTTAATTGCACACAGGTGGACTCCATTCAACTAATTATGTGACTTCTAAAGACAATTGGTTGCACCAGAGCTTATTTAGGGGTGTAATAGCAAAGGAAATGAATACTTATGCAATCAATTATTTTCTGTTTTATATTTGTAATTCATTTAGAACAATGTGTAGGTTTTATTTTTCACTTTGACATTATGAACTTTTTTTGTGTTGATCAGTCTCATTAAAACTCCTAATTAAATCAATTTTGATTCCATGTTGTAACACAATAAAATGTGGAAAAGTCCAAGGGGGGTGAATACTTTTGAGAGCCACTGTAACGAACAAGGAAACAGTCAAATGAATACAGTCCAACATCACATTTTAAGCATCAATACCTGTATTGAAAGTACAAAGGTCACTTGGGTCTATGGAAGCTACTGTCTATGGCATCTTGGTTCCCTGTCTATGGCATCTTGGTTCCAAGTGTGTAACAAGCAATTTGAACGACGTGGTTACACTTCATACAGCTTTATCATGCTGTATACATGAAGATAAATAGTGTGGATCAGTGTCAAATTGAATTGCTTGGGAACTGCGTGCTCACATTTTGAAATGCTTTATATTGGGGAGTGTGGCAGGGAGAAAGCCTAGCAGGGAAATGTGTGTGTGTGTAGGGGGGGGGGGGGTAGGAAATATTAGTTTGTCAGAGAAAGGGTTAAATTCCTCCCTTCCAGAAATCATGTGGGAATAGTGATCATGTGTCCCCTCCAGGAAGAGGAGGAGGAGGAGCCATCTCCAGCATTTTCACTGCTGGAGTGCCCAGCGCCACCACCAGTGCCAGAGTGCCCCGCTCAGCTTTCAGTATTTTTGCAGACAGAGTTGCCAGGACTGGAGTGTTCCCCATCATTGCCAGCATTGCCGCTGCCAGCTTTGCCACTACTGCTCTTCCTGTTACTGGGTCTGGGTCCAGGCGATGCTCCACTAAGCACAGTAGTTCACCTGGTCGCTTACTGCACTCCCCCTGAAAGTGCAGACATCACTGAGGTTCCACCTGCCTCTTGCTTGGTTCCTCCTGTTGTTTCTATTGTCACTTCATCAGCTCCAGGACTCTCACCTCTGTCTGCTGCTGCAACAGCCTGGTCACTGGCTTGCGCTCCAGTAGCCCCTGTAATCTCATTTGGGTCCCCTGTTGCTTCACGGTTCCCTCTCCGAAGCGCCAGAAAGTGGACTGACCTGCCCTCTAACCCGCCCACAAGAATTCCTACTGGGAGAGATGGACCTGAGGGGAGGGGGTTAGTGTTTTAGGAGGGAGGTGGCTGATTGCATCCATGTGTGCTATCACATGGGAATGTGGCTGGAGCTGTAAATTGAATAAGTGATGATTAATTAGGCTCCAGTCACAGGTGTACAAAAAGGGTAATCACAGGTGTTGAAGTTAGAGTTGATGTTGATGTTAGAAGGTGAAGGTGTGTTGCTGTGCTGTGCTGTCCTGTGTTTTCTGTGAGTTTTTATAGACCGTTTGTTTTGGTCCTTGTGCCATTTTTGTATGTTAATGTGTTTGGTTTAGTGTTAGTACTGTCTTTGTGTTTTTAAAGTGCACATCAGCGCTTCACTGCAGCTTTTCTTGTCTTAAGTTTCTTTCCTGCCCATAATGCTACCCTGTCACAGGGACCCTGACAATAAAGCAAAATATTGTATCCAGGGTTTCAAATAACTGGTCCTCTGGTATTTCACCCAATTTGCAAACCCACATTTTTTAGAATGGCTGGAGCGCAACTGACGTGCACTTTAAATACAACGCCCTTTCTTTCAACCTGAGAGACATTGTGTAAATGTTAGGGAAAGGTCATACTGTATATTTGGTGCCTTTGATAACACCAGAGACTTACTGGTGCTATGAAGTACAAATGAAATCAAAATGTTTTGGAGGTTTAAAAACATTTTAACAGCCATTTGCAGCACTATCAGTTTGTGTGACTCAGAAGGCTGTATTGGCTCCTGTTTTTGTTGGAACTACAGAAAGTATGTCTGATTGCATTTGTTTCCAGATACAGGTCGGGCTGGGGTTTGGAATTTGGGTTTTGGGTTACTTTTTTTATATTGTTTTATATTTGGTCTCATTACAGTCATAATGAAAAGAAAATACTTCTATAATATAATACAAATAATAATCCCATGTACAACATGTAGCGGTAGCAGAACAAAAACGTTTGGAAACTACCCTCAGCACGGGGAAACCAAGCCTTATGAAACCAAATAACTCATATGTTTCCCCACATTAAGTTCAATTTTTGTAGGTATTTAGGTATGAGAGAGCAGGATACTTGCATCAATCTTGCACCATTTTTGCACAACCCCTGAATTGTGGATTACTTTTCCATTAAGAATGGTAAACTGGTTTACATGTAGCTTAGGAATCATGATGTTTCTTATGATGCTCTTCAAATGAAGAAGAAGCTACTGCATGTAATCTACCCTTGTGATAAATCTTATATTATACTCAGGTCTAATCAAGCATTTACAGTACATGAGAAGTGGGGATTTAACTACACGCTATAGGGCTCTATCGTGATTGCTAAGGTTGTGCCGAGTTACCGGATCATACAAGTGTCTGTTATGATTATGGCCATTTTTCTGAGCATGAATAATACACTTTTTGGTTATAGCACATTATTTGCCTTTGTACCAAATTGACTCTTGATGTTAATCAGCCCAGTTATATCCATGCATTTCTGTTTTTTTAAATACCAGTACAGTCAACAATTGTATTTTCCCTTTGACTGTGATTTAGCAAAGTAATTCAATTTTGGGTTACATTTCATGAATTATTGTACTCTTGCTGTATTTGATGGTCCTTTGGTCCCCTGATCTGTTCATATTTCCCTTACTATCACAGTGGACGGTACTATATGGTGTGTTGATGTGACCGTCTTAGCCAGGGGTGTCCAATCACAGTCATGGACGGCCATTCCACTTCAGGGTTAACAGGTATAATGACTGTATATAATCAACATTTCAGGGTCTGGACGGAGGGTTAAGTGATTGAATTAAACAATTTAGAACAAGGTTGGAGTGGAAGGTCCAGCTTTAGCTCTCCCTGTTCTTAGATGATTTTACCACCCTAATCTGCAAGCGTGCTACAGCCAAAGTAACGTTCACTGTTGAATCCCGAGTTAATATTGGCAACTTCACACAGTTACTCAGCACACAACCCAGCACAGCTTGAAATGTATTGCTCAGAACACGTCAGGACACCACCCAGCACAGCCTGAAGTGTATTACTCATGACATGTCAGGACACAACCCTGCACAGCTGACAAGTCAGGACACAACCGTGCACAGCTTGCAGTGTATTACTCATGACACGTCAGGACACAACCCTGCACAGCTTGAAGTGTATTATTCATGATACGTGAGGACACCACCCTGCGCAGCTTGAAGTGTATTACTCAACGGAGCAAGGGAGTCCCGCCCCCTTTCTAGCTGGCTGACTTCCCTTGAACCTAGGGAAAGAACTATCAGGCCAGCCCATCATTGTATTCTGTCATGACTACTCAGCACACAACCCAGCACAGCTTGAAATGTATTGCTCAGAACACGTCAGGACACAACACAGCACATCTTTAAGTGTATTACTCATGAGACGTCAGGACACAACCCTGCACAGCCTGAAGTGTATTACTGAGCACACAACCCTGCACAGCTTGAAGTGTATTACTGAGCACACAACCCTGCACAGCCTGAAGTGTATTACTCAGCACACAGCTTGAAGTGTATTACTCATGACACTTCAGGACACAACTCTGCACAGCTTGAAGTGTATTACTGAGCACACAACCCTGCACAGCTTAAAGTGTATTACTCAGCACACAGCTTGAAGTGTATTACTCATGACACGTCAGGACACAACTCTGCACAGATTGAAATGTATTACTCATGACACGTCAGGACACAACCCTGCACAGCTTGAAATGTATTACTCATGACACGTCAAGACACAACCCTGCACAGCTTGAAGTGTATTACTGAGCACACAACCCTGCACAGCTTGAAGTGTATTACTCAGCACACAGCTTGAAGTGTATTAATCATGACATGTCAGAACACAACATTGCACAGCTTGAAGTGTATTTCAAATGACACGTCAGGACACAACTCTGCACAGCTTGAAGTGTATTACAAATGACACGTCAGGACACAACTCTGCACAGCTTGAAGTGTATTACTGAGCACACAACCCTGCACAGCTTGAAGTGTATTACTGAGCACACAACCCTGCACAGCTTGAAGTGTATTACTCATGACACGATGGTTAAGCCTTCAACTGGGAGAAACACTCAGAATAATTGTAAATATTGCGAAAAAAGGAAAGGAAGCAGGAAGAAAAAACACCTTGAAAGCTGTTATCATTAGATAATTTAATATATAATGTTATCATTGAATACACCTACATATGTGGAAAGAGGTGTAAGAGAGGAACCAAACTCAAAGTCCTTGTTAATCCCCCTTTAAGACTGAGATTCATTTAAAGCATATCTGTAAACAGCCACGAATGGTAAAGCATGGCAGAGTACGAAATCATATAGCCAGTTTAATAAGGGAAACATATTTTCTATATATTCAGTATATAGTACTGTATAGTACTTTCCCTTGTGTTTCTGTTTGTGACCTGCTGTAAATAAATTGTGTTTATACAAATTCTTATCTACATGTAATTTAAGATTTTAGATTTCAAATGAGTGCAATAAGGGAAGTGTAATAGGGAAAGAATCAACAGGGGAAGGGGGTTATCTTCACCACAATATATGTGTCTCATGAAGTGTCTCAAAAGTCTCAGTTTCCCAGGTCTTTGAGTCTGTGCATTCCAGTGCTGCCCCCTGGCTGTAGATACTGACAGTTCTGCAAAGTGTGTTTCCATTGCCTGACCAAGCTGTGAAACAAAATCTATCAGCCCAAGAAACACACCAGGATTGGAAGTTGTTGATGATTCATCATGACCTCGTAAGGCCAATTCAAAAGCTCCACATAACTTTATGCATTCAATGATGCATGTAAGTATGTGCCTTCATCGTGCTTCTTTATGGCATTTCGATAAGCAGTGCTAAGCTGGAAAGCAATAGTCACTCTCCATAACATACTCAGACACATTTCATGCGTCATATGAACTCTTGAGTTCTCATGTTTGTTTTTTTTTATTTAGAGGAGACATGTTGCAGGTCTGTAACTCTGGTTCCTGACCATGCTGCATCAGTGTCACTCCGAGCCTTAGCAAAAAGGAGGCAAAGAAAGCAAAACAGTGCATTGTTGTTTTCCTTGCACAGCCCCATGGCCTAAGCTTATAGCATGACTGGTTACAGGTTCGAGTGAATGCCCGTCCTCACTATTCACCTGCCCTTATTCTGCTGGAGGTCTGCTGGGTCCCATCCTTTTGATCTGCAGTTTTTGCACTTCCTCCATTGTAGAAAAATTACTAGCAAGCAACAATTCTACTGTATTCATGTCTTCTTTCTTTGATTACCTTGGAATATTAAAACCTGAAAATATACCTCCCAAAAATTTGTTAAACAACTAAAGCACACAAATGTACTCAAATTTCAATGTGTATTTATTTAAATTTAAATTGTCCCTGAATCTGAATCAATCCCAAGTTCAAAGACCAAGAACAGGAAAAATAAGATCTTAAATGGAAGCACAATTAAGGAAAAAAAAAGCAAAAAAAAACCCAAACCCCCACTGCAATGAACAATGATTTTTCAGGAACCAGCAGGTATTTGATATATACCTAATAAAAGACAGATCAGATACAAACAAACAGTAAAAACATAGTAATTTAAAAATACCTAGGAAAAAAAGCCTAGATTATATATATATATATATATATATATATATATATATATATATATATATATATATATATATATACACACACATTAAAATAATACAACTATACTGTACGGTATATTTAATAACCAATTACCCGAAACAGGTAGTAGTGGTCAGTAAATTAACAAAACAAAAAAACAAAGAAAAATTGCCAAACAGAGCAAGATATTACTGAGCTAAAGTTAAACTCCATACTGTTATATTGTTATGCATTTAAATAATAATGGTCTGAAGATAAGAATGGATCAGCACATAATAACTAAAACAGGGTCTGCAAACTGAGTGTTTAACATAAGCCTGCTCCTCTGAGTGACGACAAGGCAGCGTTTTTCGTTTGCAAAGGGAAAGGAATTTGTGGAAGTTTCCCTTAAGAAAGCACTTGTTTGGCCAGACTCATTTCCTGTCAGGGATGTGACATTTGTACAGATGCAGGGCATATGAAAGCAGGAGTGAAACATGCGTGTGTTAGCCCTCTCTTCATAATGTCATAGTATGGGATTTATTACACCCTCCAGATATTGCTTGGGGCTCTGCCTAATGCATAATACTATTCCCTTAACCCACTGGAACACACTTCCTTTTGTATGTTTTGCCAGCTTTGTATTTGTTACTTATGTTGTTGTTCTTCTGTCTTTTCATGGTATCTGATTAACATTTTTAACACTTTTTAATTGTAAATTTATCATGGTAAACTTTAGAAGATTTCAGTCAAATAGCACCATTGTCATGCTTGTTTTGTAATACTACAGACATCAGCAAAGTGCAGGAAATGATTCCATTGAAGCATAACATAATTTTAGGCATTTTATAAATTACAGATGAATAAAATAACTAGATGGTTTTTGAAAGGGAGGAATATTGTATACATGCTACTTGTGAAACTACCTTTACAAGCTATAACCCTAGAGAAGTACAGTACACACACACACACACACACACACACACACACACACACATATATATATATATATATATGTGTGTGTGTGTGTGTGTGTGTGTGTGTGTGTACTGTACTTCTCTATATAATATATATATATATATATATATATATATATATATATATATACAATATATATTATATATATATATATCTATATATATATATATATAATAAAGTTGAGGGTGGTTTAAGATTAGCAGTATAGGGAAGTGCTGACTGATTAGAAGTAATCGGTGTTACACACTGTGGTAGTCAGTGGTAAATACAGCCATTGTGTGAGCCCGCCATCTACCCACATGTCCTGGAGTCTTGCTATCTAGGACTGTGATAACTGGTTTAGGAGCATGGCTAATGCATATAATGCAGAAGTATTCGGTGCAATGGGTTCAAATATAGGTTTAAATTGGTAAATAATCATAACAATAATAGTAAAAATGTACTTGATTGATTGGATCCCCCTAAACTGACACCAATGAAAGGTTAGGAAGTAAGGAGGCTGGACAGCATAACAAACATAACATAGTTCTCAGTTTCACATTTTAAACTAAATGCTTCTGCCTTTTGCACTTGTATAATACATAGGCCACAGACACAACATATCTCTGAAAGGCGTTTAATGTACAGTTCCCATCCTGGCTATATAACAGTCTCATGCTCTGTAAAGAATCTGTTTAAATACTATGTACAAGAATTAGTATGTAAACATAGAACCATGCCAAGCAACGGTACAAACGAATCTTCGTAGTGACTACGTCCATTTTTTGGGGTACGACTAATACCACATTAGTCATTTTGCTATTACTTGTTATTCAAGGCAAAAACGTATGTAAAACAAATATATTGGATGAGCTCCTGGCTCCAATAAGGGAGTATCCATATGAGCATAGCTCCCAGTACAATTCTGAATATGAGTACTGGCGTCTCTGCATCTCCCTGTCCACAACTGTAACGTAGTGCACTGAAAAGTCATCAAGATCAGACTGATGACAAACCTGAGGTATGTTTTGTGAATGTCTATATCCTATTGCACATGAGTTAAGACTTCAGCACAGTAACTCATAGGTCCTTCATGAATTTACTAGAAGGTTTTGTTTTACACACTTTATCCAGTCATTATTCCAATGAATTATGTAAGAACACGTGGGACCCCACCTGTCCTCCTGTCCTATCTACTCAGATGAGGTCCTCATTTCAACTGCACAGAGAGGGACTGGAATTGGGATAATGTTATGGAAATGAGAGGTAAGGAAATGACTTTTAAAAAGGTTCTTAAGCCTTTAAGAAATGCAGAGCTGCAGTTCCATATATTGTTCCTACATCCTGTTCACAGCTTCAGGGCACACGGCAACCAACATGTACAACTCGATCGGCTGGCACTGTCAACATGTTTTAAGCACAGCTGGGGAGGCCGGCATCTGTTTCTGACACCAGTTGTCCAGGAGCTCCTTTCCACTTCCTGCTTCTTCTCTATTAGATTAAGGATTCATTCTAGGAGGCAGTTAACTTCCTGAATGCTTTTTGCTATCATCTCAACTCAGACTAACCACTGGAAAAAAATATTGACATAAACCAGACCTTTTTCCATGACTTTACCTCCCTCCTTCAATGCCAAGAGGGAAGGGGCAGTTTTGAGTCAATGTATTCCCTTTTGTTTATTTTTTAAATAGTCTACTTGCAACATAAACATAATAGCTGTGCTCTGCTTTGAGGTTATGTCACATTTTAAATTATTAAAATATAAATATGCACACAACTATCATGTACTTTATTATTTTAAGTGAGTATTTCTCAACGATGGAACTGATCAAAGGCTATGGAAAAAAAATGTGAAAATTGAGAATTTATCCCAGATAAAGGCAAACATAAAATAAGAATAAGACTGACCCTAGTGATTTCTCACAAAATATTTCTATAACCTTTTGGGAGCCATACTTAAAACGAAGAAGGTGGCACAGTGGCTTGATCTCTTGAGCCCTGGGTTTGAATCTGACACTTGTGCCGTTCTTAGCCCTGAGTGAAATGCAGTCTACATCACACCATGGCAGCTCTGGGCACCTATACAGGTCATGTCAAAATGGGACGAGAATGATTGGAGAGGCCTGGAGACTTTTCAGAAGCACCAAACATTCATCGCAACATTTAAATGAGGAAAAACGCTGGCAAGTCCAAAATATGTTCAAGCAAATATCCAACGACAATAACACATGTACTCCAGGTATGCAGACAGACAGCTGCCAAGACCTGTCCCTGGGCCGTTCCTGTCCAATAGCCATGCCAAAAACATGTGTTGCTAACTGATGTCCATGTACAAACATAAGTCAATCTGTCACGTTTAACATCAATCAGATAATATAAAGATATATACAAATATCTGAAAGGTTTGGATGAATCAGCTAATTCCAATAAGAGGAAGACAAAGACATACAGTGACTACACAAAACAAAGAAAATGTGAAGAAGTCGGTTCTTAGAAAATGATACATGTTGAAAGATGTATTCCCCATGTTTCTACAAGAATTTGAGAGTGGAATGGAAGTAAATCAGATATTAATGTGGATAATGTTTTAGACTCAAATACCTGGAAAGAAATGCTTCAAACAGTGTGGGCGTTGAAGGACATGGTATGTCAGTGTTGCACAGCAGTCACGATTGCTGTGTTGATAAAGCTATCTATGGCACTGGCATGGTTTAGATGTGGGCGCTGTACTGACACCCATATTGTGCATTCGTTTATATTTGATGAGTGATTTCTTGTTTCATGCTTGTAAAAGGTGCTGGATTACTGGAAGCGGCTCCAAGATGAGGGCACGGTAAGTAAAGTGTCTATTTTAAAAAGGCAGTGTTGGGAATATCAAACATATTTCACATTAAGAGTAGCCAAAATAGTACAAAGTGAAATCCATGAAATCCCTCCCAGAATGAAAGCCATGCAGCCGCGAGCCTCACACGTCAGGGTTCTGTTCCTTGTTTACAGGAAGAAGAGCTTGTGATTGAGGTCGTGGCTGCATCCTGCCCTGGGGTTTCTTGATTTTGTAAATAATACTTAACAATGCAGGAAGTGCTGGACACTCCATGTGCTGGACAGCCACCACATTATTTAAGTGACCAGTATAGCTAAGGCCAAAAATGTTGCATCACCAAGAATTTTAGGTTTGAGACATAATTAGAAAATTAATTAATTAATTAATTAATTAATTAATTAATTAATAATAATAATAATAATAATAATAATAAATAATAAATAATAATAATAATGCATCATGTAATCAAAAAAACTACAAAATGATATTGCAAAAGTCAACTGTAAGCCATCATAGTAATATAGCATTTCATGTTAGATTTGGAAATGTCAAACTGCTTACAGTTTTTTTGTTAAGTATGTGGAAAACTACAAAGCGGTATGTAATTCAATGTGTAAATATAACATTATTCAGTAGGTTTTACTTGACTTTATGAAGAAAAAATTGTGAATTCTATAGTATGTTGCAAAACTTTAGACCAAAGTCATCTTGGCTACAAGTAAAATTGGTCCCTGTGAAATGAATCAGAACAGCGACTTTCTTTTTTTAATCTATAATTCTCTTGTTTCATACAGTATGAACATGAACCCCTGATCCAGGCATCCTGGTAAAATAATACATCCATAAATCAATGAAGAGGATGTGGAGCCATTTTTTAAAATTATTGTTCATCTTCAAAAACATCTTCACATTTGCACTGCTCTTTTGCCTGACGTTAAATTTTTTGAAAGTTTAAATAGTTTTTTTATTTTTTATTTTTTATCTTAAGTGTGCATCTGGTTTAATTTAATTGTCGGTACATATTCCTTAAAATCTCCCACTCTTCATATTCATCAGTTAAACAATATTGTCTTTCTTCTATGTGTTCTACATTGCATTCCTGCTGTTATCTGTGCACAGAGAATGACAGAATCCAGATGCAGCATTCGTGTCAGATAAACGATGCCTGACATCTGCTTCAAATGAATTCCCTGCATCCTTAAATTTGTTCCTATTACAAACTGACATCTGTTGGCTGTAGATGAGCGGTTCTCATTTAAATACTCTGAATTTCCGTAAGCCCTAATTATAAATCTGTTACTATTTTTGAGTTAGCTGAATAACTAGAAAAAATTCATTTGAAAATAACCATGAAACACCACGAAACACATTGTTCCGATGATAGTCACATGCATTCTATCTATTGGATATTGTACAGTACTTCACATGCACTACAAAGCACAAAATACAGCCTTTCGTATCTAATATATATATATTACATTAGTATATTTGATAATATCAATGCCGGAGGATATATATATATATATATATATATATATATATATATATATATATATATATATATATATATATATATATATACACACACACACACACACAGCTTTGGAAAAAATTAAGAGACCACTGCAAAATTATCAGTTTCTCTGGTTTTACTATTTATAGGTATGTGTTTGGGTAAAATGAACATTTTTGTTTTATTCTATAAACTACTGACAACATTTCTCCCAAATTCCAAATAAAAATATTGTCATTTAGGGCATTTATTTGCAGAAAATGACAACTGGTCAAAATAACAAAAAAGATGCAGTGTTGCCAGACCTGGAATAATGCAAAGAAAATAAGTTCAATTCATTTTTAAACAACACAATACTAATATATTACGAAGAGTTCAGAAATTAATATTTGGTGGAATAACCCTGATTTTCAAGCACGGCTTTCATACATGTTGGCATGCTCTCCACCAGTCTTTCACATTGAATTTGATGCCACTCCTGGTGCAAAAATTCAAGCAACTCGGCTTGTTTGATGGCTTGTGACCATACATCTTCCTCTTGATCACATTCCAGAGGTTTTCAGTGGGGTTCAGGTTTGGAGATTGGGCTGGCCATGACAGGGTGTTGATCTGATGGTCCTCCATCCACACCTTGATTGACCTGGCTGTGTGGCATGGAACATTGTCCTGCTGGAAAAACAAATCCTCAGAGTTGGGGAACATTGTCAGAGCAGAAGGAAGCAAGTTTTCTTCCAGGACAACCTAGTACTTGGCTTGATTCATGCATCCTTCACAAAGACAAATCTGCCTAATTCCAGCCTTGCTAAAGCACCCCCGGATCATCACCGATCCTCCACCACTGTGGCTTGTAAGCCTCACCAGGTCTCCGTCTAACCATTAGACGACCAGGTTTTGGGCAAAGCTGAAAATTGGACTCATCAGAGAAGATGACCTTACTCCAGTCCTCTGCAATCTAATCCTTATGGTCTTTTGCAAACCTCAGACTGGCTCTTCTTTGCTTTTCATTGATGAAGGGCTTCTTTCTAGCTTTGCACAACTTCAGCTTTGCCCCTAGGAGCCTGTTTTGAACCGTCCTCGTCGTGCACTTCACCCCACCTGCCATTTGCCATTCTTTTTGTAGGTCACTTGATGTCATCCTATGGTTGCTGAGTGACATTCGAATGAGTTGGAGGTAATCCCAGTCAGTGGAGAGTCGTTTTCGCCCTCTGCTGGTCTGTAGCTTTGTTGTCCCCAATGTGTGCTGCTTGACCTTGTTCTTATGAACCGCCGTCTTTGAAACGTTAAGGATGGAAGCAACCCGACGCTCACTGTATCCCTCTGCCAGTAAAGCCAGAATTGAACCCTTCTTTTCCTCACTCAAAACTTTCCTTCTCTTTGGGCATGGTCAATAGTTATTTTTTGATTCCAATTACTTTTGAGGTACTACTAGCATTGTTTTGCCATCCAGCTGGTTCTATTGCAAGAGGATAGTGATGACCACAGAAGTGGTTTTTATACTTTTCCTCGTTAAATAAGATTTGGTTCAGGTGATCCCCTAATCAGTACCTCATTCAGTAGAATGAGGTGTGCCTGTGTTGGAATTCAACAGACACTGGAATGGAATGGCCGCCATACATGTAGAGATGCTGATTTAAGAAAAATTTGCAGTGGTCTCTTAATTTTTTCTAGAGTTGTGTGTGTGTGTGTGTATATATATATATATATATATATATATATATATATATATATATATATATATATATATATATATCATATACTTAAAGACATGTTCTGTGGTGGAGATGTTTATCTCCCAGGGGCAATTAAAATTAATGGATTTTCATTAGAAGACCTTTATTTGCTTTGAAAAGGTGCTTAACTACTTAATTACAAAAAGCATAATAATAATAATTAGTGACACATAGTGCAGTTTCTTTTGCAGGCTGTTCCACTGTATTAATGTATTAAGTAAAAGAGACAATGAAGTAGAAATGCACCCTGATATGTATCATCTATCACAGAGAAAGACAGCTGAGATTTATCTTCAGTGTCCTTCTACAGAGGGGCCAGTTCTGTATGCCAGCAGCTTCAGCTCACATCCACCACCATTAATTAACATGCTTACTTTTTCGAATATGTTTCATATTTCAGGGTGTATATCATTAGCAGTGTGATATAAGAGACTAGCTTTGTGAAGGTGTTTCTTGTTCCATTGCTGCATGCTTTCCACAACAGACATGACAGCTCTAATTTGTGATTATATTCTGAATCTGCTACTTGGTGGTGGTCACTGGTGCTTGAAATTGAGGTTCAGATGAAGAAGAAGACCAGGCATTTGAATTGTTACTTGTGCACTTTATCCAGCGTAATGAATGTGGACTGTTAAATAACACGTTACACAGTGTCCCCTCCCTTTAGACAATTAAAAACACATGTCAATATAAATTGAGTTTCTAATTTTATTTATATATCCAGTCCTCTATCGAATCATATTGTGCAGATTATAGTTGTGAGTTAGTGGATTAATGCTGCTTAAGTTTGTCAGTTTCATAGATCTATATTCAGATATTTTTTTGTAAACTCTATCAAAGTGACAACCTTGAAATTTCTTCTTGCTTTTTTAATTAACCTCGGAGGCTTCTCTTGCTTTTATTAGATTACTGTTCAATTCCTTCCTTTACATTGCTGCTGCTTGTCTGCTTCATTAAAGGATAAACATGCAGCAGTCCTTTATTAAATGACACCCACAAAATGAACTGACTTCCAAGGTTTGAGTCCAAGATTTTGTATTGAATACAGACTCCCAGAATATTAAATACAAATTATTAGAGGTGTTCCGAGTAACTAGCACATATGAGTATCTGTAATGAGCAGTCTTGTGGTACATTAAACTTAGGGCTACTCAAAGTCTCTGTGAAATCACATTAATTCAGAGTCAACGACTTTTTGACATTCATTTTATAGCAGTTTTTTTACACCCCACTGATTTATGAGTATAACGGCTCACAATACCAGAACCTGGACACATTTAAAATCTGATCATTTTGCTTTTACACGAGACGTTAATATTTTAACTGGCATGCTGCAACATGTTGCAAAAGTCTCAAATGCCTCTGATTCTTCATATACACATCACCTTTCCTTACTCCTGCTTTAACAGCCAAGCACTCCGACTGAGTGATTTCTTTATTCTTTATTCTTTATTCAGAGGTTAATTTTTACGCAGGACTGCAATCTCACATTTCACTGCAGAGAGTTCTGTAGTTTGAGAGATTAAAGCATGTCTATGGAACACTGGTGCGTATGGTCAAGTTAGATTCGATGTTCTTAATTAAGACCGGTCACTGAGATCTGGTCTGGGGCTCCAATGTAGCATTCTGAGTGAAGGACACAGCTGCTGAGCACAGAAAGGAACACAGAGAGAGAGACAGAGAGAAGGACACAGCTGCTGAGTAGAGAAGGGAGCACAGGGAGAGACAGAGAAGGTCACAGCTGCTGAGTAGAGAAGGGAACACAGGGAGAGACAGAGAGAAGGACACAGCTGCTGAGTGTAGAAAGAAGCACAGAGAGAGACAGAGAAGGACACAGTTGCTGAGTAGAGAAGGGAACACAGAGAGAGAAAGAAAGAGAGAGAGAGAGAGAGAGAGAGAGAGAGAGAGAGAGAGAGAGAGAGAGAGAGAGAGAGAGAGAGAGAGAGAGAGAGAGCGCTTGAGAGAGAGAGAGAGACAGAAGGACACAGCTGCTGAGTAGAGAAGGGAGCACAGGGAGAGCCAGAGAGGTGCACTGAAGATAACAGCTGTAGGGTGAGGATAACACCTAGCTCAGGGGTGGCCAGCACTGGCCCTGGATTTAGTTATTTAAAGTAAATGTGTTCTGCATGTGTAAATTTTGTTTATGACTGTGACGGATGGCTGAGGTGGTGACGTCAGGCCAGAAGCAGGAACAAACACAGGCAAGGTACTGCAGTGCAAAAAGGCACTGAGGCGCCGTTTATTTTAACACAAAAATAAAATAAAAATGTTTTACAAAAATGTTTGCTCACAGAGTGTCTCGTTTTCTTTTTCCAAAACAAACCACGAACATGTGCTTTGTACCTCGGTTATGGAGAAATGTCCCTTCACTTATTCTATATAGTAAGATATATCATCTTTTAAAAAGAAAATGTTTTGTTTGTGTTTTCAAAAGAAGCAAGAGAGTGAAGGGGTAAAACCATTTCCTGATTAGCAACAAATTAATCAATTAATTACATTGGGAGATGGCCACCTTCTACATAAACAAAACAAAAACACACAGCTTTTTCTCCTTCATACATACATAAATAAATCCTAATATAAAATAATACAAATTAGATATAAGGGCGGAGGGGTACTCTGTTATAAAATAAACAAACAATACATTTCTTTTATATAACAAACACAATACATTTTAAATTACAAACAATAAAACGCAACACATTTAAACAGCAGGGCTTTGCCTTGCTCCATTTCATATGTCTTTTCTACCACCGAGCTACAATGACATAAACACTATTCTTTAATTTAAGCCAAAAAAAAACTACATTCATTTGCTTTTATATCAACCAGAATTGCAGACTTACAGCGCTGTATAGTGACACAAGCCCTATGGTTACTTTTTAATTATGGCACCCCTATCTTTCTGGGACCAAATAAAGAAATATAAAAAACAGAACTGTGATAAATATAAATAATCGCTTTTTGTTTTTTGTTTCTGTGTTTCATTCAATAAATACTCAGTTTGGTTAATTTTTAAAGATGCTGTAAGCAGAAACCCCAAAAAATAAAAAAAAATAAATAAATAACCATAACAGAGCTAAATATGTTGTGAGTGTGTAACAGACATCAAAAGGACTGGCTCCTGGAATAGCATTGCTGGTTCTCTTCAATACTTCCCTTCCAGTGTTATTTCAGCATGCAAGTCCAGCTCCCAAAAAATAGGCATCATTATAAAGCAGCGGTCCAGCTGCATGCATTGTGCAATCCTCATGCAACAACAAATAACAAAGGGATTGATTTTCGGGTTCTGTTCTTTATCTTAATTAATGGGATTTTAGACACAGACACTTTTCCTTACTCCAATAAAATCTAAAAAAGTGGCAGTAATATCCCATCAATCATAAGCATTCAGCAATAATCTTTCACAGGTACACAATTAATTAATAAACAGAAACATCTGTAAACAGTCAAAACCTGTGTATTAATCCGCAACAAGAAAACTCTTGTGTTTTACTGAAACTGAATTTGTGCACAATTTTAAGTATGGAATAAACAATGATAAGTCACTGTTTTGATTGCAGTCAGGCCCCAGAAACTGTGAATTATTTTCTTACCAAATCAATTCAACTTTAAAAACATGTCTTCCTAATTGATACTTGTTCAATAATAAGATTCAATTGATTGTTCATGTGGTGATTGGATTTGGTTTTTGGTTCAAACAGATATCTTGTTGCTGATATTTAACTTTAATGCAATTAATTCAAACTAGATTTAATTTTATATAATGGTTTGCTTTTCTTAGTGACCCTTTTTTCTTGTATTTAAACGTTTGCTATCTGAATTAAAGAACCTATTATTATTATTATTATTGTTATTATTATTATTATTATTATTATTATATTATTATTATTATTATTATTATTATTATTATTATTATTATTATTTTGTTCAGTGCATAATCACCCTGAACAGGTATACTCTGTGTATTTATTAAAAGCAAACCCATATTTGCTTCATTTTTATCCCATTTCGCACATTCTTTGTCCAAGGAGGTGTTACATAGTTACACAGTAAACCTGAATAAAGGATGTAATTCAATTCCTAAATAAATCACTCAGTCACTACTTATATCATCTACCTTTTCCTCAGATTGATTTTCCTACCTCTATATCTTACCTGTTACACATCAAACCGTGTTAGTCAAATACTGTACGACTTTATTTGAGTATTGCCATATATCTTACGACTGGGTGTTTTATAGTCATGGATGAACTTCCTGCAACATTTTGAGGAAGGTTCTTAATCAGATGCAAAGGAAACCCGGTCAACATCAAAAGCTTCCTGTACAGCATCATTTTTCAATAAAGTTAAACACAAAATCAAAACTTCCTTTCCTCAGTTAAAGTGTAAAATCAACCGGCTGGTGGGCAGGCTTCAAGTAAAATGAATTGTACATGATGCTAGAAATCAATTTGCAGTGTCTCACACATTTCAATTATAAACAGGCGATTTCTAGTCTGTGGTCCAATGAATCAAATCAAAATGAATCAGATTACTGATATTGGGTTCCAAATAAAAGTACAAAATTATATTAACTGCTTAAGTATTATTATTTATAATGAATAACAATCAATAACAACGTGCAATCACGTGACCTCGTTTTGCAGATATTTTGGAGTTTGGCGTGTAAACGATATCCATTTGATAATATTATGAGCTGTGATCAGATAAACATGAACACCGTTTCTGGTTATCACTTTTCAGCTGTGCAGTCACGTCAGTGTCCACTGTGAAACACAGATAATGTTTCTGTCTCGACATCGCTAGTTGAAGCACACATCAGCATCGGTAAGCACCTGATTCTCTGTGGCTGGTCTACAATCTGACGGTAACACTTTACATTACATGTCTCTAATTACTGTGCAGCTGAAAGAAAACCCCAGTGAAGAAGATATAGTCAAGAGAAGTAAACAGATTACATGAAGGAGGTATTTTGACAAGACTGAATGCACCCTTTTTTATACACTTAAAAAAAAAACACAGCGGTGACATGTGTTGTTAATCTGAAGACTCAGGATATATTTGCGGTGCAACATGTTCCTCTAGGTACACCTGTAGAGAGGGGGTGAGGAGAAGAGAGAGAGCCACGGCAGGAAACCTGGAAGGTGCAGTTACAAAGATAGGAGGAAAACCAGAAAAGAGCAGTGCCTGAGATCCGGAGGTCAGAGAGAGAGAGGAGAAGAGCATGATCGACAGTGTCAAAGGTAGAGGAGAGGGAGGCAGCCAGATCAGAGATGAGAGAGTCGGTTACCAAGAGGAGGGTGGTTTCCATGGACCCCGGATTGGAGAGGGTCAAGCAGAGAGTACTTGGTGAGGAAGGATGCCAACTAACGGTGGACAGCTTGCTCTGGAGTTTTAGAGAGGGACAGGAGGAGAGAGACAGGATGATAGTTCTGGGCGTAGCAAGGGTCAAGAGAAGGTTTCTTAAAAATGGGGGTAATTCGAGCAGTTTTGAGAGCAGAGAAGTGTTAATAAGTGAGGAGAAAAAAGGAAGAAGAGTAGGGCAATGGATTGGAAGAGGGAAGCAGGAAGGGGCTCAGTAGTTGGCTTGGAATCCAGGAGCAAGGAGCAGGTCTGACAGTGATGTGAAAGTCGATGCTTACTGACACAGGGCCTGACTGCAGACAATGCTGTTCTCCCTAAACTTCCACTAAATTAGAATTTCAATTTTTTATCTTTATAAAAAATATTATTGCTAAGGAAATACTTTAAATGTCAATGTATTTAAATGGGAGGCAATTTTGTTTAAAAGAACTTGCCAATTATTTATTTTTTCTCTGCTACCTAGGCTCGGCTCACGGCTACCACCCCTGCGCTGACTTGGGAGCGGCAAAGACGACCACACACTGTCCTTCAAAGTGTGTGCCATCAGACAACCGTATCTTTTCACAGTGTAGACTCACCATGCTGCCACCTCGGAGGACAACGCAGCTCTAGGCAGCTTACAGGCAAGCCCGCAGGTGCCCAGTCAGACTACTGGGGTCGCTTGTGTGCGGTGAGCTGAGGACACTCTGGCCAACCTAAACATGCTCAGCCAATTGTGCGCCACCCCCTGGGAACTCCCGTCCATGCTCAACAATGGAATAGCCTGGACTCAAACTGGCGACGTCCAGGCTATAGGGTGCAGCCTGCACTCAACGCGGAGTACTTTTAATGGATAGGCAGCTCAGGAGCCACAGGAGGTTTGTTAACAGCATTTTTAAAGCATTCATTTTTGAGTGCCCAGTTATTTTATCTGTTTTTGATGTTCCACATAACCCCGTAGAAAATATATTGCACTTTTTCTATTTTGTTGCCTTACAACCTGGAATTAAAATTGATTTTTTGGGGGTTTGTATCATTTGATTTACATAACATGCCTACCACTTTGAAGATGCAAAATATTTTTTATTGTGAAACAAACAAGAAATAAGACAAAAAAAAACAGAAAACTTGAGCATGCATAAGTATTCACCCCCCCAAAGTCAATACTTTGTAGAGCCACCTTTTGCAGCAATTACAGCTGCAAGTCTCTTGGGGTATGTATCTATAAGCTTGGCACATCTAGCCAATGGGATTTTTGCTCATTCTTCAAGGCAAAACTGCTCCAGCTCCTTCAAGTTGGATGGGTTCCACTGGTGTACAGCAATCTTTAAGTCATACCACAGATTTTCAATTGGATTAAGGTCTGGGCTTTGACTAGGCCATTCCAAGACATTTAAATGTTTCCCCTTAAACCACTCGAGTGTTGCTTTAGCAGTATGCTTAGGGTCATTGTCCTGCTGGAAGGTGAACCTCCGTATAAGTCTCAAATCTCTGGAAGACTGAAAGAGGTTTCCCTCAAGAATTTCCCTGTATTTAGCGCCATCCATCATTCCTTCAATTCTGACCAGTTTCCCAGTCCCTGCTGATGAAAAACATCCCCACAGCATGATGCTGCCACCACCATGTTTCACTGTGGGAATGGTGTTCTCGGGGTGATGAGAGGTGTTGGGTTTGCGCCAGACATAGCGTTTTCCTTGATGGCCAAAAAGCTCAATTTTAGTCTCATCTGACCAGAGTACCTTCTTCCATATGTTTGGGGAGTCTCCCACATGGCTTTTGGTGAACACCAAACGTGCTTGCTTATTTTTTTCTTTAAACAATGGCTTTTTTCTGGCCACTCTTCCGTAAAGCCCAGCTCTGTGGAGTGTACGGCTTAAAGTGGTCCTATGGACAGATACTCCAATCTCCGCTGTGGAGCTTTGCAGCTCCTTCAGGGTTATCTTTGGTCTCTTTGTTGCCTCTCTGATTAATGCCCTCCTTGCCTGGTCCGTGAGTTTTGGTGGGCGGCCCTCTCTTGCCAGGTTTGTTGTGGTGCCATATTCTTTCCATTTTTTAATAATGGCTTTAATGGTGCTCCGTGGGATGGTCAAAGTTTCGGATATTTTTTTATAACCCAACCCTGATCTGTACTTCTCCACAACTTTGTCCCTGACCTGTTTGGAGAGCTCCTTGGTCTTCATGGTGCCGCTTGCTTGGTGGTGCCCCTTGCTTAGTGGTGTTGCAGACTCTGGGGCCTTTCAGAACAGGTGTATATATACTGAGATCATGTGACAGATCATGTGACACTTAGATTGCACACAGGTGGACTTTATTTAACTAATTATGTGACTTCTGAAGGTAATTGGTTGCACCAGATCTTATTTAGAGGCTTAATAGCAAAGGGGGTGAATACATATGCACGCACCACTTTTCCGTTATTTATTTTTTAGAATTTTTTTAAACAAGTTATTTTTTTCATTTCACTTCACCAATTTGGACTATTTTGTGTATGTCCATTACATGAAATCCAAATAAAAATCAATTTTAATTCCAGGTTGTAAGGCAACAAAATAGGAAAAATGCCAAGGGGGGTCAATACTTTCGCAAGCCACTGTATATATATATATATATATATATATATATATATATATATATATATATATATATATATATATATATATATATACTTTTTAAATTTCTTATTTAATTATTTATTTTTTTGACAAGGGTACAGGAAGTTCAGTTTGGTCACACGGGGAACATCAAGGGTCTTCTGGGCCAGCCTGGAGTAATGGTGCTGGCAGCCATCAAGTTATATGAATCCACAGGTCATATCCCAATTCCACTGTACACAATAAAATAAAATTGCTCTAGTTAACAGGAATTGATACTGCATTTTATATGTCCGTGGTACTTCCGCGACAGACAGCATTTAGAACAATTCTTCTAATCCTCCGCCAAAAAATCAAGCTAAGTATTCTACAATTAGTGCTTACAGTCCCTTAAGGATGTCAATTGCTAATGTAGTTTACATTTATATACAATCTGAGTGTAATTCATTGTATAATAACCATCTTGGATAGATTATGGACATTTATAATTCTGTAACGCGATGATACCCTGGTGCGTGACGTCTTTCTATTTTAGTTGCTCAGGGGCATTGGCGAATTAATCAAAACTGTCCACAGTTATTTCATGTATATTAAACTGTCATGCATTCTTTTTTAGACTGTGCATTGTGGCAGGTTTAAAATATTTAGAAAATTGGTTTGCATCACATAAAAATGCTTTAGAAACCCACAACAGTTTTTTGTATGGAAATGAAAACACATTATGAATAATGAATAAAAAACACTGTTTTGAATTGACTATTACCAATGTACAACATCCACTGCACAGAATCCATATATTAAAGATTATTAGATTCTTCTACATCCTTTGCAGCCAGTAAGATGCTTGACCCTGATGACACTACTGATGTGAAATATAGCCCAGTGTAGTAGAGAATATTTCTTTTGAAGAATTTGCATTATACAACTCTGTAGGTTTAATCCATCTACAAATTAAAATAGTTGATGCACCCATTTTCTGTAACTGCTTGCTATTTTAATTCATCATCATCTATTTTTTTTTTTTAAATAAATTTAGTAGTCGTCAATTGTTTTTATCATTTTCTCCCCAATTTAGAATAGCCAATTATTATTAGGCTCAGTTCACCGCTACCATCCCTGTGCTGACTCAAGAGTGGTAAAGACAAACCCATGCTGTCCTCCAAAGCGTGTGCCATCAGCTAATCGCTTCTTTACACGCTGCAGGCCCACATGCAGCCACCTCAGAGCTACAGCATTGGAGGACAACGCAGCTCTGGATAGCTTACCGGCAAGCCTGCAGGCGGCCCGGCCAGGGGTTGCTGGAGGGCAGGGAGCCGAGGACACCCTGGCCGACCGAAGCCCTCCCCACTGAGCGGCGCCTGGCCAATCATGCGCTGCCCCCTGGGAGCTCCCATCCACGGTTGGCAGTGGAATAGTCTGGATTCGAACCAGTGACGTCAAGGCTATAGGGTGTATCCTGCACTTCACGTGGAATGCCTTTGCCGGATGCACCACTCGGAAGCCCCCAGCATCTATTTTTAATATGTATTTATTTGTTGTGTATAGCATGTAGATATTTTTTATTAAGGTATATTTAAGGGCGGGGATATTCAATTGTGTCTTAGTAAAGCCTTAGTGTAACAGGGAGAGATCTGTGCTGACTCTGCTGGCGTGTTCACGGGCTGCAGGAAGAGGGCGGCAGTCGCCCAACAACCGCCTGTGAGTCATGGCAGTGACACGGGGAGGTGGGAAAGTGTGAGTGTGGACTTTCCCCCTCTCTGAATGGCCGAGAGGCGGGTCTTGGGTGATTGTCGGTCCTATAAAATAACGCTCCGTTGTTTCCTCAGGTCTGCCCACTTAGACGCGCTAAGGGTGCGGACACTTTGATTCAGGACCGGGAATCAGCGAGACAGAGAGAGAGAGCGGGGAACCCTTGGGCAGACCCCGGCGTATTGTGAAAGAGCAGGCGAGATAGCCGAGAGAGTAGGACGGTGATCCGGGTCGTGCGGGTAGCGGCGACCGGGATAACGCTGCCGAGTGCAGCACCTTTTATTTGTAGTTTTATTACTGTTTTATTTTCCCTTGTTCTTTTCGCCTTCTGTTTTCATTATTATTTCTTTGAGCACCTGCGAGTGCATTTGCAGGTCGTGTACCAGCTGTGGTATTTCCGTGGTGCTGTCTATCATCGTTGATAGGCAGCCCACGGTCAACAGTGCCCTCTACCGGAGAGAAAAAAAAAAAATACAAGGAAAGAAAAAGAGCCGGCCTAAAATAAAACTGGGCACCTGTGTGGTGTTTTCCAAATACACCTGTCTGTCTCCTTGTCAGTGAATTACCCACACCCCTTCCACACTTAGGTATTCACCTACGAAGGGATGTCAGAGGTCAACGGGGTCAATTAAAGAACGATAGGAGGGTGAAATGTGAGTTTATGTGTGGTGAAGATGTGACTTTATAACCTGTTTGTTTTAAATTAACAAAGTGTTCAATCACTTCAACTACCTCGGGACCGGTATCACTTTGGAAACGGTTTGTTCTTGTATTGTTGGATGTGATTTCTGACCCGGCATTACACACTTTATTCTGTTTGGATTTGCATTGCACTTTATGAAACTCTGGAGGTATGTTGAATTGAACTGTTTTGAAAACTGCCCTTGCTGTGTATGTATAATTGAACTGCTTTATTTTAAAGGTAAAACATTTGTCTTTATAATTATTTACAGTTTTGTGATACTGTACTGGACAACTCCTCTCAGCACCATGACAACAACCTGATCACAACCTCCTTGGATTTGTACTCTACACTACTGGCTGTACACCTAAGTGTTCTGCCTGCTGGACCAATGGATGTGTTAGTCTTGAGGGATGCATTATATCCCTGATAAGGGGAGCATTATATCCCTGATAAGGGATGCATTCACCATATTCATCCATTTGAGTTAAAATGCAAAAACAATGCAACATGTGTGAGGCGTGTGAGTAAAAATGGATTTTCCAGACAGTGATTTACGTGTAACAATTAAAATTTTATTTAATATTACACGGAAAAAAAAAAAAAAAAAAAAGGCTGTGAAGGATGTGAGGGAGGGAGTGCGGGAGTAATCAAAAACAAAGGAACGGGAGCCTCTTAGTCCTCGTCGCGTTCTGCTTTAATCCAAAAAAATAAAACAAAAGGAATAAAAACAGAAAAGAACCAGTTAGTAAAGCCCCCGTTCGTGACACAGTCCAAAACAACCAAGTCCTCCTCCAGCCTGTTTCTCCCCGCCTCTATTCCTTAGGACCAACCCCGAACACAGTAGCACGTTCCCTTTAGTATGCAAACCCCGCCCCGGTAGTCAGTGGATCACCAATCCCAAACTGACAGGTATCCTTAATTTCACTTGACTCCAGTGGCTGGAATTTACATACTCGTACTTCCGCCCCTCACCAAGGTGCCGCCCCTCAAAAAGATGACTTTTGTCATGGTCACAAGACCTTGGTAAGGGAAATCCCGAGTTGGTTTGATGCCTTCTACTGTTGGGAGGCTGAATTGCAGACCGAAACCCCTTTGACTCATCACATATCCCACCCCTCAGAGTGGAGCCGAAGGAACACTCGGAAACCTCTAACCCTTCCTTTTCCCCTCCCTCCCGGGAAAAAAAATCAGCATTTTGATGTAACTTACCTGCACGGTGCCTTATTTGAAAGGCGAAGGGTTGGAGCGCCAGGTACCACCGCGTAATCCTAGCGTTTGAATCCTTCATCGTGTCTAACCACTTTAAAGAAGCGTGATCTGTGATGAGTACAAAGGGTCGTCCCAGAAGATAGTATTTTAAGGACTCCACTGCCCATTTCACTGCCAGGCATTCTTTCTCTACCACCGAGTACCTCTGTTCTCTCGGCAGTAACTTCCGACTAATATATAATATCGGGTGTTCTATATCATTTTTTTCCTGGGACAGAACCGCCCCCAGACCAGTGTGTGATGCATCGGTCTGAAGGATGAACTCTCGGCTGAAATCCGGGCTTACTAATGCTGGGGCCTGACTCAAATTAGTTTTAATAGATTCCAAGGCTGTCTGACACTCTGCACTCCACTTAATTTTATTTGGAGCGTTCTTTTTAGTGAGATCAGTGAGAGGGGCGGCTATAGTGGAAAAGTGTGGAATAAATCGGCGGTAATAACCAGCCAACCCTAGCAGTGATCTCACCTGGGTTTTCGTGGTAGGTACCGGTGAATCCAACAAAACCTGGACTTTTGAAACCAACGGTTTCACTCTACCCTTACCCATTATGAAACCTAAATATTTTGTTTCTTCTTTTCCAATAGCGCACTTTGCCATGTTCGCTGTGAGCCCCGCCCTCCTCAGAGACTGTAAGACGGCTTCTAATCTAGTCAAATGTTCTCTCCAGGAAGAACTATAAATGACTACATCATCGATATATGCAGCTGCATACTCTCGATGAGGTTGTAATACCCTGTCCATCAGTCTCTGAAAAGTTGCGGGAGCTCCATGAAGTCCGAACGGCATAGTACAAAATTGAAAAAGACCATCTGGGGTTGAGAATGCCGTTTTCTCACGAGAGGCTTTCGTTAATGGAATTTGCCAATATCCTTTCGTCAGATCCAGAGTTGAAATAAACCGAGCTCGCCCCAGCCTATCTAAGAGTTCATCTACCCGAGGCATGGGATATGCATCAAACTTAGAGATAGCATTCACCCTCCTAAAGTCTATACATAACCGTAGTGACCCATCTGGTTTGTCTATTGGTACAATTGGGCTACACCACTCACTTCGGGAAGGTTCAATTACCCCAAGTTTCAACATACACTCCACCTCCCTTCGAACAGAATCTCTCCGACTCTCTGGAATGCGATACGGTCTCTGTCTAACTCTTAGACCTGGCGGAGTGATAATAGCATGTTCAATCAAATGCGTTCTTCCGGGCACGTTAGAAAACACATCACCAAACATTTTGATTAAAATGCTTACCTCTTTGCGTTGATCAGGAGTTAATTGTTCCCCCATCGGAACCCCAGCTGCTGATACTGGCTCAATTGAGGGTCCATAGTCCTCTCCCTCCTGTTCGGGAGATATAAAATGGACCTCCCGTTCTTTCCACGGTTTGAGGAGATTAACATGATAAATTTGATTTTCCTTCCGACGCCCAGGCTGTCGGATCTCATAATTAACTTTTCCAATTGCTCGAATGACCTCAAAGGGACCCTGCCATTTAGCAAACAACTTAGATTCCGATGAGGGCAACAACAACAACACTTTATCTCCAGGTCGAAAGTTCCTAATTCTTGCATTTTTATTGTAGCTTTGCTGCTGCTTCTGCTGTGCCACTTTGAGATTGTCATGTGCCAATCGACCGACTAATTCTAAGCGATCGCGTAGCTGTAATACATATTTCACTATATTTTTAGAGTCTTTTGACTGTTCTTCCCAGCCTTCTCTTATGAGATCCAAGATACCCCGCGGCTGCCGACCGTACAAGAGCTCAAACGGAGAGAACCCCGTTGAGGATTGTGGTACCTCACGAACTGCAAAGAGCAAGTAGGGAAGCAGTTTAGCCCAATTACGTTTCTCCTGATCTACAAAGCGGCGCAACATACTTTTTAAAGTCTGATTAAATCGTTCAACAAGCCCATCTGTTTGAGGATGAAAAACTGAGGTTCGAATTGAACGGATTTTCAATAATTTGTATAATTGCTGAATACAGCCAGACATAAAATTAGTGCCCTGATCAGTGAGAATTTCTTTCGGGATTCCCACCCTAGAGAATATTTTTACCAATTCATTTGCTACAGCTTCTGCACTCATAGAGCGTAAGGGAACAGCTTCTGGATATCGTGTTGCGTAGTCCACTACTACCAAAATATACCGATATCCTGACTCTGCTCCCTCCAGAGGGCCTACTAAATCTACACCAATCCTCTCAAACGGTACTCCAATAATTGGCAGTGAGACCAGAGGTGCGGGGCGAACTAACTTAGGGGCAGCTAATTGACATTCCGGACACTCCGATACATACTTCCGCACAAGACCATAAACCCCTGGCCAAAAAAAACGGGCCAGAATTCGTTCCTGAGTCTTTTCAGTTCCTAAATGACCTGAAAATGGAATGTCATGCGCCAATCTCATGACTTCTGACTGAAAAGGCCTAGGAACCAATAACTGTTTTACGAGCTGTCCCGTCCCGGGAGCCCGGGTTATTCTATATAATAAGTGCCCAGATACAGAAAAATGCGGAAATACCACTGGTTGTCCTTCCTGCATATCCTTCCCCTCAACATATCTAACCTGTTTCCAAGCATACTGTAATGTGGGATCATTTTGTTGTTCATAGCCCAGGTCAATATCTCGGTCCCAATGATTAGGTACACTGAGAGGAGTGTCTTTTATTATGTGACCTTCCACATCAGTAACCTCGCAGCCCCGGTTACACTGAACACCTACTCCCTTTCCTTGCCGTTTAAACGATTGGTTTACTTTTGTGTCAGACCCCTCCCCTTGTCGTCTCAGAGTTCCCTCATATTTTTCCACCCTGCGCTCTCTCTTTGTTTTTCTCGGGCGGATTTTAGGGTTAAACAGGTCGGATTGTAACGGGAAAATCTCGCCAATTGTTTTCTCCCGTTGCTTAGATTGTCCCCTGGTAGAAACTAAGACCATTTCCCGACCTAAAATACGATCAAAAAACGGCCAGTCTCTTCCCAGGAGAACAGGGTATGGTAAACATTGCGCTACAGCCACTTTAACGCAAGCTGAATAATCACCTACAATAAGTCTAACTTTAGTGGTGGGATAAACCCGAGTTTCTCCATGGATACATGAGATAGCCACTTTACCCTGTGGCTCCCAGGTTACCCCCTCCAAAAGAGCTTGTCGAATCAATGTTTGTGCACACCCAGAGTCTGCAAATGCATTAGTACTCTTATCCCCGACCTGTACTCTTAATTGATAAGGGCCCTCCCAACATTCCCCAGTGTTCTTACCTGTTACTGCCGACCAGGATCTTCTTGCCAGGTCTACCTCCATCATTGGACAATCCCTGGCTATATGTCCGGGCTCATTGCATCGATAACAGACTGGGGTAGAAGGCACCAACGGGGTTTGTTTGTCCTGTGAGTCGGTGACCGACAGGTTAGGGGGGTTTTCTCTCGCCCAAGATGGGGCTAACCTCGACCTCCATGGTCTGAAGGTCTGGTTACCTCCTCTGGGCTTCACTGATGGGTTGGTCCTGGTTAGTTTAGGCGCAGGAGTGGGGTCAGAGGCGGCGCCTTCATTCGCATCCTCATATGCCTCCGCCAGGATGATGGCCTTCTCGAGAGTGGTAGGTTGATTCCTTTTAACCCACTCCCGATTTCCTGGCGGTAGTATGGAGGTGAACTGCTCTATAGCGATCTTCTGCACCAGTTCTTGGGGTGTGTGTTCTTCCGGTTGCAGCCACCGGGTGCACTGATCCAGGAGATACTGTCCCGCAACCCGGGGCCGCACCCCCTTGGACAGCTGGTATTCCCGGAAACGGCGCCGGTATGTTTCTTCCGTGATCCCGAGGCGTGAGAGAATGGCTTCTTTTACTTTTATATAATCCGCGGCCTCCGGGGCCATCAAGGCTCTGTACGCTGCTTGCGCCTGTCCTGTCAAACAGGGTGCCAATTTCATGGCCCAGTGTTCCTTGGGCCACCCTGCTGCTTCTGCCACTCTCTCAAAGGTGACCAAGAACGCCTCAGGATCATCTTCCGGAGTCATCTTCTGTAGCTTAGGTTGTGAAGAAAACATCCGGGCAACCGCTGTTTCCGCCGCTGGTGTCGAGATTTTCTCTACCAGCTGACCAAAGAACTGGGCGAGCTGTTCCTGGCGCCGTGCTTCCCTCTCCTCTCGCTTCTCCTCCTGCTCCCTAAACATCGCCAAAACTGTAGCTGGATCCATCTCCCACAATGACACCACGTGTGAGGCGTGTGAGTACAAATGGATTTTCCAGACAGTGATTTACGTGTAACAATTAAAATTTTATTTAATATTACACGAGGAAAAAAAAAGAAAAATAATAAAGAAGGATGTGAGGGAGGGAGTGCGGGAGTAATCAAAAACAAAGGAACGGGAGCCTCTTAGTCCTCGTCGCGTTCTGCTTTAATCCAAAAAAATAAAACAAAAGGAATAAAAACAGAAAAGAACCAGTTAGTAAAGCCCCCGTTCGTGACACAGTCCACAACAACCAAGTCCTCCTCCAGCCTGTTTCTCCCCGCCTCTATTCCTTAGGACCAACCCCGAACACAGTAGCACGTTCCCTTTAGTATGCAAACCCCGCCCCGGTAGTCAGTGGATCACCAATCCCAAACTGACAGGTATCCTTAATTTCACTTGACTCCAGTGGCTGGAATTTACATACTCGTACTTCCGCCCCTCACCAAGGTGCCGCCCCTTAAAAAGATGACTTTTGTCATGGTCACAAGACCTTGGTAAGGGAAATCCCGAGTTGGTTTGATGCCTTCTACTGTTGGGAGGCTGAATTGCAGACCGAAAACCCCTTTGACTCATCACAATGCCTTTTTCCTGCAGCTGTTAGTAAAGATGTGCTTTGTTTGAGTCGCAACTGTTTCAAATACGCAGTAAATTAAAACATTTGATGCCAGTTGCATAAGCACATAGTACAATATGGGAACAGTCTAAATAGTATTCTGTTAGAATGTAATCACAGCAGCAAAAAAAAAAAGCCTGACCATTGTTTTTATCTGTGGAAATATCCATTCCCCTCTATTATGTGCATTTAATATGCTGTCAATGTAGCCTGATGTGACTTTATTAATATGCTGCAATTTCTCTATTTGAAGCCAAAGTGGCTGAAAATTCACTTTTATAACCACTATTTGGTTCCAGGAATCGTTTTGTTCAGCCATCTGAGACACAACATCATCAAGATATTGTTTAGTTATTAAGTACATATGCTGTGAAATGTATTTCATAGTTAATTGCTTTACTAACAAACAATATCATTAAAGTGCATTGTGTTCTGGGAACATTACACTGAAGAAAACAATAAGACATCAAAGTGTTATGCAGCAACAAGAATGCAGTGTATTGTTGAATATTAAGCAGCCAGCTCATTAATACTGTAATGTACCCAAGTGAATTGGCAACAGCATGTGATGGGGGGGGTCCTGTTGCATCATTGATGTGTTTTGTTGGGATTTGTCAAGGAAAAGAAAGGGTTAACATTCCCCAGTATAGACATGAGTCCCTGTAAAATGTTTTTTGTGTGTGTGTGTGTGTGTGTGTGTGTGTGTGTGTAAATAAAGTTTGTTCAAATCGTTTTGTTTGTATTAAATATGCCAAGGCTGGGAGTTAGAATATCTTTATAATGAGACAGGTGTGGAAGGTGGTCAGGCACTTAATTGATTTATTGATTGTCAATCGACTCTGGCCATCAAAAGAGCCACTGGAAAGTCAGTACTTTGTTCTTTTGCAAGAGTGGCATAACCAGGGTGAGAAAACCAAGTACGTGCCCACTGTGTGTGCAACCGGAGTGGTGAATGCTAGCTTCAAGCCCCACTGTATGTTAGTCTGTGACAGAGAAGGGTTCAGCAGCGACACCTCCTTTTTAGTGGGAGCAATTTTTTTTTTTAGCTGTGTTTTATCCCACTGTGTTTTGTTTGGCCTTTTTGTATTCATTATTTCCATTACAGCATGTTTGTTTCTGTCCTCCCATATTAGGACTGCCATCGCTGGTAGTGGCGGCCACCTGCCACTGCAACTGAGTAACAATATTATAGATTGTAGATAAAACCTGGATGCCTGTGCCGCCGTTTCAACATCAACCTCCGTGTCTCTCCTGTCTTTTGCAGCGCATTCTCACACCTGGTTTACTTCCCTGTCCCAGTCCACAATTACTCAATATAATCAATTGCGACCCCCCTGGATTTAAGAGGCTCCTATCATCTACTCTCCCTTCAACCACTCTCTCATCACCCACACCCCCATTACCAACTCTCATCAACCACTCCTCCATCGCCCTCTCTCTCATCACCCACACCCCCATTACCAACTCTCATCAACCACTCCTCCATCACCCTCTCTCTCAACACCCACACCCCCATTACCAACTCTCATCAACCACTCCTCCATCACCCTCTCTCTCAACACCCACACCCCCATTACCAACTCTCATCAACCACTCCTCCATCATCCCTCTCTCTCATCACCCACACCCCCATTACCAACTCTCATCTCCTCCATCACCCTCTCTCTCATCACCCACACCCCCATTACCAACTCTCATCAACCACTCCTCCATCACCCTCTCTCTCATCACCCACACCCCCATTACCAACTCTCATCAACCAGTCCTCCATCACCTCTCTCTCATCACCCACACCCCCATTACCAACTCTCATCAACCACTCCTCCATTACCCACTCTCATCACCCACACCCCCATTACCAACTCTCATCAACCAGTCCTCCATCACCTCTCTCTCATCACCCACACCCCCATTACCAGCTCTCATCAACCACTCCTCCATCACCCTCTCTCTCAACACCCACACCCCCATTACCAACTCTCATCAACCAGTCCTCCATCACCCTCTCTCTCAACACCCACACCCCCATTACCAACTCTCATCAACCACTCCTCCATCACCTTCTCTCTCATCAACACCCACACCCCCATTACCAACTCTCACCCATCACCCTATCTCAAATGACCCACTCTTTCATCACCAACACCCCCATCACTCACTCTCTCATCACCCACTCCCCCATCACCCATTCTCCCATCACCCTCTCTCTCATCACCCACTCTCCCATCACCCACTCTCCCATCATCCACTCTACCATCACCCACATTCATCACCCACTTTCTCATCACCCACTTCCCCATCACCCTTTCTCATCACCCACTCCCCCATCACCCTCTCTCATCACCCACTACCCCATCACCCACTCTCCCATCATCTACTCTGCAATCACCCACTCTCCCATCATCCACTGTCTCATCACCCACTCGTCACCCACTCTGCCACCACCCACTCCCCCATACCCACTCTTCCATCACCCACTCTCTAATCACCCACTCCCCCATCACTTACACTCCCATCACCCACTTCCCCATCACCCACTCTCCCTGTGTGTCCCGCAGTTGATTACTGATATTGGACTGTAATTTTTACACAGTCCAAGATTTGTGGATATTTGGGGTTATTTAGATTAGTCTGTCACTGAATGTAGAAATCAACAAAGTGTCATTTGAATCACCACCTTATTAGAAGACAATATTGAATTTAATTGGCTCCAGGACACATTTTAGAAATCCACCTGTTGAAGCAGTTGTTTGGTTTTACTCCTTCCATCAGTTAGTCAGATTTAAAATAGTCTGCCTGCCTGTCTATCCACCAGGTATTTGTCAAAATGCTGTTATTCTCTCCAAATGATGCACATACTTGAGCCTTCAGTGAATATAAACACAGTCATGGACCCCCCCCCCCCCCCCCCCCCCCCCCCTCAAGGTATCAGCGCCACTCAATGCAGTATTCAACAGACAATCCCATACTGGGCCAGTCCCTGTAAACAGTAACATGTTTCATACCTCTGTACATGTTGTACTGCTTGTTGACCCTCCTATGAGACAGAAACAGTCAGCATCTCAGAATCGTCATGGCTAATTGCCTAACTGCACTTCTCTAATTACCAATTTGTAGAAGCACTAACCCCAGCTTAGCCTATGCCAAGTAAAATATTGTTTCAATGAAACATGAATACTCTCACATCACTTCTGTATTGCTTGTGTAATGAATGTTTCTTCATGCAAGTCAGGTAATCCTTTATTCACACCTATAGCTGCAATATCCATGTCACTCAATTACCACTTATTTGCTTAATACTAAAGTAATTTTTGACAGGCATTTGATGGCAGAAGGATTTGGCTATTTACGGTATTTAAAGTCTCCACCATTGAGTACATTAAAAACTAGAAAAAAAGATCATGCAAAACTACTGTAATGAAATGTAACAGTTTTAAATGAAGAATTTCAGGTATGGCTTTCCTCTTACAGTCATGACTTTCTGCTAAGTTATGGCAGTTATCAACAGATAGGGTTGAATTGTTCACTAATTGCTTGGAGGTGAGATCAGCAGGAACACGGTGTGAAGACTCATGTGATACACTTCTAGCACTGAGCAGCTGCGATGAAAACTGTGTGAATAACAAGAGATGGTCCTGATATAGAGCACACACTATTTCATTACAAGTGTTAGAGAACTATATTGCAAACTCACAGTGTTCCAGTACAGGTAGTTATCTAATTAACAGATGAAAAGACAAGTTAATTAATCAATTTGACCCCTGTTTTTCGTCCCAATTTTAAATGCCTTATTAGAACGTTGCTTCACTGCTGCAATACACTTACCAATTAGATGGTGCTGAAGCAGGGCTCCCTCTGTGCTATTATTAGGGAGGATCTCATCCAGCAGTGTTTCTGCAGTTCCACCCGATTCAGAGGGGCTGGGTTGGGGTCCATGTTGGACTGACTAAATACTGCAGCCCTGCTGGTGTTCTCCCATAGAGAGACTTATAGCCCCCTGTGACAGAAATAAAATGATTCTTGGTATGACATCTCCCTCCCGACCTGTGAGGGTGCTAAGCAGCGAGAACAGAGTTCCGTGGACAGGCTGGTCTCACACTTCTTTCCCAGGGTTCAAGGGAAGTCAGCCAGCCTGGAAGGGTGAGACTCTGTTACAATAACGCATTGACCCGGAAGGGAAACAACGTGGCAGCCGCAGATTGGAGAGACGGTTGCACTCATTTACCAAGGGGTCATGTGTGACAACATAAAAGGGGACGGAGAATCATAATCTGTTCTTTTGTTTTGAGCTTTTAAACCCGTAAGGACCTGTGAGAGACCCAGTGATAAAAAGTACCTTGAGTGTTTTGTTTTGTTTGTCTATAATTGTTTGTTTGTAATTATTAGATGGCTAACACATTCAGGAGCTGTCGCCAAGGGCCAGCACAAAACCTGGAACAGCACTTCACTTTTGTCACGAATAAACTTGTATCACTGCAACTGCATCATGCACCCTGGACTGGTGACTGTGTTTTTACATTGTGAGAAAGATACATCTGTTTATTATTTGGGACTGCAACCCATTTGTTTGTTTCCAGTGCATTACACATTGTTGTTTATTGCCTGGAATTATTATTTGGTCACCAGACCAGGATTATAATAAATAAAAAACCCTTTTCCAACTGGATTACAAATCTCTGTCTGTTCATTGCGCACTGCATCACTCCTGCACCTGTATACAATCAATCACTTTGCCACACCCCCTTATCAGCATCACTACATACAAAAAAAAAGAAGCAGTCAGTGATGGTCTGTCTGGAAACATTATCTAATACAATATACACAGTGTTTCAGGCCTTTCTGTTAATGTGACGATCTTTCAAGGGTGCATATATCAAGAATGCATTCTCCAAAAAATCTTTCATGATTTTAATAGAACTAAGAGATGGTCAGACAGGTTCTCACAGGTACTGCCTATGCCCCCCAAAAGCAGTCCTGTTTGGTTTCTAACAGCGTTAATATTCCTCGCACTGGTCCTTGTCGTTAGAGGATTGACCTTGTGTTTCCTTAAGTGGAAGATCGAAATGGAGATGGTGAAGAACTAACTGTCACCATGCTCAAGAATCTAGCAGCATCATAAATATTCATGTAACTTATCTCCAAAAGGATTATATTTGCATCCAGGACTATAGATTCTCTTATTTATCTGTGTTTTATTATGGATGAATATTTGTCTGATAATGTTCTGTGTAATCAGTGCTCTTTAATATTCCAATTCAACAAGGCCTTGTAGTGAAGAGGGTTGTGCTTTGTGACAGGATTCTGGGAGTTTGGTACAAATTACCCACAAACACCGGCTCTCTACCAAGCCCCTGATCAACAGAATGAACAATGATGAGGTTTTCACATGTGAGTCTTGTCTCAGTGAGCAGGACTGGAACGACCTCTAACAAGTTTAGGGCTGACACAAATGTAACTCTTAATCTGAGGGGACACTAGTGTACATATTGCCAGAAAAATGTAGAAAAAGGATCATTTCTTGCAAGCAACTGTATCAAAGGACTGTTGATTTTGTAAAATGAAAGTGATGTAAAAACTTATATGACTAGCTTCTTCGCTGACAAAAAAAATGCCAAATGAATGCAGAGTCGGTGTGGGATATTGTGAGGAAGACTCTCCTTATCGATTTTTATTCAGTCATTTTTTATTTAAATTTTTTTTGTTGGTGGCATAGGCAAGTAAATAAGTGTCCATCAGTCCATTCCCGATAGTTAATGATCAATTTGTCAGTTAATGCCACAAGATGTAGTGGAGCGGCATTAAAGTCGACAACATTATTAATACATGTATTATACTTCTTGAAAAAAACGATTTACTGTTATGAACCGTTTTAAACATGTGTGTTGGCATTATAGTCTAATATTAGAAATAACATACTGTAGATTAGTTTAATTTGAAGCAACAATGTAGAAGTGTGGCAAAGTGGTTTGTAGTGCTCCGGTGTATAGGTGAGTTGAGGTGCTCCAACAAAGGACAAACACGAAGTCTACCGGTCAGGTTTCTTTTAATGCCCCTTTTAAACCGGGTTTCAAATAATAAAGCTGGCTCTACCCAGCAATGGGTATTGCCAGTGAAAACTGGACCCAAAATAATAAAGTTGGTTCTACCCAGCAATGGGTATTACCAGCTACAAAACAAAGGGGTTGCAGTCTCGAAATAATAAACACAAAAGCACGTCTCCAAACTGGGTGCTCTGGTGCAGGTGCGGTGCTCTGAGTGCTGGTGCTCGTGCGCCTTCAGGTCCGGGCTTCTTGCTGCAGCTCCAGCTTCGTATCAGCCGTCTGGCTAAACAAACACATTACTCCTCAATGAACCCACACTTCATTCAAGATTCCGTCCTTGTCTCCTCCCATTAACCACAACAAAGGAGCCGATTACGGCGTCACGTCCCCCTAAAGTACCCTAAGCCCCGCCCCCTCCGATAGCTAGTTCAATCACGTCTCCTCCAATTCATGACTGAAACTTCGCTCACCGTACTAGGGCGATGACTCCAGGTACCGTAACGCCGCCCTCTTCCTGAATGGCCAGCTCCCGACTGTCCCCAGGATGAACTGCCCAACCATTCAGTAGGAAGCCTGCAGCTCCTGTTGTACAGTGCCCTCACTGGTCGAGAGGGAGATTTTTGATTCGGATTCATTCGCTCTCCGTCACAAGAAGCAACACATTTTATTCTACATTTTCTAGCAACATGTAGACTAGTGTACCCTTGGCTTTATACCAAGGTCACTGAAAACATAGATGCTGATTTATGGCTAATAAGTATATGTAGCAGAGTGTGTTTTGTTCTAAACATGCTAAGCCTGCTTTTTATTTATTTTTAATTTTTTTGTTTTAGAAATTCTCAGAATCTCAGCAATAATCTTGTGTGCATCAGAGTTAAGAAACTACTGTTTGCAAATCTTAAGAAAAAATGAAGTCAACACAAGGGGCTCCCTGTTTCCCAGCATTTAACTTCTGAGCATTAGAGTGCAAAACCAGACAAAAGCCTCCACTGAGAGGCCTTATCACGATTGCTTCCAGATAGGAAGAGAAGGTAAACAAAGTCATGTCCTTGGACCAATCATAAAAATCCTTGGAACCGTTACCCTGTGAAGAGAGGAAGTAAACAACTCAAAAACAGTGCTGAGAGTTCCAAGGAGGAAGCTCCATCTCTGATGCCCATGTTTCCTCCCACTGCACTTGTTAATAGTTTATGCAATCTATCATCCTCCCCCTGTCCAGAGTCTTACTGGATCCCAACGTTAAACGTTTCTTCTCTTGAGAGAGAAAGGAGGTTCAGCTGAGCCGTGACCTTTGGGCCCTCTGAGTTGTTTGAAAACTTGGCAGGATTGTTATCAGTAACTGACAAAAAGGACAAGGGGGAGGAAGGCAGAGATCTGGGGGTTAAATAGGGGATACTCCTGTTAGTATGGTGTGAACTGACAAATTCAATTGGATGCAAAACTCTACTGATATTTAAAAAAACAAACAAACAAAAACAAACAAACTAGGCATTATTTGTAACCCCCTGCAGCAAAGTTCAGGCACAGTGCTGTAGTTCAGAGTGAGTAGGTACTGAGGACACACAAGTTTCATGTAAAAGCATAAGTTATGAGCTGCCATATCAGTACAATTCTCCAACAAGGACCTCAGAGGACTCTCAGGGTTAGATACCTACAGGTTATTCATTATAAGCAAGTGAAACACAAGCCCCCTACTGTAGGTCTTTATTGCACTCATACAGTTCCAGAGTAGAATGTATATTAACTTCTTGTAAGAGTTCTGGAAACAGAAAAGTAAGACACTCTGCTAAATCCATGATATTAACCTTAAAGAGTTTTTAAGAGTATATTCCAATGCAGTTCTGAGGTCTGACGGTAAACTCCATTCTGCAACTACAGTTATACAAATGTGGTGTTTTTTTTCTAGTTTCCACAGTGTTTCACTAATTTGATCACAGCAATGTAATCTGATTACCCATTCTCTGGAGTGGTTAGATGTGTTGAATTGAGGAAGGAAATTGTCAAGTTTTATTTATGTTTCACAGGTCTGTTAACAAAATGTCAAGGAGCTTTTTCTTCTATTGTCTTCAGAGATTTATTGCAGGTATTGTAAAAGTAAGATCAGATTGTAAAATGACATTTTGCAATTAAGTACAGTCATGAGTAACTCATAAACAACTGCGGTTCAAAAGTGTAAATTATTCAACGCAACACCAACATGTCTGAAACTTTTTTCAGTAAAATGGTGAGCATTCATCGAAATCTCAATACATTTTCATTGACATTGTGCTAGATGTATGATCCAGGAATTGTGAAGATGCTGAGCCCCTATATTTATTTTATCAGGCTCAACACATTTTGTTCAAGGAATGGTTTATCACACAACACAGAGACTTGTAATTAATATCTTTCTGTGTAATTTGTAAAGCATCAAAAATCAAACAAAAAAAAATGAATGATGTGCTTCCAGCTTTCAAATGTTCCTCAAAACTAGATAGCCATATGCAGGCTCGCTTTTGGTATTCGCATAGATTTGAAATATATCTCCGCCACGGGCCTCTTAAAATAAATAATGCTTGGTTTCACAAAACTTAAAATTTCATTGGGGCATGAGTGTAATTGAACTGCTGTACAAAGGATAGAACACATTGAAACACATATATGTCCTCCACTGAAAGAAGCTGCATTTGCATATCAATGTGTGTTTGATGAAGAAGAGCTTAAGCTGTCCTTGCAAGTAAAGTGATGATTTGGCTATCATGTTGCTTAATACTATCATACAACTCCAGCTGCAATTTCAAGAGCAATCTTTTTGTTGCACTTGTAGCCTCTTTCGCTGTTTTTTTGTTGCTTGCTGCCAGTTCTCTCTTTAATGGAGCAGTGTACATTTATCATGCTTGCACGCTTTACTGCCTCCTAAAGACAGCTTGTCTCAAAACTGGAACTCAGAAATCAAAGATTAGTGCAGTGAGATGTAGGTAATCATATGATACTTTTTAGTTTGTTGCTAGTTACATGTATACATAATGAACATAATGATCCTTCTTATAATGAGCAACCCTATTAACTGATTGCATTATTAAACATGACTTTTTTTACATTTTCAAATAGCACGACTAACACTAACACTAACACAATATTATAAACCCTGCGTATGTACATCTAAGTTGGCTTTTCTAAAAGAGTTAACCAGCTCCACACCGCGTGCAGGGATCTCATTGTGTCCGTTTGTCACAGCTAGAGTTGATTGTAGAGTTTTCATTTAATAAAATCTGTTTTTTTACCTATACATGTTCTTAAATTGACGCATTTCATTATCCTGCGTGACATTTTTATAAACTTGGTCCTTAAATTATTAATAAATTACACTTTCTTTACCATTTTATTAAAGGCTGTGCCCAGTTTAATTCAAACTTTTCAGGGAGAGGGTGTGGAGACGACGACACTGTGTTTGTTGCTAAGCAGCTCTGAAATCATTCAAGCCCCTTTTAGTTAAACACTGTTTAGCTGTAAATATTTGTGTTTGACAGTGTGGATTTTCAAGTGTTGGATCTCATGTTGTTCATAAAGTTTATATTATCAGATCTTCGTTTGATTTTTTTTAATATTCATTTGTACAGAGAGATACTTTGCATCGTGGAAAATGATTTTTTTAAGTGTCTGGAAGGGAAGTCCTTGTTTTAACTGACTCCTTCACACTAACAAAGCAAGAACACTCCTCGTCAAAGGTCAAGTGTTTAATAAATGTATGGTAGCTACTTTGACCAGTTAGGAAGCATTATCCTTCTCAGATCACTGATTGTCATTCAAGGGTTATAACATAAAGCTTCTCTTGTTAGATTTATTTCAAATTTATTTGAGACATTATGCATGGCATAATGGACCCCAGTGGCTACAAGGTGATTCATATGTTACTAGTCCATGTAGGATTTCCAAGTCACTTCCAGATTCTGTGGTTTATATTTGTGCAGTTCTACATGAGTCACCGTGACAACTGTTTAAATGTAAATATGAGCCTCAAGTATGATCAAGTTCAGAATACAAAACATGTTCAAGGAACATTTACTACAGCTCATTTCAAAACCCAGCTGGGACGGATATATAGTAATAATAAGCATATCTTATAAGGAAACATTTTTGCAGGTACCTGAATTTTGTTCAGACTTGACTTTTTTATTGACTTAAGCCAGTTTTTATTTTATTTTGTATGGACAAATTTTATCTGTACTAAAACTTTTAGCAAGATTTAATGGGGCATGTTAAATTTATCTTAAAGCTAGACACACCGTTGCCTGATCAAGCATAAATATCAGAAACACAATGCTTGTGTTATCATACCTTTTGATGTGTCCTTATAAAAAAACAACAACAAAAAACCAGGACCTCCGATCAGAAGGGGGTTGTTAAAAAATGTAAACTCTCTTTAGAAATACTCTATTCATCCCATGAAAACCATTGATAATATCACTGCTACAGTACTGACAACTCATTCATATTGTGCATCTATTGTAGGAACAGTGTACCCTGATTTATCTAACTCAGTTCAGTTTATAGTACTGGCATTTAGTTTCCTGGGAAGACATTGAATTCCCGGGACATCTTCCTTAAAACCGGGACAATCCAGGGAAAACAGGGACAGATGGCAACCCTGTATATAATCCCCCAGAATGTTGCCGTCCTGTAGATGTCTTTGATTGTCAGACGCTATTTTAACTGATTTGTCCGAGTGAAGCACTGAGAGTGTGAGGCTAAGATGGAGTCTTCTGAGCTCTCTTCTGGAGCAAGAGCACAGGGAACATTTTCAGAGTTGAATAAAGGAATTTGAATGGTGTAAAACTACCAGCTGAATCCCTGTATCAATATGTTATGAGTGGCACATCTTCATACCTGCTCACCTCCTGTGACTGTAGAACTATGTGCAGGTTAATTTCTGCAAATGAAACTTAAAATGCATGTTGTACAGTTAAGCAATAGAACCCAAAGAAGAGGGCTTTATTGTCGGGTAAGGCCCGCCTTGTGTTGTTAAATGTCCCGAACCGAAAGGAATGGCATTTAACATAACAAGAAGGGCCTTACCAGGTGATAAAGCCCTCTTGTAAGGGTTGTATTGCTATCAGAAAATTGATACTTTTTTATTGATTTTATGCAGCACTAGTTTTTGCTGCTGATGACTAATGCGGTTTACTCAGAATTCCGTCTCGTATCCTTCACTTGGGCTTCATCAGAGCTGTGGACGCTTTGTGTGTGTTTCCGTCAAATAATAAAAAAAGCTTCTACTTACATCCAGTTGTTTTTCAGTTCAGGTACCTCATACAGAAAAGCAAACATGGTTTGTGAACTGTTTGTAAGACATGTAAAGAATAAAACAAAAAATTATGGCCCTCATACCTGTTTGTTTGGTTTCTGTTTGTGTAATAAATGTGTGCTTTAGCTCTTGTACTGCAGCTGCTTGACTCTGGGTCTCCTCCCTGCTAATAACATCTTGGGTCACAGTGATATTCTGTCACAGACATACAGCGTAAAATGTTTTTTTTTTTGTTTTTTTTTTTTTTTTTTTTTAAGTTGTCGCTAAATTTTAACTGGCTCTTTGCTTGCATCCCTGTGTTGTTTTGACATGTTTCATTGTTGTTGTTGTTTTGTTTTTTTGCTCTCTGGTCTTGAGAAATCACATGCTCTTGTGACCGTTCAACTCTGTTGATTAACCTGTTTCATGGTAAAGTATAGCAGCAGCTGGACTGCACTACATGCTGGTGTACTGTATTGCATCCCCTTACAATTGTGTGTGCCATTATTAGGACTTGCCATGGTATACGCCATTACAAAATTCCTGCGTGTCCTAATTCTCTTTTGAGATGAGGCAGTGCAATACAATACATTTACAAGAAAACTAGGGAGTGAAGATAGCTGATAGGCAGGAGAGAGCTGGGCTCTAAAGAACTAAATCAGAATCTATCTGCATTCTCCTGCCAGTTTCAGCAGCCAGATCCATATTTGATTAGTTTTGTGTACAGGGTTAGGGAAGTAAAAGGTGCTGAACTTCCAGCAGGCTGCTCATGCCTGATAGAATTCCGTTCATTTCTCATATACTGGAAAGCATTCTTCAGAGTTCAGGGCACAGCTTGCTATTCCACTCAAATCTTTATTTGAACAGAAGGGGCCATGTTTGCCAACTCCAGATTACTGCTAGCCTCAAAATACACTTTTTTTCTGCTGTCCCCATGGATACTGTGCAGTAGTTATAATGGTACTGTACTACTGTAGTGGGCTTTGGTTACTGAGACGACATCAAACGAAAGCCTAGCCAGGACCCCTTAAATGTTTACCACAGTAAAGTTGCATGACCATTTAGCAGTTTTCCCATACTTTCCCAATTGTTATACTATGAATTTACCATTTTCTTTTAATATACTTTACCATACCTTTCTGGGTTTCACCGTGCTTGTATAATAGCGAGAAATATGCTCCCATTTGAAATCATCCACAAACCCTCTTTTGATTGATTATTGTTATATGGTGATTGGCCATTTTTATTTATTTTGTAAACTCACTCAGGGTTATATACTGGTTGGCCGACATTTGTGTATATAGTGCTGCTGTGTTTGAAATGTACCGCTTCAGAACTCTGGGGAGGAAAAGAAAGAACAGCAGAGCAATATACAGGTGTAAAGCTAAGTGATTAAAAACTATCAGAATAATTCTCACATACTAGTACATAAATATCCTGTTCGAGGTGTATTTTTAAATAGCTACAAAAATCTCAAGGAAAATAATTAACCCTTTCAACAATTTAACGTTTAATGTGGAACATTCCTGTAAGAAAAAGCCAGTTAGCAGCTATCAACTTGTCCCAGTCCCTGATGATGTGCTTGTGTTCGATGTATGCTGATGGGTGCAAGAGGGCTAATGTTTTCCCTCTATCTGTTTTACTCCTCAGAATAAAGCTTCAGATAACATGGTCACCGTGTGGCTCAATTCCTTGAAAAGAAACACAAAACAGAGTACTTCGATCTATTGTACAGGAGTTACCAGCACATGACTGGCACCGGATTCCGCCTGTTACGTTTACCTATGCGTTATTACACGTCCTTCTGCTTTTACTAAGCTGAACTTTTATAAGGATCTTCAGAATCACTTTTGTGACCAGTGGCCGTGGAGATTTTGTAGTCATGGCCGAGTTAAGGTCCAGTAATTGGAAAGCTATTAAAGTGAGATGTGATAATCTAAATCAAACAACTTAGATGTATTCACAAGTGATGTACAGTTACATGAAACAGGGAGTCCCAAGTTTCTGATGAGAATCATGCTGATCCAGACTATTTGCTGCAGACGAGCTGGAGTTCCACTATTCCCTTCCCTTGAGATCATTTTGGACAATGATTGCATTTCAAATCAATAAAAGAAGAAAACAGCAAACATTGGTTAATTCAGAATGATATCATTTGCAACTTGAATTAAGAGCCTATCAAAGAATGGAGTGTACGTACAATCATATGTTGATAATGACAAACTTCAGTTACAATGGCTATCGAGGGTCTGCAGGTTTTAATGTCAGTTTGTTGGTCTAACCAATGAATCATTCTCAACAGGTCCTATTTTACCCATGCTGGTGTTTCACCAGAAATGTCACTCTGAGTTTGAAATCTTAAGAAGACATTCTGGTTTACATTTATGGTACCAGTAGCACTAAACTCAAGATTCAAGTAAAATAAATGTTCCTTTTTTTTCTTTTTGCAACACTCAAAGTATTCTTGAAATAGTTATACATTTTGATAAGACAAAGTGATGGTACAACTGCTTCCACCAGATGCATCACAACTTCACATTCAGACTGTGAAGCCTCTCCCTGCACTTTCATATGTGGTCCTTGTCTTTAAAGCAGTTTAAACTCTAGTTTTTGTGTCACGGTCATTTATTGAGACCTGCTTGTACAACTGAGTTCATGGTCACCTACCATGAGTTTTAGTTTGTGAGTGGCAAGGCTTATGAAGGAACTCTCTTGGAATCCTCTTCCCCGAATAGCTGTGCATCTGCATTCGTGACACTAAAGCCCATCATGCACAAAAAACCTGTGCTAAACATTATTACCTGTGTGTTATTGTAATTATTTGCACCTGGAAATCCCTATAACAAAACCACATATTGATTCCTTAAGGAAATTATTAAGAGGCTTCCATCTGGAGTCCATTTTAAATGCGAATTACGTGTATCTGGAACTCACTGGACTCCCACTGGACATATTCGGAATCCCCCTGGAATCCAATGACAATACGCAGAACTGAGGACTATTGCAATCTTTGGAGCCTCCATCAGGACCTGGGACTCCATAACCTTTCATTAATATAATATACAGTATTAGTAAATCTGTCATATGGACATCGAATACTGGGTGCAAACAGCACTTCCAGTGTTCTAAGCCTTTAGTAATTGTTCCCTGTGACTGCAGTGAAAACATGTAACCTGATTTTGGGGCTGCTTGGTCTGATATGCATGTGGTAAGCTCATTTTTTTCATAATAGCAGCTTTGTAAAGTTTGAAATCAGAGCTCCCACAGAAACTGCTTGTCCTCGGTCATTTTTTGATTATTCTGTGTTACCCACTTAGAGCCACTGTGCATCCTCTCTGTCTTTTAATAACTTGTTTTATCAATTAACAAGTAACATTCATGTGGAAGAGTAGGAACTGAATTTTTATATTTTTGATGCATCGTACTGAGCTTCTTCCAATAGGTGTAGAGGTGTGCAAGCTGTAATGAAGAGATCACCACTGGCATCTCCAATAACAGCAGTATCTTAGCTACAGTTAAACATGTGGCTTCATCTGGAGTGCCTCAGGGTCACATAGAAGACACTGGCCCTCAGCTGGGAGGGGAGGGGTATTCAAACTTGAGTAAGAAACTGAGTTAGCAGGACCCCTATCCATTTAATGACACAAAGAATCGAGACACAATGGTGTTTAGACAAAAAACTAAAATTCTAAACCCCAAGATTAGAAAAACAACCCTGGAGGCCTGTTTAATTGCAATGTTATTTTATTTTTTTTGTATGAAAGAACGTTTTATGTTACTGCTTTTGTAGAGACTTAACAGCTTGAAATGTACTGCTTTATTGTTGATTTCCAGCATCTGCTTTTGTGTGCAATTTATATTCAGCAACTTAATATTCTATTGATGAGATTTCCATGGAAAACATTTTGGGAGGTATTCTAATTAAAGTAGTGTGCCCCTGATTTAAGCCTGTACATCACTTGAAAGGCTAGTAAAACTGTCATCTCCCAGTAAGAATAAACTGGGCTCCTAAACCAATATAATTGAATACAAGAAGTAATCTAAAATAATTGGTCCAAGTCATTTTGTATTAATCACATGCAGTAACACACTTCCCAGCTCAATGCATTAACTGGCAGGATGAGATCATTTTAGCTTGTTTGAGCTTATTGTAAATCAATAGTCAATAGGATAACACAGGGTCCAGATGCTTGTGGAGCCCTGGAAACGTTGCACAACTCCGACGCAAGTTAAAGTAACACTGTCTCTCCTTCCACTTCAAGTTGTACCTGTTTATCATTCTTAGAAGAGATAGCAGACTACATGCAAATAATGTGTGTTTTCATAACCCACCTATTGCAATTGCAACAGGAGTCAGAGTTATACGGGTGCCGTTAAAGACATGAATCTAATATTTTGGAAGTGTCATTTACAAAAGGGATCTAGAAATCAGTGGCACGGGGGGTTACATGCAAATATATAGCTACAAATGCCATCCTCTTTTACTTACGCAATAGACCAGTGAATGACATCAAGATAAACTCCATCTTCCTCCATAACTACAGCATGCTTAATTGTGGAATAGTATGCACAGTAGTAGTATTAAAAAAAGGAGCTTATCAAATTCAAACGTCTTTTTTAATGCTTTCTGTGTAGTCTTAGTAACTATCTTCAAGCTCTAGGTAACTGTACAGCTGAATGAAAGAAACAAACGTTAGTTTCAGTGAGCCAAGCAATGAACATGGCAGAATTCTCCAGTAGCAAGCCACTGGAAAAGCAGGTAAGAAAAATGGCTTCTGCTCACTATGACGTGGCAGGAAATGAATCTTAGTATGAAGGAAATGCACTGATAACGATGGAGACCTTGCTACACCAAGCAGCCTGCTTGTGAACAGCACATTATCCACTGCTCATCTTAAAGGTTACTGGTTATCGTTCACAGGCTTTGTGGACTCAAGTACTTGAAATAAATAACATAGTAGGTGAAAGCTACAGTGCCACCCACTCTGCTTTACCACAACACTCATTATTTGCTATAAAACTGTCACACAGACATTCTAGGCTGATAAATCTCTCTTGGATAATATGTGTTTTTTGGCCCTGGAAAGCAGATACTTTTATTGCACCCAGAGTTGACCCAGTCCGCAAAATAATGTCACCCTTTGTGCTGATGTCAAAGGGAGGTCTTCTGACTCAGTGTATTTCACATCAACTAAACACACTGTTTTTGTTTTTTTTATATGAATAGTGGCAAAGCTCTTCATAACTCAAAACAGTTAAGGACCAAAAGGACCAGAGATTTCAGCGTTCAGTCCTTGTTTTTTTTTTTTTTTTTTTTTTTCCTCTGGAAGTTAAAAATAAATAAGGCAATGTTAAAAAAAAAAAAAAAAAAAAAAAAAAAAAAAAAAAAACATGCATTCCAAATAAATCTGTTTCTGAAGAGCCAGTCTCCAGATGTGTGGTTATATCCTGTAAACCTCTCTTAATGGAAGTGGGCTGTATTTTTTTTGTGTGTTTCTCTAGAAACAAAAAATTAGACATGATAAATTTCAACAATGAAGGAGAAACAGCAAAGCAGTGGGACTGCGGGTCCTCAGTACATTGCATAATCAGCAAGCATTCCCGTTATACGGACCATGGGTTACTAGCAAAGAAGAAAGCCACACATATAAAAGGAGGCTTACAGTGGTTTTCTCAATGGAGCGTGTGTTTAAAAACAGTCCTTGGGAGATTTATACAGTGGGGTCCTAATTCCATTGCGGCTGTTTGTGTTTAAATGTACTGCAATTCTATGATTACATGTATCAATTAGTCTTATTTAGTGGTTTCAATTACTTAAAAACCTTTGAACTACTTACAAAAGTATCTTTAAACAATAACCTTGTTATATAATGTACATGAAAGAAATAAAATATCTACATTGTAATTACTGGGATCCTGAGCCAATCAGAATGTCCCTGTCCACAATGAAGCACAGTACCAGGGCCTGAACCGACAGATTACTCAGAGTAATTCTACCTGTCGTCTTCACCTCCAGTAACACTTTCCATTAAGTGTCTCTAATTACTATGCAGTTACATAGTAGTTACTTTGTAAATACATGTGTACTTACACATAATTACAATGTTATTAGGCATAATCACATTGTGCGGGAGTTAACGCTTCCAACAATGCCCACTGCATTGTAGTACAGTAGTGAAAACAAGACATTTACTGCAGCCACCCTTCCCTATCTCCCTGGCTCTTAATGTCTTATAATGGCCGATGAACTCATCTGTAAAGACACACACAGTTTCTTCCCTGTGTATGGGGTTGTTGACCAATAGTGTTGTTGGATATTTAACAAAATAGAAATGCTCCCTCTATTGCACAGAGATAAAACAAAAAACATGAAATATAAATTAGGATTCAGAACGATTTCAAAAGCTGAAATGATTTAGCAGAAAACTGAGGAAGATTTTTTTTCTTACACTACATTATTACTGTTCTCTCGTTGAATGCTTTTGAACTTCTAAGCATCAATGAAATAAAAGGTGCTGCAGCACTTCAAAAGAGGGGCCCACACAAGGTAGATGGCAGCTCCCCAGGCTACCCTTTCCGGTGTGAAAGAAAGGGCCCTGAAGGCATTGAGGCAGAGAGAAGGCCTCTGGTTAGCTGCTGCCAGGAGGCTCTGAAAGGTGAGAGGAGAGGAAAGTAATGGAAGAAACCTTTCTATTCTCAGGAATGATTGTCATCTACTCCACGATATGTAGCTTCAGTGTGACTCCTGAACCCAGAAACAATGGAGGGGGGAGGGACCTGAGTAAGAAAGAGGGTTCTAGCAGAGCACGATTAATCGGAACACTCCACAAGTACATTCCTTTTATAAGTTCAGCAACCAGCCTTTTCAATCTTGCATCTTCTTCTTCTTCTTCTTCTTCTTCTTCTTCTTCTTCTTCTTCTTCTTCTTCTTCTTCTTCTTCATATTATTGTTATTGTTTTTGGCAGCCTTCTTCACAGCTTACAACTTTTCATACCTAAAATGTCTCTTGACGTTATTGGACTTGATATGACTTGCTTCATTATTATTTGTTTTATTTTCATATTCAAGGTTATTTATTCTAGAGAGTACAAATAAGATTCCAGAAGCCTATGTTATGAGACCTGCAGCAGCAACATACTGGTACTCTGCATGCTGACTGCCAAGTCGAAGATCATATGCTGTCAAGTTTTAATGTCAAGTGGGGAAGCAAAATCACAGCCTCACGAAGTAGCTCCTAAAGATTCTGTTTATTTTCAGATGCAACCACAGTGAAGGCTACAGCTGCAAGGCTAGCACTAGATTAACACACACACACACACACAAAACAGGGTGTTTGTTTTAAACCTGGGACACAGAATACTTTATTACATATATAAATCATACTGTCATTATACCCAGGATAAAAAAAAGCGTTCAGGGGCTTCTGACATCTTCATTGCTTAAGCCTGTGCTCTCCAATTCAATACGCATTCTGTAAAAAATGTACACAAAGCCCTTCACACAAAGAATTCAGACACAAAGACTAGCAAGAATCAACAAGAACTGGCAAGGTTGAACTTCTGTACATAGCAGCGCAAATTCAGCAGAAAGGATTGTCTTTCCTCAAACAAATTTATAAATGCTGGCCACCTCTGATGGCTGGCCAAACAATCCCAGATTGGCTTCTTAAGTGTCTGTCGTTAAGTATGAAAGTGAAGCCTTTCTCCTCTTTGTTGGACCTTTTTAGTAGTGTATATTTACAGATATGTCACAAGTTATCAAACCATTTCCATTTCATCCTCTTTTGATCATTTTCTGGAATGTTCTTACTCATTAGGACAAAAGTGTGAAACTAAACTTTTATCTCGGGCCGCATATCCAGAAAAGTAGGTTAACCCTAACGTGTATATCAGGCTGACCATTAATAGAGAATAATCCAAGTTTAACCTTTACTTGAAATATACATAGGCGCATATATATATATATTACTGTTCATTTAATTTCGTACGATAAATGTTACAAACTAAAATATACAAAACAATTAAAAACAAAGCATTAATATCATACTGTTATACCATATACACACGCATTGCACAATAATACAAAGCAAATTAAATATATACTTGCTGAAGCGATTTTTATTTTAGCAGACGACTTGTTCAGTTGTAGCAGCAGTAATGTAGAAAGTCACAGAGCAGTGACATCACCTCCCTAGAAACAAGCCTCCTGTGTTGGGAATGGGTTCTTTCACTGCAGCGGGTTTATGCATTTAAGAAAGGAGATAATGTGCATTTTAATATAACCCACAAATAACATGAATATGCATATAACACACTGTGGCGGTGTGCCCCCCTGTGCCTATTTTTTTGATGTGATATGAATGTATTGGTGAACAGAGTATGGGTTATGTAGCATGGGTGATTTAAAATGTATAGTTGTGTTTAGTCACAGGGAGTGAATGATTAATTAGTAATTGAATCCCAGTACAGCTGTATCTATATAGATGCACAGATCACTCACTCAGGGTTGGGTGTTCAGAGTGGAGAACGGGAGAAAGGAGGCAGAGATAGATATAAGAAAATAACAGTTGTTACTCTTGCTGGAGGACAGGCACAATACCTGTTCTGGGGTGCTTATTCGGTGTTTCTGTTTTTTTTTAACTGATTTATTTGTTTATTTATTAAAACGTGCAAGCAGCACATTCATTTCACTTACAGTGCTGTAAGGTTTTTCTTCCAGGTATGACATCACAGCACAAGCCAGCTTACCACACACACACACACACACACACACACAACACTTTATCTTCTCTTCTATGTAAAAGAAAAACACATATACAGTTGTAGTCAAAAGTTTACATACCCCAATGGAAATGTATCAGTTCTAGAAATTTCTCGAAAACAAAGAATTTTAGGAAAAATCTTTTGTAGCAAAAGTTTTGCTTTTGTGGATGAGGAAAAAAAAAAACAAGAAATAGATTCATACCCTGAGAAGGCTTTTGGCATGATTCTATAGTGATTTTTGACCATTCCAATGCTAAATTATTCCAGTTCATTCAAATTCCGAGGACTTCTCTTGTACACAGCCTTTTTTTAACTCAAAGAACCAAAGATTCTCAATCAGATTTAGATCGGGACTCTGACTAGGCCATTCTAGAACCTTGATTTTATTCTTCTTTAATCATTCAGAAGTAGATTTTGGTGTATTCTTTGGATCGTTGTTGTGTTGGAACATCCAATTGCGCTTTAATCAAGTTTTGTAGCCGAGGGCTTCAGATGATTGGTCAATATCTTTTGCTATGCTACTGAATCCATGTTACCATGTACCGGAACAAAATTTACTGTGTCATTAGAGGAGAAACAGCCCTATAGAATGATGGTGTTCTCTTCTTTGTAGCAGACTTTCTGGAAATGTAACAACTATCAGCCAGACCAAATAGCTCAATTTTTGTTTCATCACTCCACAAAACGTTTGACCAAAACTCATATCCATCATTCAAATGCCATTTTGTAAATTGTCCTTGTGACATTTTCCTAAGAGTGGCTTTTTCCTTGGCCTGTGACCACTGAGACCTTCACCATGCAATACTCGACCTGTGGTTGAAATGGAAACCCCAGTACCACTTGCAGCCAGTTCACTTTGAATATCTTTGGCAGCCAATATTGGATTGTTATTAACCTTCCTCACAATTCCAGGGTTCTACCCAGGAATTCTGTACAGCCGGGAGGCAGAACATTATAGCCAGGAGCACTTTTAACGGAGCACTTTAAAAAAAATAAACTTGCCTTACCTTAAATATATAATACAATAAAGAATTTGAATAATGTGTTGTATTTCGTTGACTATATCCTGTTGCACATTTCTATGTTCACAATTCTTTTTCATGACTTTTTTATTATAGTAAATTAATTTGCTTATTTGGGCACTCTGAGATTTGACTGGAGAAAGATAACGTAGGGTAATTGAAGTACACAAAAAAATAAAAACGGTAACCTTTTCACTTCCTTTTTAGCTTAGTTATTGAGATTATTGCTTCATTTAAATTGTTTTCTTTATGTTAAATTTTCAGGGCATTTTGTTGTCTATTTTAGTTTTTTGCTTTTCTACATTTTTTGAATGCAGCTGTTCATTTTAACACAACAGCACTCACACACGTTTGGTCACTGTCATAACTGTTGCATGAAACGGCAGTGTAATAATCCAGCACCTCTGCACTTAAGCATTTGTATTTGTCAGCTGACAAGTGTTCAGCTGATATCCCATCATGCCTTTTTTCTTAAAGGCGTACAGCTTCTATACATGAACCCCAAAAATCTAACACATTCGAAATGACAGCAATCATCCTATGCCTAACCCTTTTATACTTTAAGAATGTTCACGTACAATTCAGCATTTTGTAGACTTTTCTAGAATTAGGTTCTGTATTATCATATTGAAAGATCTTGTAGACAATACTATCATAGTATCAAAGTACTTCTGAATTAACATTTTTGGAGTTTTGCAAAACAATTCCTGAAATAAATAACTATCTTGAAAAAAAAATTTCCACATCTAACGCCAAACATTTTGCTACAAAAGATTTTTCCTAAATCTTTTTGTTTGAGAAATTTCTAGAAATTATAAAATTTCCATTGGGATTTGTAAACTTTTGACTACAACTGTGTAATGAACATAAATGTAAATACTTTATTAGTGATTCCCAGGATACACATATTCATATTGTCGCAAGGGTTCAAGAATTATGGTTGGCTACAAAGGTGGGCATGTCATTTTTTGGGCTTTGAGGAGGCAGGATCAAGAGAGCGCACATTTCCTTGTAAGCAAGATGATCTCTGAAGAGGTCCGGGTAGCTGAAGTATTTTTTAGATCGACTATTCAGTATCCTCAAATTCCTGTTTCCATACTTTCATGGCTTGAGAGAACCACGGCCCTGCCATCGGACAATTGAATAACCGCTGGCTTTCTGTACTTAAGTCTCCAAGATGACTAATTCTTTATAAAAAGTTTTCCTGACGGTCTCTCTCTTAGTATACCCAGCAGTTGAGTTGGGACATGTAAACTCACAAGAGCTTTTCCTGAAGCAAGAGATTATTTTTCTTGGCTTCAAATTCACCTCATACAACAAACCTGATGAAGCCTTCCCAGCCATGATGGTCAGCACACCCCTGCAGCGTGACAGTATTTATTTAATCTAGTCTGCGTTTGAGAATGTGGTCTGTGAGGAAGTACAGAAACAGTCAAATTGGTTTGTTTGTTGGTTCGAAACTGCATAAAATAAATGTATTACAAAGAGCCTTTACTTGTGATTAACCAAACCCTGGATTTCCAGTAAGTTTCTGACTAGAACATTTCAGTCCATGTTATGTCCAAAACAGGCTCAGTAAGAATAGAAAGATCTCAGCTAAAGATCTAAGACGGGAGAAAAAGTTAAAACTATATATATATATATATTTACAGGAAGATGTGATATACAAGTTAAACTGGACTGTCGTGGAACTTTTCAGGTGTGCAACTAAAAGAGCCAACTGCACCAGGTATTCAGAGATATAAAGCTTTATTAGTTTGCGCAAACGAGAACAGCTCAACACATCAGTGTTATGAAGCCCGAGCAGTGTTCTGCCATACAGAGTTAGCATACAGTTATTATACCTTTACAGACAGGGTGGTTTCCCTTTCAACCAATAAGCTAGAGCCAACTCAGTTGGTGTAACAAAGAAAGGGGGTCAGTACAAAAAAGGTAGTACAATAAAGGTTAGGAGGAAAGGTGGGTTCGCCCTGATCAACCGATAAGCTGGAGCCATGTTCCTTTTGTCACACCACCCACAGTTTGGTTTTCAGCTACACGTACCTGCAGTTTAATATATTTACTTTATTTCTATAAACTTAATAGATCATAAACTCAAAATGCTTTAAAGCATATAACACCGTGAATAATTATAGTACAGTGTAGCAACAAACAGGTACAGGAATGGTTCTATGCAATTACTCCCCTACAGGACACAAATGGGACAAACTGCACCCCCACTTTTAATATGTGATCTGCTCAGTTTCATAAAGAGCAATGGCATTACAACATTTAGAACAGCTGTGATGATACCCTACTCTAGATCAAATCATGTTAACATCAAGTAGATTTTAGGTACTGTACTTCTAATACCAGATGAAATTGTCAATCGAATAGCTAGTTCTTATGTGTCCCTCGATAAACAATACACCCAGTGATTTGCAAAGAAAGGATTTCTATTATGTTGCTGCTGTGTGTCAGAGCTCGCTTCTCCTCTCCAGTCTCCACCTGCTTTTTTTGGCTCTGTCTAACGGGGAGGACAGCTATCCTGCCCCGCTGCCCATGGCTTCCCTACAACCACTTTTATATTCCAATTTTAAAATTCCAATTTTATACAATTTTTGTTTTATATTTTTTTAAATCGTTCTATTTTTTACAAACTAGCAATGTATCTTAGTTTTTCTCTCTTTTTTTACAAGTTAAATCACATTTTTGTCTCTTTTTCTCAGTTTTATTACATTTTGTATTTAATGGTTTGATTGTTCATTTTTTGGGGTGAACCCTTGTGATGAAAGGCGCTACAGAATGTGAATTGTACTGTATTGTATTGTACTGTACTTAAAAAAAAAAAAAAAAAAAAAAAAAAAAAAAAAAAAAAAAAAAAAGATCAAATAGAAATGTACTCGGATACATTATGAAAAGTGTTGAATTTAAATCGGGAAGTAATGTTAAAACTGTACAACAGCACTGCCCTTACTGATTAGTAAACCCCTCTACTGACTTTGGAAACTGCCTGGCCCCTTGTTGTCCAATTTGAAGCTCAATCCAATAGTGTAATACTGAATATAAACACCTGTCACTTCCGCTGGGTTTGAATCAGTACTAAAGGTGAAGGAAGTTATATCTCTACAGCAAATACAAAGAGAAAAAGTTTCTTAGGCAAAGCAATACACCAGCTGTACTACCAGCACAAATACCATTCCTCAGGCACTTTACCCTCCGGTGTGTGTAGCTTTACCAGTTCGAAAGGATCCTCTCATCTCTGTGTGTGTAACTTTACCAATTCAAAAGGATCCCCTCTTGTGTATTTAATGGTTTGATTGTTCATTTTTTGGGGTGAACCCTTGTGATCCCCTCATCTGTGTGTGTGTAGCTTTATCAATTCGAAGGATCCCCTCTCATCTGTGCATGTGTAGCTTTACCAATTAAAAAGGGTCCCCTCGCATCTGTGTGTGTGTGTAGCTATACCATTCAAAAGGATCCCCTCACACCTGTGTGTGTAGCTATACCAACTTAAAAGGATCCCCTCGTATCTGTGTGTATGTAGCTATACCAATTCAAAAGGATCCCCTCTTATCTGTGTGTGTGTGTAGCTTTACCAATTCGAAAGGATCCCCTCTCATCTGTGTGTGTGTGTCTTTACCAATTCTCAACCCTTCTCATTCAGACTTGTTGCAGCAGTATATCCTTGTCATTACCACACAAGAAAGCAGGCGGATGCTGCGATGAGTTTAGAACCAGACAAGACAAGACTTAGTTACATCTGATATGAAATGTAGGCTTGTACAGTACTAAGCTTCTCCATGATTTATAATAGACATAATATAAGACATACACAAATATGGGCTACCAGTACTCTTTGATAAGATTATTTTTTCCTGAATAGTTTGTCAGTCCTGTTTAAAAATGTCAGATTAAATTTAATAAAGCATCTAAACTTTTTTTTAAAAAGCCGTCAGCTGTGGCGCTCAATATATTTATTAAATAAGAACATAAGAGCATAAGAAAGTTTACAAACGAGAGGAGGCCATTTGGCCCATCTTGCTTGTTTGGTTGTTAGTAGCTTATTGATCCCAGAATCTCATCAAGCAGCTTCTTGAAAGATCTCAGGGTGTCAGCTTCAACAACATTACTGGGGAGTTGATTCCAGACCCTCACAATTCTCTGTGTAAAAAAGTGCCTCCTATTTTCTGTTCTGAATGCCCCTTTGTCTAATCTCCATTTGTGACCCCTGGTCCTTGTTTCTTTTTTCAGGCTGAAAAAGTCCCTTGGGTCGACACTGTCAATACCTTTTAGAATTTTGAATGCTTGAATTAGGTCGCCACATAGTCTTCTTTGCTCAAGACTGAACAGATTCAATTCTTTTAGCCTGTCTGCATATGACATGCCTTTTAAGCCTGGAATAATTCTGGTCGCTCTCCTTTGCACTCTTTCTAGAGTAGCAATATTTTTTTTATAGCGAGGTGACCAGAACAGCACACAATATTCAAGATGAGGTCTTACTAGTGCATTGTACAGTTTTAACATTACTTCCCTTGATTTAAATTCGACACTTTTCACAATGTATCCAAGCATCTTGTTAGCCTTTTTTATAGCTTCCCCACATTGTCTAGATGAAGACATTTCTGAGTCAACAAAATCTCCTAGGTCTTTTTCATTGATCCCTTCTCCAATTTCAGTATCTCCCATATGATATTTATAATGTACATTTTTATTTCCTGCGTGCAGTACCTTACACTTTTCTCTATTAAATGTCATTTGCCATGTGTCTGCCCAGTTCTGAATCTTGTCTAGATCATTCTGAATGACCTTTGCTGCTGCAACAGTATTTGCCACTCCTCCTATTTTTGTGTCGTCTGCAAATTTAACAAGTTTGCTTACAATACCAGAATCTAAATCATTAATGTAGATTAGGAATAGCAGAGGACCTAACACTGATCCCAGTGGTACTCTACTGGTTACCTCATTCCATTCTGAGGTTTTTTCCTCTAATCAGTACTTTCTGTTTTCTACATGTTAACCACTCCCTAATCCATGTACACGTGTTTCCTTGAATCCCAACAGCGTTCAGTTTGAGAATTAATCTTTTGTGCGGGACTTTGTCAAAAGCTTTCTGGAAATCTAAATAAACCATGTCATATGCTTTGCAATTATCCATTATCGATGTTGCATCCTCAAAAAAATCACGAAAGTTAGTTAGACACGATCTCCCTTTCCTAAAACCATGTTGACTGTCTCCCAGGACCCTGTTACCATATAGGTAATTTTCCATTTTGGATCTTATTATAGTTTCCATAAGTTTGCATATAATAGAAGTCAGGCTTACTGGTCTGTAGATACCTGGTTCAGTTTTGTTTCCCTTTTTGTGGATCGGTATTACGTTTGCAATTTTCCAGTCTGTCGGTACAACCCCTGTGTCAAGAGACTGCTGCATGATCTTGGTTAGCGGTTTGTAAATTACTTCTTTCATTTCTTTGAGTACTACTGGGAGGATCTCATCCAGCCCAGGGGATTTGTTTATTTTAAGAGCTCCTAGTCCCTTTAACACTTCTGCCTCAGTTATGCTAAAGTTATTTAAAACTGGATAGGAACTGGATGACATGTGGGGCATGTTGTCAGTATCTTCCTTTGTAAAAACTTGTGAAAAGTAATCATTTAATATATTTGCTATTTTTTTTTTCTTCATCTACGATTTTGCCATTTGTATCTCTTAAATATTTAATCTCCTCTTTGAATGTTCTCTTGCTGTTGTAGTATTGGAAAAACATTTTGGAACTCGTTTTAGCTCCCTTAGCAATGTTCATTTCTATTTCTCTCTTGGCCTTTCTAACTTCCTTTTTGACTTGCGTTTGCAGTTCCGTGTACTCTTTCTGCGTACTTTCTTTTTGGTCCCTTTTTTAATGCTCTGTAAAGTGTCTTTTTTCGCTAAATATTTTTTTTAATTGATCTATTAAACCATTTTGGCAATTTAGTTTTACATTTAGATTTGTCTACTTTAGGGATGTAATTGTTTTGCGCCTCTAGTACTACATTTTTGAAGAATAACCATCCTTCTTCTATGGGTGTTTTCTCTATTTTACTCCAATCTACTTCTGTAAGTCTCTGTTTCATACCTTCATAGTTTGGCTTTTCTAAAATTGTAAACCTTAGCTTTAGTCATTACTTTGGGGGATTTTAAAAAACACTTCAAATGAGACCATGTTGTGGTCTGAGTTTGACAGTGGTTCTCTGACCTCTGTTTTAGTTATTCTGTCTTCATTATTTGAAAAGACTAAATCAAGGCATGCCTCCCCTCTAGTCAGTGCCTTGACAAATTGTGTTAGGAAGCAGTCATTTGTCATTTCCACCATTTCAATTTTTTTTTTTCAATTTCCATTCCAGGTTTAACATCTGGGCTTCAAGACTGTTTCTTATTTATAGCGCTACCCCTCCTCCTCTTCTGTCCTGCCTGTCTTTCCTATACAGTGTATTCCCACAAATATTATATTCATCCCCATCACTCTCAGACAACCAAGTTTCTGTAACACCTATCACATCATAGTTACTTGTTAGTGCAGTAGCTTCAAGTTCTAGAATTTTGTTTCTGATACTTCTAGCATTTAGATAAATACATTTAATGGTTGTCTTACCTGAGATGTTGTTCTTGTTTTAATGCGGTCTCCCTTCTGTTTTTTTGTTAATTTCTCCCCCCTTCCTTTCTAGTTTAAATGCTTCTGAACCTGCTCGAGGATCTTTTCTCCAAGTAGACTGGTTCCCTTGTTATTTAAGTGCAGTCTGTCCCATCTATACAGATAGTCCTCGTTCTAGAATGTGGTCCAATGATCAAGATAGGTGAAGCCTTCCCGTGTGCACCACGTCTTCAGCCATGCGTTTTGATTAATTATTTCCAGCTGTCCATATGGTCCTTTGCAAGGTGCGGGTAGTATACCAGAAAATACCACAGTTTTGGTTTTCTCTTTTAATTTCCTTCCTAGCTCTCTGAATTTGTTTTGCAGGGATTTTGGTCTGTCTCTTCCAATGTTGTTTGTACCAATGTGGACGACTACTACCGGGTCGTCTCCTGTTCGTTCTAGGAGCCTGTCCACGTTCTGAGTGATGTGCTTGACCGAGGCTCCCGGAAGGCAGCACACTCTTGTAGTAAGGGGGTCCAAACTGCGAATTGAACTTGCTGTGTTTCTCAATATGGAGTCCCCAACAATCATGACCTCCCTTCTTTTTGCTGTCTGGTCACCACTGTCAATAGGGTCCTGGATGTTGTTCCTTTCATTCTCTTGTTGTTGGTTTTGCTCATCAAAATTCTGAAATGACTCAAATTTGTTGGTTGTTTTAATTTCTAGTGGTTGTGTTTGATGAAGTTTCTTTTTTTCCCTGCTTCTGCCTACCTGAACCCAGCTGTTTTGACCTTCTGTCTCCCTGGTGGGAGATATGATTAACAGAAAATAAAAGGTGGAAATAAAACCAAACACGCACAAAGAACGTGTTGGCCAATCGAATAAACAATAATAAACAAAATCGCAGTGAACGAAACCAGCACGTATAGCAAGTAGTTTTGTTTTGTTTTGTTTTGTTTTGTTTTTAAATCCCCTCGCACATACTTACATCTCTCCTAACTCTTACACTCCACGTTGAAAGCAGACAGCTGCCGGCTTTTCTATTCTGGCCGAGGGGTTAACGAGCTATTAATTAAATTACCTTATTACCTCTTGGCCACAGTCTGCACGAGAGTAAATAAGGATGAGTGAGTGTCAGCTGATTAAACAGTCCCGCATCCTCACAAGGTTTTCAAAAATAAAAACAATAACCCGGCGGACGTCGTCTCTCTTGTCCGGCCAAACTACATAATAATAATAATAATAATAATAATAATAATAATAATGTTATTATTATGTAGTTTGGCCGGGCGGAGCGAGACGCTGTCCGCCGGGTTCTTTTTTTATTTATATATATATATATATATATATATATATATATATATATATATATATATATATATATATATATAAAAACAAAAAATAATAAACAAAGGGGCGGGACACTCCGCCACAGTTACCCACACTACCAAACTGCTGAGTTACTGAACAATACTGAAATGATGATAACATTAACTTTTTTACTTGTGAATAGCTCAGATCTCAAAGCTGTAAAAAAAAAAAGTATTTTTCACTCTGGAAACTTTGTAACCTTACAGGTGTACAATATTTAAATTTAGAAAAGTATTTTCAAAACATAGCCTGATAATTTCACAGTCCTCCTCATAAGCCTTGCAATTGATCTGTCTGTTTAAAACACTTCATCCCATCCAATTGAATGCACATTATTTATATTGTTAATAGACAAAAAAAAAAAAATCTCCTCAAACTGAAATAAATAACTGAAACAAAAATCTATCTTAAAATAAAAATTATTTCAGAAGTTAAGATTTTTTATAAAATGCTAACCACACTAAAAGCTTTTGTTTTATTAGGTACATCGACAAAACGTATTAGATAAATTAAATATCAATCAGTCCAGAGAATAAATATTTTGCAGTGTATCGTTGTAATAAATAGCATTTTGTATGTTCACTGTTACCAACACATATTCCCATTTTGACAAAGATGACATTGTGAATTATTCTCATATATGGGAACTAATATATATATATAGCCTCCATATGGTTTTTGTAATTTACACCAGCCAAACGTTGAATCCAACACGCTGCCAGCCCTGTATCTACTGAGTCCTGTTTTCTATCAGCACTTGTGACAGACGTGTCTTCCAGGCAGAGTATTACAAGTGCATGTGCCTGCCTTGTTAACAGCACCCACTCAGACAAGCACCTTGTCAGAACTGTATCAGCCAGCATCTGCTGAGGAAATATTGTATACCTGCAATACTGTACATGCTTTTCTTTCCAGTGAAAGCCTTTCCATTCCCCAATCTGAACTTGTTGTGGGATAAATGCTAGTCTCCTATGTTAGTTACTAGTTAAAAGCATGATTGAAATGAAAAATATTCTAGGAGCCCAGCTGGGTTGTTTTGCACTCAAAAGGTCCCTTTTTATTGGCAAGCCTTAGTTCTCAAATCTACGCCTCAGTTCATAAAGGGGAGGTTTCCTGTCGGGTGCTAAAGAATTCCTTTACAATTATATTGGGCTGTAAATATTGAGGCTCAGACCAAAATAAGTGTCCAGCTGTCTGTCCCAAAGACGAGCCACTGTATATCACGACACGATTCAGAGCAGTGTCCTGTTGTGAATGGAATGCACCTCTCCAGCAAAGAAGACCAAAGAAACAGTGAAAGCAATGTTTAAAAGGATAGGGCTTCATGTTTTATAAATATTGAACACTTGCACAGCACATATTTGGGCCTGCCCCTGACAGAGTTTGCTGTTTTTCCTGTTGAACTGCAGACAGCTCCCGCTGTTTTTTTCCTCTTCTTCCTCAACCAGTGCGGTTCAGCTAACTTGGGGCCATTCTTGGAGACGACTGAAATGAAGCAATGGTATTGTGTCAGCATTGCTTGTAAAAACAAACCATCAAGGGCAAGATAACAGGACCCCGAGTCTCAAGTACCTGAAATAGAGTGCTTGAGGAATGTCATTCAAGAGGGAGCCTTGTTTACCATTGTAAACATGGGACTATGCTTTTAAACACTTACAATACCTGCTGGGTACATGACATCGGTGGTGTAGTAAATCCAGAACCACCCACACAACAGGCAAGCTAAGACACATGACTCACATTAGGAACCTCTTCTATTACAATCTACTTCTTTAAGAAGGTTCAAAAGATGACAGCAATGACAGCAACAGCTCATCAACTTTGAAAGGGGACACAAACACAAACGAAGCCACTGACACAACAGACACGCACATAAAGTAAAGCATTCTGACAAGATGGAGGAAGACACTTTGTGGAAACACTTGGAGTAATGAGATGCTTTACCTATTATATGTGTTACTAGAAGTCCAGTATACAATTAAAATGTGAATTTGTAAATTCTTGTTTAAGAAAATCAGTATTTTAGTGGTGTTCCGGTACCTTCAGATTTAGGACGAAGCTGCATGACTTACGAATTTCTGATAAGCTGAATTTTTTGCTGGCCCTTTGAACTTTGTATGAACGAGAACTGACTTGAATGTCACATTTGAATGTATTTGTTATGACTTTGGTTCATTAACCCTTTTGAGGGTCACTGATACACTGGCTTCCAGCTCACATTGCCCTTACACTGGTACAAGCCATGCTGTTGTCAAGTCCACAAGGGGATGATGTCTGCTTAGACACATCACTGTTTTCATTGCTCTTGTCTGCCTCTCCACAAGGCATGCAATTATTATTGATACCTTCTTTGAATGCAGAGTAACAGCTCTCTGGGTTTCCTCAAACAAGTGTTACCAGACTGAATAATATATTATTGAAATGTTTTCAACAACCTTCAAATGACCTCAGTACAAGGTGTGCCTGGTTATTATTATTATTATTATTATTATTATACAAAAAAGGGCCTGTCCCTACAACCCGAGGCAGACTACCAGGGAACTGGTGCAACTGAAGCGAGTATTACAGTGTTGTTAAGAGAACCTATAAATACTTCCAGGCAATCGTGTGTTTTTAGTTCTTGATGGGATAAAGGGATTAAGCTGAGCCCAACTCTCCCCCCTCCCTCCTCCAGTTTAGTGCTACCATATGACTCCATGTACACTAGAACAGTTTGGGGCAGTTCAGGCTTTTCAACTCATATCCCAGTGCATTCTGGGAAGTTTAGTCCTGCTGTGAAAGGTACCCGAGACAGGTAAAACGTACCTGAATGCATTGTGATGAGAGTTGAAAAGCCTCCTTCTGCTTTTATGAGTACAGTTTTTTACAACCCAACAGTCGCAGATGTTTAATAGCTGACTGCACTAGTGCAACTGGATCTGCTCATTGTATCCACTGTGTCCCTTAAGGATCACTGCCCCAAGAGAATGCCACATGAGGTCTCCAGAGACTCTTACATGCCATGTTCTTCTTGTGTTTGTATCCTTGATTGACTTTACTAACAAGCCTTGAGCTGCCACCTGACAATCTTAATTTTAATCTTAAATCACTGCTCATTTAATAGCCAACCAACATCAGTTGGTGTGATTGAGACTCTGGTCTCTCATCCTGTTATTGTAATTGATTGGAGTGAAGTTATTAATCCCCATTAAGATGTGTTTATCCTACATTTCTCTTTAACCTTGGTGATGAAAAATGTGTTTACAAAACGGATGGTAGTTCTCCTCACGACAATCTGACTTCATTTAGGTTTAAAAGGTGCACATTTAGAAGAATCTTATGATCCATTGCTGGCATTAGGGGTTTAAATCTTCATCAACCACCATACTTTTTTTGTTTTCATTCAGATCAACATTTCGGAATTTAATTTGCTTATCTTTATCAGGATAAAGACAAGTTTGGAACATTCTCTTTGTTTTACACACAAAGAACCTTCCACAATAATAATAATAATAATAAAACTACAATCACTGCTGTTAATAAATATCTCATAAATCAACATTTATTTATACACACATCATTTTAGTTCCTGGTAAACAGCAATAAATCTCACATTGAATTGTTTCTACATTGTTTGTGCACATCTTTCACTATTTCTTATTGGTACCCCAAATTTTTTTTCCCAACATTATTTCACATTCGACCTGGTTTTCTGAGGCACTCGGAGCTTGCTGGGAACACACTGGTTCACTGTCTTGAACCAGACGGAAGGTGAGTCGGAGGTAGAAGAGGTGAAGTCAGCTGCACGGCACAGGCTGGACTCTGTTGTGACTGGTTGTTGCTGAATGCTTGGTGATTGTACTTGCCTGGCTTCAAGCTTGTTTCCACGAGCACGGACTGACCGCGGGTTCTCTTGCATTGCTCCTGAACTGGCATTGATAAACTACCTGAGTTGAGTGAAAAGGCATGTTGGCGGTTCTTTCCCAGCAAGCCTTGCGGATAAGGTCGTAATTTGTTTACAAAACCGAGAGAATAAGCACTATTGCTTTGCTTCCAACAATCCTAACAACTCTTGGGAGCTTTCTGTTACAAGAGTATTAAAGCATGGAGAAACCTGCTCACCACTGAGGTGGGTTACATGTTTACACCCACTCCTCACTTGATTGGTCAGTGCTGTGCACTTCCACCAATCCTGCTTTGGGAAAGGTTCTGACAAAAAACAGGAGCAGCTCGGACTGGCAGCCAATGCAGGTCGGCTGAATGAACATGGAAACGCAGTATCAGGGGCAGTTGGGTTTTCAACCCAGATTTGAGTTGTGCTTGGGAATGAGTTATTAGTCTTTTCTTCTACCCTCCTTCATGGGTGCCTCTTCATTTTATTTATGTTTGTAGAATATATTTTCCTGTCTGAATGATTGCTTTTGCTAAACATTTTAATTTGGCAAACATTTAAGAAGGGCCAGATGACATGATCAGGGTAAATAGGATAAAATTACAATAAACGTCTTTTTCCAAACCTTTATCTTTCTTTCATTACATATGGTAGGTTTTCCTTAGAAACAGCATGAAATCGTAGGGGGAAACTGTACAGGCAGCATACACTTTCCAGGTCCCTAGCCAAAAATGACAGATTGTACATATTATTTATTAAATCAAATTAATAGTGTTCTATGTGCAGTCAGGTCTACAACTCTTAGGGAGTTAATGGAATGGCAGATTTTGCACGATATAAAATAAACGGGGTTGCACTGCTATGTGAACTATGGGGTTATAAACAAATGAGCCTAAATAAAAACAACCCATATATTCGCTTATTTGAGTAAGGGTTATCATTAATTAAATACCGAGTTTTTGTTGGCAGATTGAAAACAAAGCGATCCTTTCCTCCCTTACTCCTCCACGGTCACACTGCAGGTGCAGATGGTTTAACTTTTGGAGATTTAAAAATAATTGGCATTTAAATGTAGAACTGCAAACGTCAAGTGCCAATAAATGAAAGATATTTAAGGTAACAAAATAATCCTAAAAACAGTCCCTGTTGTGCCCTTTCATCTGAACCAAAAACACATTGGAAATGTGAAAAGTTATCAAAAGTGCCCAGCCATTTAAAGTGGAGATATCAAAAACACAAGCCAAGCCAAGAAACCATTGGGGCAACCTTGCCCAGCACAAAGCAAATAGGCACAACTGTAAAACCAATGGGGGCCAAGGTTACCCCAATTGTTTCTTCTAACTTGTATCAAAAACACAATCTAAATTAGAAAAAACAAATGTTAAGAAAATTAACTGTTTTCAATAACCTTCTCCTCCATTAATCTCCTCCATTGTAATTATAGAAGGTTCCATTTACCTTAGGATTCCACCTCATTTGACGATCGAATCTCAAATTTTATTAAAAGTGAAAGGGGAACCAATGACAAAATCAACAGATTCAAACTTTGAAAATGAGGTTTTATGGGGCTCCCGAGTGGCGCATCCAGCAAAGGTGCTCCACGTGGATGTGCCCTATAGCCTGGGGATCGCAGATTTGAGTCCAGGCTATATCACAGCCGACCGTAACCAGGAGTTCCTAGGGGGTGGCGCACAATTACCTCTTGGGTAGGGAGGGCTTAGGTAGGGAAATCCACGGATCACCGCGCATCAGCGAACCCTGTGGCCGATAGGGCGTCTGTGGTTCTGCAGTGCAGCCTCCAGATCTGTGTTGTCCTCTGGCACTATAGGTCTGGTGGCCTCACTGTGGTTCCACAGTGCGAAAAATGGTTGGCAGGAGCACGTTTCCGAGGATAATAATTGGGCACACTAAACTGGGGAGAAAACCGGGACAAAAAACTGGAGAGGACTAAATTTATTTTAAAAAATTTAAAAAAAGAAAATGAGGTTTTACCAAAAAAACATCTGCCTGCAAATCATGTTCTTACTTGAAATATCCTTAACACATAAATTGCTTATGTGGTGTTTTTTCTCATGTATTGTCCTGTTTATGAAGGTAATAAGCGGTGAAAGAATAGACAGCACCTTCTCGGTTATTTCGCAGCATTTAAAAACCGCTCACAGCTACACGTTGCTATTCAGCCTTTGTCTTTTTTTTTTTTTACTACTAGACTGTTAAACTACTAGACTTTGCACCAATCACTTTAAGCTAGTTTAACCATCAGTACTGGTTTGTAAATGCATGGACTGTTTTATTAGATAAAAGAAGCACTTACCATAACAGTGTGAAATTGGTGGGGGTAACCATGGGCATTAATAAAAACATAAATGAAGGTAGAGTTTCCAGTACAGCAGCCAGGGGAAGTTTCTGTTTTCTAAGCATCATTACATTGTAAAGACTGTGCCTGCTTTGTGCCAATTCCCAGCTCTGTGTAGAGGAGACTTCCCAACCTACAAGTACTTACCAAGTTAAAATCAAATGTGTAACAAAGTCTACGATACCCATCACTGACAAATCACTGAAAACTCAGGTCCGTTGCATTGCTATGGCAATGTATGCAGAAGTCAAGCCCAGTATCATTTCCTCACTAATATAAATGTTTGAAACAGCTTTTCAGCAGTAGCTGCATTAACCTGTTGTTTTCCATATCTCTTCAGTATTGTTCAGTAAATTCATCACTTTAATACCCAGACATTAAACAGTGATGAGCCCTTCCACATCATTTAAGCCTGACACTGTACATTTCACATTTTAATTTGCACAGTGGCAGTCCATAATTACCCTATGATAACCATTACTTGAGCAAACAGGCAGGCTCCTTCACAGAGTAGCACCTCACACTTAAAAAGGTTAATGACAGGGGGATACATGAAGGTACTGTAATTGCCAATGCTGTTCTATTAGAACGGTTATGAAATTCTTACAGAATGACAAAGCACATCACAGCTTTGGGCAGCATATCCTGCAACAGTACACAAAAACACATGGAGTTGGTTCAGGTGAACTGGAGATTGTACCACCTGAGGCCAGGAATAGTTCACAGCTGTGTGATAGTAATGTGGTGAGCCCAGGATTACATTTGCTTGTGTTTTATACTTCTATTAAGAATATGCAGAGAAGTTGCTGCTTCCAGGTACCTAATCGTTAATCATGGGTTGTGTTTAAACTCTCTCCAGTCGTCGATCTGCAATCAGACCATGTGATCTGCAGTAAAGGTACCATTGCGTTGCATTACAAGTATTTACATATCATGAATTATTGTAAAAAAAAAAAAAAAAAAAAACTATTGAAGAACTAAAAGATTCTCCTTGTATTAAAAAAGGGGGATAATTAATAATATGTTTATAGAAATAAGGCGCTAGGAAATAGGTTTTAATGAATTTGCTAGCACTGCTTGTATGATCTCGGAATGTGATGATTTGTGATCCTCTCAAGGATTCTTACCTTACACTGACCTCTAATGGTCATTTTAAGATTGGTGCAATTTTCAGATGTTCACATGCCAGTGTTATTACAATGGTACAGACCAAAATAATCTGCTAAAGCACTGTAGTACTGAACACTGCACAATACATGTTACAAACATGTGCATGGTCCAGTGTTGAAAGTTTCTCTGATTTGGACTACTGTTGCTTGTCACAATAAGTTGTCTTTAGGATTAAACCACCATGACCTGAATGAGAGTGCAATGCTTCTGCAAATTCTATATATATATATATATATATATATATATATATATATATATATATATATATATATATATATATATATATATAACACACACATATGCACACATTTCCACTGTTCTGCTTCAGCCCATGTCTATGTACACGCATTTGAATTTCCATGCTTGGTTACCATGTGTGATAAAGAAAGATAAATATCACATGATTGTAAATCCTGCACCTGAATGCTTCAGTGTCAGTTTTTTTTTTTTTTAATGAAACTGTTTAGCTAGTCTGGTGCAGTTCAAATAAGGTACAGCCAATTTTACAGCCCTGAACACACAGCGACAGCAGCATACACTGCACAGCAAGAGTCATCTGGTGGCAAGAAGGAGGGCATGTCTCTTCACATATTTCAATATTATTTAATCAACTACCTGAATTGATCAGACAACAAAGGGGCTGAACATTGTGGATGGTTAAAATGGGAGGTTTTGTTTAAAAAACAGAACTCTTCAGTACAGGTGGTTGTAAAAAGTAGGTTTTTCTGTAGTTTTACACACTGTATTCCCACCCTTCCAAATACGTTCATGCGGTTATACAAACTGTGAAAGACTATCACAGCATGTAGTTATAAACAGGCACTGAAACAGTTAAAGTTCACAGAACTGACATGGGAGTTGAAAGAAATACTGCAGTAAAATGGTTCCTTTTTACTAAAACAGAACTGATTATGGAAGTTAGAAAACCAAAGAATACAGCTGTGTGCCAAACACTAAGACAGTAACTCCAAGGGCAAAGATCTTTATTATCCAGAACCCAAGTAAAATGAACCCAATAATCTTAGATATTTGATAGAAATGGCCAGCTAATGGTGTGTAACAGGGGTGTCCAATCATGATCCTTTGTCAACAATGTGTTGGTCAAATATTAAAAAGTGGGCGTCTGCAAATAACGACTATTTTTTTGCATGTATTATTTCCTACCTGTCACGTGGAATCATTGTCATTGGATGTTCATCTCCCAATATCCAGCATGCTTTTGGTCACGTGACTAGTCAGCTTCTATGACAGATAGGGAAAATTTAGGAAATGATAAAATTTGGGCTGAAAAGAAAACACGGTTGATTTATTGAGACGATTTCAAATGGCAGTTTTACTGCGGTCAGTCAGATAAGTACAAACTATTGCTATTAGTGAATTATTATTTAAACAGAATATTGATTTTTTTTAATTAACGTGATACTGTACTTGGAATAAAGTCAGTTTGGCAAAGCCTTTTTTCATTACAAGCAGAACATACAAACAAGATCAACACATGATAATAAGCAACTAATCTATTAAAGCAATACTGAAAAATAAAGCGTTTTGCTGGACACACTACTACAATCGTTATGACGAGTAACTAATTAATAGTGTAAAAACTGTAAATTAATAAGGATTATTAATTTAAGACTTACCATTTAAAAGTCTGTTTAGTGGTTTCACAGGAAAAAAACAGACCTAACTTACGCCAATTTTTCTATTAACTTGTTTCTCAGTTGTGATTGAGATACACAAATGGATTAGCAGGTATCAGTTGCATTTAAGGAGTAGAAAAACCAATGTAAAATACCTATTTATAGACATATATGCGGTAATTTACAGAAAGCTAGTTATTTTAAAATGCTCAGAGCCTTTGCACGTAACGCACTTCCACCAAGATGGCCGACTTCCTGTTTTCTCCTGTTGTCAAATTTAAACTATATATTTGTAAAAGTTTAAACGTGTATTAAAGTAAACGTAATCTAGCACCCCTGATTACCATCCATTAGTGCAAGTGTGACACACACAAGCACACATGGATGGATGAACGAACGGAGCCCCTACTTATCCTCAAAGTACTTAACTATAACATTTTAAAAGTAACTTTAACTCTGCAACTATTTAAGAACTGAAAAAAAGGTCTAATTAAGTAAATTATCAGTTCACTTAAGGGTCTAGATAAGTAACCGAGCTCAGTTGGAATGAAAACCAGCAGACACGGGGTCCCCAGGACCAGGATTGGGAACCACTGATTTAGAGGACAGATCTCAAACCCTAGTGCACTAGCGCAGACACTTTCAACAGATCTTTAGAACAGACTTTGAAGTTATAAGTGTAAAAAGTTGTTATGATGTTAACAATGAAAAGAAAATGTACAGGTATGTTAATTAAGAATATATTTTTCGGAACCCCACTACTTGCTCTTTAAGAATGTCCAAACCAAGCCTTTGGATAAGTTTGACATGGGAGCCTTCCAACAAAAAGTGAGACATGAATTCAAGCTTTAAACAGCTTTTATTGTACATTAAGAACCACTGTGCTCACAAAAAAAAAAGAAAAAGAAAAAAAATTCAGAAGTACCAACCTGTCTTGCTTTTCACACGTTTGGATGCACATGCATAGAAAGTTACAAAGAATACTTAACTGCAAATATACACACTTTAGTTTAAAAAAAAGTCTAAGTTTTTGTTTGTTTTTTAATTGTCATTTAGAAAACATATGCCAGTGTAAAAGTTTGTGGTTAATAAGATCTACAAAAAGAAAAGCAAGCTCAATTTCTCAACAGCGTCCACTAGATTTTCTTCACAGCATCATCAATTTCAGAAATCTGATCTTTGAGCTGGTTCCACTGCTCTGGGTTTAAAGAAATTCCTGAAATAACAAGGACACATTTCTCATGAAAAGGGATAGCAAAGGCCTAAACCATTTATGCAAATGCATGTTTATTGAGTGCTCAATTTTTCAACGTTTTGCCGTGTTACGAGCAGGGTGGAATCTGGGTGGGATATGAATTACATGTAAAAGGTATGCAGTTTGGGATTAGTTAGGCATGGAGAACGCTTCTGCCCAGTCACCCAGTAGCTATAAGAGAACGTGACTGGGTGGCAAGCAGTTTTGAATGATGTCTAATGAAATTATTCAAATTGATTCTCCAGCTGCAAGCCCAAGGCAGACTTTCTAAAATGTTATTAGCGTGTAATTGGTTAAGAAGTCTTTTCAAAGAAGGTTAAGGCAAGAGTCTTAATAAAAGCAAACATTTAAAGAAACCATCAAAAAGAATGCACACAAAACAGTTGACGTATAGTTATATTTTCACTATTATTGGTGTATAGGTACATTTTCATTATTTATTGGTATATAGGTACATGTTCATTATTCTGTGTGTACAGGTATATGTTCATTATTCTTGTTTGAAGCATAAAGTTTAGTTATTTGGGTTCAATAGTGCACATTATAAAGGTCAACGGGCTTTTGTGTAGTAGAAAATCATTTTTAATTTTTTTTAGCCCTTTGCAGTCCATTTATTCAGCGATTGTCAGGCGCGTCAGGTCCAATTTATTTTCATGTGCGCTGTTTATTTTAAACGTGCTGTTTAAAAAAAAAATTTTCCCCCAGAGTAAAACAGGCTTAAAAGGCACTGAATCGCAAAAGGACACTCAGTACTGTATCTCCAGCCAAGCCCCACCCCTTGTTCGCTGTATTTTTCACATACCTCTTTATAGATGTGAATACTGATTGCTCATTTTACCACCAAACTTCTCAATAATGCGATTCAAGTCATTATTTTATTTCTGTAATATCAAATAAAAGCTCTGTAAATGTCTGTGATTTTCTTCGCGCGCTGGATGCAGAAGCAGCTAGTTCCTTTGTTGCGTCCGTGTTATCTCTGTAGTGGATAGGGCTATGAGATATTCCCTTTTTTTCGGTTTCATTCAGCTCCTATCGGTCTCACTCGGCCATTGAAAGGTTTTCTCTGCTTTTTCCAGAGAAAAAAAGACTGGAGACCTGTGCTTTACGTCAGGGTCCGACATCGGGCTGGAAAGGGAAAATTGTAATGTCGGACCTGGTCCGACATTGGACTGCAAAGGGTTAAAGGTTAGGGGTTTATTTTCCATTAGCCATGAACCAATAAACCTAAGAATGATTTTGAACAGCCCTTAAAACAATCCATAAAGTAACACAAGAGTTAACTTGCTCAAATTAATTAGCACGAAATGATGTTTCTCAATATGGCTTCCATATTTTGGTCAGTAAAGCACAACAGCATGTTATGCAGGATGCTTACTGCTGACTAAGCAAAAGAAAGCTACACACTGCAATGAAAGCATTTGCGTCCATTAGAAACTTCCCCAGAAAACAACATGTAAACAATACTTAAAACTTCAGTTTCTTTTACCTTTTCTTCCAGGTTTCATCTCGCCTTCTTGGTCCATCCAGTATTCTCTGATGTCTATCAGGACTTTGCCTTTAAATTCCCGGACACTGACATACCTCATCTTCCCAATCTGTGGGATTAATAACAGTCAGTCTCTTTCTCTACTAGCATGATACTGTACAGAAAACAACACTGTAATACACGCCGTGTATAACCCACAAGTACAAATAGCTACACTGTTTAAACATGACTGACGTGAAGGAGCACACAGGGTTACGCACAGGTTTTCAGAAATCAATCAAACTGATGTACTGTAGAATACAATGGATTGTGAGCATTTTCTTTATTAAAGAAAAAAAACAATCTAGCACCCCTAACATTGATATTATAACAGTCAATAAAGAACCCCCCCCCCCCCCATATAACTGACACAACAAATCATAGGATACTCCTTGTAGCTTCTTTAAAAAAGCTCAAAAAAAAACAAACAAAAAACCAATAGTAACTATTAAGTTGACAAAAAAAAAATGTTGACAGTTTTATGGCATTAATTATGCAAGGAGCAATTGACTACTATTGTGAAACTGCTTTATTAAACAAATACACACATGCAAATGCCAATGTAGAGGCTACTAAAACTATTAAGCAATCACTCCTGTTTTTCTTTGCTGAAAATTGTGGGTCAATTCTTATAATATTCAGAACACTTCTCTTGCACATTCTTACTCTTGCACTGTAAAACTGCTGACTTCTGCTGGTTGCACAGTGGCTCCTGCATCATGCAACACTGGCTGTGGAATTTGCCACTGATGTTTTCCCTGGGTGCAATGGTCATGGAGTTGCTGTATCTGCAGTTGCAGGACTGCAATGAGAACCGCAGCAGCAGAAACCACTACTGTTGGGGTTAACAACAAAAAGGAAAGGTGTCCAGGGGTTTACGGACTGCCAAGAACAGGAGGCTGTTTACGCAGGTTCTACTCCCTGGACAATGCCAGAGAATGGGGCGCTGGTAAAGGGGGTTGAAGTGGTACCTGAAACATGTTGTCATCCTTTTCATTGCTGCTCTTGGAGGAAGCTCCTCCCCCAGCTCTGGAACTCTCACCACTCTTCTGCCTCTTTGATGGCTTCTCTGGGGCAGATGGCTTCTTCCTCTTTGCCTATGGAAACAATACACACAGATACAGTCAGTGCCCCACATAAGCTGTACACAGGGGATTTTACGCACTGAAAACACATGAGTTATGTATGGGGGGGGGGGGGGGGGGGGGGGACAATCAGCGTGAAAAAGGGTTCATAAGAAAATCCAAGATACTGTATTGAACCACAATTGGGAGAAATCTTGGCACTAATTGGCTGAAAATGTTTGTGTAAATCATGAACCAAGTACAGCTCTGTATCACCCTATACAATTAACAAATTTTGCTTCATAGTCGAATGAAACCTGCTGAATAATGTTACGTTAACATATTGAACTACATACTGCTTTGTTGTTTTCCATATACTTAACGAAAAACTGACAATTGAAAAAAATGTGACATTTCAAAATCTAACATGAAATATTGTACTACTATTATGGCTTTCAGTAGATTTTTGCAATATAATTTTGTAGTTTCTTTGATTACATGATATTAAATAAAATACCTAAATTATGATATATATATATATATATATATATATATATATATATATATATATATATATATATATATATATATATAAAGACCTGGGATAAATAGTTATAAATATGGTTTGTGAAAAGTAACTTATTTGAAAATAAGTAAATACAAATTGTAAATAATTAAATACAGATTACAGAAAGCAATTATTATTTGAAAATATTTAATATGGGTAAAGTAGTTGAAATACTTTAAACTCTTCATCAATATGTAACTGTAACATACAGCAGCCTAATTATGATCCTGCATTCCAAGCAGGTTAAGCTTTGTCCTTGTTAAACACTCAATTATCTTTTGGAAACTGCTCTATTTCAATTAGATTTTATTTGATCAATTAACTGAAATATTTGAAAACAATTGCATCTTTAACTTCTGGTTTAATTACCTGTTTTGAAGTTACTGAATTGAACATGTTAAGCATTTTCCTCGTTAGAAATCTTCCTCAACCACCATGTGGTAATTGTAAAACTTGGTACATAATTATACATTTAGGGTAATAATTAGGTTTTACCTTTTGATTATTCATTAACTACTTGGGAATAGCTGAAGATTTTTTTCCCCCCCAAATAACTTACATATATTATTTTCAAATAAGTGACTGTGCAATTAATATTTGAATATTTAAAAACAAAATTGATAAACACCAAATATTTCAACTATTTGAAATAGCTGGTGTTTACAAATAAAATATTAAATACAACTATATTTGTCCCTGGTCTGAGATTATAACAGAGTTTAACAGAACAGTTCCTTGGATTCCCCTAAATGTTGTAGACACCACAAATTGCTCAGATTAAAACACAATCTGAAATATAATACAGACTTTCATTTAATTTTTTGACTTGCTGGATTCCAGACTGACAAACACAGAGAAATCCTATAGGCTAGTTTAGCCGTCACTCATCCACTGTTTAAATGACGTAACCGATACACCATTCACACATTGAGAGATGAAATCCTCCACACACTTAATACAATTTTTGAAGCGTGAAATATGGGAAAGACTGTATGAAATATGGGATGAGGTATGCCATAGCACTGAAGGGGTTAATTATGGATCAATCCTAAAATTCGAGGTGCAACCATAGCTGTACATGAAATTCAGTATAGCTGTGATAACTCTATTCAATGCTGTGTCTTCAGTTAACGGCAATGCAAAAACATTTTACATTTACTTTCAGGTTGAGTTCCAAATGACTGAAAAGCAATAACGACCATTATATCTTATATCTTGAAATCCTCAAATCTTCAATAATGTACACACGTGTTTGTTATTGCTTAACTAAAAGATGAATGCTTTGACTAATAAAGAACATTTCCTGACTTTTTTTTTTTTTTTTTATAAACAATTGAAGGGTAAATAGCTTCAAATGTCATTTGACTTTGTGTTTGCCTTTTCCTTGTCATGGTGCTTACAATTATGGAGAGGTTCTGGGTTCTGTTGCTCCAGTATTTGATTAAAATGCTTTTTCTCTGTATCAGAATCCACCTAGCATTATCTGTGCCTGTGGAATCCTAGCTGCCGACTGCTTTTTAGGACTTCCTGTTTCTTAGGAAATGTTATACGGCTGCGACCTTTTCAACTCTGCTGGCTCAATACGATACAATTCACATTTCTGAAGCGCCTTTCATCACAAGGATCCAAAGCGCAACAGTAATAGTATGAACACGGTATTAGACATTGCATAATACAACCCAGAGCTGCTTAGAATGATTCAAAACACTAGAATAAAAGGAAAGCATGAAAAATAATAAAGTTCTCGGTGTAAAGAACCATACCTTCTTATCCACTTCACTGTCTGAATCAGAGTCAGAAGAGGAACTGGACAGAACTTCCTTTGATTTTGGCATTCTGTACGTAAAGGAAACAATTAAAAGCACTGGCCTAGGTTATTAAGACAGTCAACAGCACAAACACAACACTTCTCCCTACCTCTGGTAGGGAAAATGGCCACCAGAACAGAACTGTCGTTGGAAGCGACTGTCTTCTGAATGGATTAACTTGAGGTGAGGGAACACTATGCCACTTTGTGGCTTGGAATTTGGGTTCAGGAGACTAGGTTGCAAGCCACTGCATGGCACACCAGGGGAGACCTGAGGTTTGATACAGCACAGTTGCCTCAAACTAGGTCTCCCAGTCTCCTGCTACCAGGTTTCCGGCCACTGCTCCAGAGTGGCTTCGTGCTCCCTAGGCTTTAAAGCTTTGTAAAGGGCCCCAATTGAAATGAAATCAGCAGGTGGCTCCAGGGTCACTCTTTCAGAAGGTGATGGGATTATAATCAGGGCTTGTGTATTTGTTTTCACTGAACCCAGTGATGTAGTCATTGTATAAGGAACTTGAAAAATAATGAATTTTGAAATGTGGAACACTAGCACGTGACTTTCTGACAGTGGTGTGTAGATATGGTTTATGCAAGTTATGGATATTTCATAATACCCCTACAATAAGAATAAAGCTGGATCAAGTGTATTGTATCTTACCCTAGACTGAAAATCCAATTCTGTACTAACGGCCACCATGCGTCTTGGACGCTGTATTAAAACTGTACAGCTTTGCTCAGGTTATAATAATAATTGCCAACTCACAGGAGTCCCCACTTGAGACATAATTAATTTTTTTTTTCAAGGGTAACGTTTACCTGAAATTATTATAATTGTTATTTTTTTTAATTGTATTATTTGCCAATTTGTACTCTTTATTACAGAATTGGAAGAATTAGGTTATTTTTTTCTTAAGGCCTTTTTTGTCTTTTAAATGGATCATTTAATTTTCTACCTTTCTTACTTTTTTGCAAGCCCCAAAATCCTTTGTTTTGCACGGAACCTTAAATTAATTTCATTACAGAAAGCGTTTCAAACCAACGAATAAAACGCCATGATAAAACCATCATCAACACCCTGCAAGCCCGTTTTTCGTTTAATTACTTCTACAGCATTAGTAATTAATCACATTTGCGTCTGGGTGCGTAAGAAACCATCCAGTATTGGTGCAGTACTAACACCCGGCTACAGTCAGTGTTCGAGAGAGCGCATCATTTCTTTACGACTTCGGGCCTGTGCTTGTCTTTCATTGTAGCTACCTGTACTCCTAACCGAGGGGAAGCCTCGTTTATTTATCCTAGCCGGTGTACTGAAATGAATACTGCTGGGTCGATATCGCGCAGAACAAAACTGATTACTTACCTACAGCAGTACTAGCTGATTTGAATATTGCTGGTACTGATCTTAATGTCAGGCGGGAAGTTGCAGCTGTATGTAGTCAACTCGCAGTTGCTAACCTACTTTGCAGCTATTGGACTGCACCGTCATGCGGTCATCGTATTGGCTTGTGGGAATTGGAGTTTTGTTAAACAAGGGCTGCTAAACTGAGGGAAAAGCGAAGCCACTTTGTGTCTTGAAACTGGTTTCAGGAAACTTGCTAATGATATCACAAATTAATAAATATATCACAATCTGGGTCTTTATGGAGGCTCTGTCTGTCCATCTTACTGTTGATCACTCTGCATGTTTAAATATACCATATCTATAGAACCGTTTCTCCAATGACTATGACATTTGAAAAGGAAATGATTTAGCTATTGCACGTGTCATAGTAGTTTATATCTTTACATAAACGTACATTTCTACATAAACATGCAGTTGATGCATACAGGCCACCGTGCTAAGCGTGTTCATGTTCCTGACGGCTCTCATTATAAACGTACATCCAAGTGGGGGTAGGGGGATGGGAATCATCCTGGGAGTGGTATTGCGCCTGTTGTGAATTCTAACACTATAAATAATGTGTTCTAAAGAGTGTCCTTGTTAAGTTCCATCACAGTTGGCTATATGGTTCTCCATACTGGCATACAGACAGTCACACAGACCGATTATAAACCCCAAGAGCATCATACACTTAATAGCTTATGCTAAAGAATGCTCTATCAAGTTTCATCTTATTTGGACAAGTGGTTCTCTAGCTATATGCAGAGCTCTAAGGCACAATGCGGTGTGCGTGTGTAGGCTCCATTCATTGCCTACACCTGCCTACACTATAACCTGTCACTATGGGTTATGAATCTCCTGCTGGGGACCATTGTTCCCAAACTCTTCCCTGCTGCACACGCCTGCTAGTTATTTTTATTTGAATGCATGATATCTGGTACCATAAAGATGTGTGTGCATGTCCTCAGGCAGTGGTGGACTCAACACAAGTGGAAGTGAAATTGTCCCCACCCCTTCAACACCTTTCCTTTCCTAAACCAACCAGCTGCTTCCTTTAAAGACTGACATGCTTTGCAGCCAATGCCGTACAGTATGTGTAACACCCACTGAGCCTGTCAGGGTAATAGGTTTGGTTCCAGTCACCCAGGTTCTTTTACTGCAAGAGAGCAGATTAGCCTGACAGGGCAAGTACCCAGGAGAGTGTAACGCACACACAACACAAACACACACACACACACACACACACACACACACACACACACACACACACACACACACACACACACACACACACACACACACACACACATGCACGTGCGCGCACACACACACACACACACACAACCCTTGAGTTATGTTTCGAGTTTAGAGAACTGCTTGTCCCATTCTCATGAAGCTTGCAAGTGTATTCTTTTACACACATTACTGGACACATGGAGGCTGTTTTTGGTCTGTATTCTATTGCTATGGACCAAAGTTTTGTATCCCCTATTATATTATCATTGTGAATTCTTAATCTATACTATTTTGTACACACTATCAGCATGATTTTCAAAAGGGGCAAAATAAGCACTAGGTCACAAAATTATTTTTAAAGGCTGATTAATGTAACCACATCACTTGATTTACACTGAACAAAAATATAAACGCAACATGCAACAATTTCAAAGATTTTACTGAGTTACAGTTCATATAAGGAAATCAGTCAATTGAAATAAATTAATTAGGCCCTAATCTATGGATTTCACATGACCGGGGATACCTTAAAAAAAAAAAGGTAGGGGCATGGATCAGAAAACCAGTCAGTATCTGATGTGACCACTGTTTGCCTCATGCAGCGCGACACATCTCCTTCGCATAAAGTTGATCAGACTGTTGATTGTGGCCTGTGGAATGTTGTCCCACTCCTCTTCAATGGCTGTACGAAGTTGCTGGATATTGGCGGGAACTGGAACACGCTGTAGTACACGTTGATCCACAGCATCCCAAACATGTTCAATGGGTGACATGTCTGGTGAGTATGCAGGCCAGGAATTGTGTACAGATCGTTGCGACATGGGGCCGTGCATTATCATGCTGAAACATGAGGTGATGACGGTGGATGAATGGCATGACAATGAGCCTCAGGATCACATTACGGTATCACTGTGCATTCAAATTGCTATCGATAAAATGCAATTGTGTTTGTTGTCCGTAGCTTATGCCTGCCCATACCATAACCTCACCGCCACCATGGGGCACTCTGTTCACAACGCTGACATCAGCAAACCTCTCGCCCACACAACGCCATATACGTTGTCTGCCATCTGCCCAGTACAGCTGAAATCGGGATTCATCCGTGACGAGCACTCTTCTCCAGCATGCCAGTGGCCATCGAAGGTGAGCATTTGCCCAATGAAGTCGGTTACGATGCCGAACTGCAGTCAGGTCAAGAGGACGACCAGCACGCAGATGAGCTTCCCAAGACAGTTTCTGACAGTTTGTGCAGAAATTCTTCAGTTATGTAAACCCACAGTTTGATCAGCTGTCTGGGTGGCTGGTCTCAGACAATGGCGCAGGTGAAAAAGCCGAATGTGGAGGTCCTGGGCTGGCATGGTTACACATGGTATTCGGTTTTGAGTCCAGTTGGACGTACTGCCAAATTCTCTAAAATGACGTTGGAGGCGGCTTATGGTAGAGAAATGAACACTTAGTTCTCTGGCAACAGCTCTGGTGGACATTCCTGCAGTCAGCATGCCAATTGCATGCTCCCTCAAAACTTGAGACATCTTTGGTATTGTGTTGTGTGACAAAACTACACATTTTAGAGTGGCCTTTTATTGTAACCAGCACAGGTCACCTGTGTAATGATCATGCTGTTTAATTAGCTTTTTGATATGCCACACCTGTCAGTTGGATGGATTATCTTGGCAAGGGAGAAATGCTCACTAACAGGGATGTAAACAAATGTGTTCACAAAATTTGAGAGAAATAAGCTTTTTGTGCATATGGAAAATTACTGGGATCTTTTATTTCAGCTCATGAAACATGGGACCAACACTTTACATGTTGTGTTTATATTTTTGGTCAGTGTATATTTTTTAAGCGTCAACAAGTAAACAAAGGACTGATTTCATCTAAATCCTTTGACAGCCATATACTTAGTGACCAAAATCAGCTTTTAGAAATCACTTTGCAACCTAGTTCTTAATTTATCTCTTTTGAAAATCATGCTGTATATGTCGTGATCATTATTTTTTATATCATACTGACTGCTCTAATTTTGAATTTACATGTATGTTTCAGTTCATTGTTATTATTATTATTATTATTATTATTATTATTATTATTATTATTATTATGATTATTATTATTATATTATTAGTCCCTCAGGGATGGAAAAAGGCTACCATTGTTAGCAGGTCTGGTCCATTCCAGATTTTACTATGAGCTTAATTAACTTCATTAACCACCATGTACAGGCAACAAGTCTCAGAGATTGACTGGTTAACCAGGGGTGCTAATACAGCAACGGGAGTCTTATTTCTGGTGTTGACCTTGTTAATAATAATAATAATAATAATAAATAATAATAATAATAATAATAATAATAATAATAATAATAATAATATAGAGACAAACAAAATATATATTTTCTGCAGATGAGATGTAAAATTAATGTCCTATTGTAAGTGACTCTGCATATAATGCACAGTTCACAGCCTACCTCTGTAAAGGGCTTTGTGATGGTGGTTTACTATGAAAGGCGCTATATAAAAATAAAGATTATTATTATTATTATTATTATTATTATTATTATTATTATTATTATTATTTATTGTTGTTGTTGTTGTTGTTGCTGTTGTTTTCTGCCAGTTTTTATTACATTAACGTTCATCCATATAGATAGATACATATATGGGTGGATAGATAATACCATTAGATAACTACATTGCACTGTGTAACTGCGACCTTGAAAAATAATCCGATGCAGAGCTATCTTTTTAAAATAAAACTACATTTCCCAGACGGCCTTTGGTCGCTGCGCGTATTCAGTGATCGCCATTTCCTGGTTCGACCTTCGCGTATAAATGAGAAAGGGTGAAGAGTCAGAGTTCGTCAGAGAAAAGGAGCCCAATGATACCTATATGCCCAGTTGTCTCCTTCACCTATGGTGGGTAAAACACAATAAAATGCAGGAAAACGATGTTCACTTATGGTAAAAAACGCGAAATACAAGAGTTAATGCAATCATCTGGAAGAATGCGGCGGTTGACGGGGCGTTGCTTGCGTATTTGTGTGTTTATTTTGCTCTCCGTTTTGTGTGGAGGGTTTTCACGGTTACAGACAAACGCTCAGTCTCCATGTCTCTCTGTCTCTCCGCAGTGCCCAGCCGGCTAGGTGAAGATGCCAAAATGGCTACCAGCAACTACTTTGGCTTCACCCATAGTGGTGCTGCGCAATACAGGTGAGAATGTCTACATTCACTTCTGTGTGGAAATGAATCCAGCGAGCCTGCTCCAACAGCACAGGAATCAACCGTGGTTGCTGCAGTTTGTTTAGCAGTGTCCGATTGAGGAGAGTGATGGATGGGGGCGGGGGAATGAGTATGCAGTAAAGATGCATCCTACATACATTACAATCGCAAGCGCCAGGGCACGAATGTGTTATTTACACATTATGTACCGGTCAAACTGGGGTTATAATCGCATAGAATTGTTATAATGTCACTTTGTTGTTGTTGTTGTTGTTTAAATTTATTATAATAGATTTAAAAAAAAGACATTTGGTCGATCCCTTATTGTGCTGTAAACATAAAGTATATTTACGATGGTGGTCCGGCGCTTTTAAAACACCAATGCGGCAGCTTAGCAAGGACTTTAATGACGGTATTTTTTTTTTTTTATATATATAACTGTCACTAGTTTTTAGTTATGTATGCAGTTTTGATGCTATTGTTGCGGTTTTGCATTATCTGATAAATACATTCCCCATACCCGTAAGTCATGCATGAAGAAAGTGGAAAGGTCAAATATGCCACAACAAAGGGATTGAAATTGAAAACAGATGTCTAAAAAGGATGGGCCTAGGATTTAAAAACAAAAAAGGCCATTTTTTTGCACGTCTTTTTTTTGTTGAAGAAAGCACTGTCGTTTTACTGTGGTGTTCTCCAGTTTTTTTAGTCCTAGGGAGTGAAGGTTCACTGTGCCATGTTATGACAAGCGTGTTTTGTTGTTTTTAAATAAATGCATTGCAGTTAAGCCTACTTGTATTTTTTTTGTAATCTTCTCTTATTGTCTCGCATGTCTAGATAACACTTTTTTTTTGTTTGTTTAATAAAATGTACTAGTAGATCCTTGTTCATCCTGGGGAAATGAAATCTGATCAATATAATACAGTACAAAACCACAGTTCTAAAGATGTAAACATGGTGTCAAGCAATATGAACTTTAAGGAGCTTTTAGAAAATTGATTTTATATGCACAATTTGGAGGGCAAGTTGACATGTACAGAATGTGGACTTCCATAACCTGAATTAAATCAGATTTATGAAACAAATTAATATCAGGAGTATAAGTAAAAAAAAAAAACAGTTGCTCTTAAGTGATTAATGGTACATCTGGTCATTGTTTCTCAAGCTTGGCCTAATCATTTTAGTGTCCTCCCTTGTCCCAGTTGAAGTTGTTTTATTAAAGTTTTTAAAAGGCAAACGAGAGTACCGCATGTCTCACGTCATTGAGCAATGAATAAAGAATCTGAGCTTGTTTTGTGTAAAACCTGCAGGAAAGCTTCTGCTTCTCATTGGGACAGAAGATGAGAGGGAGGTGGGTATATTGATCAAGCATTACCATGCTTTATCAATACCCAGGGTTGGAAATGGGGAGCTTGAATGTGTTGCTTGGATTCTGAGCCATTATCTAAGAATGGCTAGCCGGTGCTCACTACACGAGATTGAAGTCTTGTTAAAGAATCAGCTTCCTAAAAAATATGGTTGCATTCAGCATACTTTTAGTGAAATCCCCCTCCTATCAGAACTACACGGAGTAAATAGAAATGTATGCAACTGAATGGGTGAAATGAGTGGCTGCAGAATTACACAGGAATACAGCTCTCTGGCTTGTTTTTGCTGCCAATGCCAACACGTGTACAATGTTTATGGTTATAGAAATGTATTCCAACTGCACCACTGTTTTAAGCCTTCAGCAAATATAATGTGTTACTTGTGTCCTATTGCAAACAGTATTTGCATGCACTGTTGATGTAGATCAAACACCCTTTATATTTATCAATACATGATTGAGCAGTGCATGTATCCAGTCCTCCTTTTCCTATGATGTTTGAGAAGCAATGGGCTGCAGTTGTAATTTGTGGATCCAGTGAAGAGCTTTCTTAACCCTTTCTTGACTCAAGGGGATTTGTTATTCAGATGCTGTTTATTTGTCATTACCACTCATTCTTCAAACTCCCTCTTTTTGTGCAGAACAACTTTTAAAGTGATTGTGAAGAGGTACTGTTTTTAAAGTGTTGCACTGATCAGAAATCAGGTTTATATTTACAAAGACTAAATGCAGTTTGTCTATGGAGAAAACATCTCTTTACTGTAATGTCTTCAGACCACAGCACAGTGATATGTTACCTGTACCACAGTCTAGATGCACAGTCTTGGACCAATGCTGAATTCTCAATATTGGCACAGTATAATTGACACAATAATGCCTAGGGAAACCTTTTAGAACAATGTCTGTACAAAATCTTTACCTGTTAGCATGGGCCTGTTGAACGCGTTCCCATAGAAGGACATTCACTTACTCATCCTGTATCTGCATGCAGGATTCAGGCTTTTTTTGCTGGCATTCAGGTTTTCTCTGGTGCTTTTAAGTCAGCATCTTTGCAGAAAATCTGAAATGGTTTGCTTGTGTTCAGAATTTCACTTGCTTAGTGTTATAAAAACTCTGCAGGTAAAATGTAATGCTACCCATAATTTTTACCTGACAGACTAATATGAGATCTGCCAAATCTTGTAGTCCAGTGGTTAAAGAAAATGGCTTGTAACCAGGAGGTCCCCAACAGTCACAATCACTGTATGACCCTGAGGAAGTCCCTTAACCTCCTTATGCTCTGTCTTTTATGTGAGATGTTTGTAGCTGATGCATAGTTCACACACCCTAGTCTCTAAGTTGCCTTGGATAAATTAACAAATAATTAATTAATATTGGCTTCATGTTTGTTGCACAACGGTATTTTGGGATTCTCTTAGCAAGTTTGATCGTGGGTATTGACAGAGCACACTCAACAGTAGTTCCAGAATGATTTAGTGTTGACCTTTCTGGAGAGGGGTGGGGTGGGGTCACAAATATCATCTTTAAAATAAAACACACACAAGCTCTTGTCCTGAATAACACTTGCGCTAATGTCTGGCTAGTTCAATCTGCAGTTGTCCTTGTCTGAGTTTGCTACTTTTATCTTTCCAGCCAGCAGCCAGCAGCTGGGGTAGCCTATTCCCACCCAACAACAGTGGCCAGCTATACTGTGCACCCGGCGCCGGTTGCCGCACACACTGTGACGGCAGCCTATGCCCCAGCTGCTGCCACTGTTGCTGTGGCCAGACCAGCCGTGGCTGCCACTGCTGCAGCCTACGGAGGGTACCAGCCAGCACACGCTGCTGCGGACTATGGCTATGCACAGAGACAGCAGGAAATGCCACCACCACCACCTCCGGCCACATCGCAGAATTACCAGGTGACCTGTCGCTGAGTAAACATTTTAGTGCTGACCTCGCTCATAGTTTTTTTTTTTTTTTATTTGAATGACCCTTAAGTATATTCTTGCTGCTTTTCAAACGTGTTTGTTTCCTTCATATGTGACTGTTTTGAACAAGTATACCTTTATTTTCGGAGGCGGGGGGGGGGGGGGGGGTCTGTTTTGTAAACCAGTAGTAGTAAATCTGGGTAGGAGCACTGATTTGGAAAAAACAAGTGCACCCTCTAAGATATGCAAATGTGTGTTGTTGGTGATCAGCTGTAAACCTAACCTTGGCTCGCTGTACAGCATTTCCTCAGCTTCACTTCATTCATCCTAATCCGCTCAGTTTGCATGTGTGATTTCAGGATTCCTATTCCTATGTGAGGTCCACAGCTCCGGCTGTAGCCTATGACAGTAAGCAGTACTACCAGCAGCCTGCTGCCACAGCGGCTGTGGCTGCAGCAGCTGCCCAGCCACAGCCTACTGTATCAGATTCCTACTATCAGACAGGTACGCTTAACACAGCCTGGGATTCGTCATGGAAGAAAAGTCTCCAAGGTCAATACAACTTTCTTTTCTTTTTTAAATCTATATAGATGTATCCAATAAGTCCTGGCTAGAATGACTGTGTGCTGATTTGATTGTGTTTTTTTAATTTAATCTTGTGTTTATTGCAGCATGTGGCACTACAATAGGAGCAGTAATGCTGTGCCTATTGGATTATTGTATTTATCTTTTCCATCAGTATACTGTTTAGAAGTTTGGTTTGGTAAAGATTCTTTTTTTTTTTTTTTTTTAAATAAACATAGAATGATTCTGAATGTGACATATATCCCAAATTACTTTGTAATTTACCAGCCCAAACACATTATGTTCAGGTCATAGTTTCCATTCATTGCTTGTTTGTACATGATTTTAACTTTATAATTTTTTATGTGACAAATGGGTTTAGACCTATAGTGGTAGCGTTTTCTTGGAATACATAGGAAGATTGCTGTTCCATAAGAAAATAAATACCAATGCTATATTAAAAATGAAGTGTTGACATGTCTTAAAGCTAGAAACAAACTTGCATACCAAGTCAGTAGAATTTCAAAATGTTTTCTTCTGTTTGAAGCTGCTGAAACACATTCAGTTTAAATCTTTGGTGGGAGTTATAGCTGTGTATGAGTACATGTTGAATTGTTAAATGATTGATTTGCAATGTGAAATATAGATTAATCCGTAATGCATGTGAATGCAAGAATTTTCATTGCGTGACGTTTTTTTTTTTTCTCCAGCAATTAAAATGTTGATAGTTTAGATAAATTGTGTTTTCAGTCTAGTGATATTGATACATTAATTACTAATCTGATCAATTTAGGTGACTGGATTTATTTCACTTTGTATTTTAAATTGATGCTTGTTTGTTTATGCTGCGTGTTCTTCTTAGCACCCAAAACAGGATACAGCCAAGGTGCAACACAGTACACCCAAGCCCAGCAAACTCGACAAGTGACCGCTATAAAACCAGCCACTCCTAGTCCTGCAACCACCACCTTCTCAATATACCCTGTATCTTCAACTGTGCAGCAAGTGGCAGCTGCAGCAGTGCCCTCCTACTCCCAGAGCCCCACCTACAGCACAACAGCTGTTACTTACTCTGGTAAGCTGGAGGGTTCTACAGAATTGTATTGCTTTTATTGTATCCATTTTAACCAGTTAACCATGGCTGGGTGTAACGTCTGAGTGCCAGAGTCGATGACGTTGGGTGATATTTTGCTCAATGTTATGGAGATCAGTTTCATCTTGCAATCCAAATAACTGGATCTTGTATCAAACTCTCAAAGTTGATTCTATGCACTTTTTTTTTTACCCAGGCACATCTTATTCCGGGTATGAAGCTGCAGTATACTCGGCTGCATCCTCTTACTACCAGCAGCAACAGCAGCAGCAGCAGCAGCAGCAGCAACAAAAACAAGTGGCAGCGGCTGTAGCAGCTTCAGCAGCCTGGACAGGAAGCACGTTCACCAAAAAGACTCCATTCCAGAACAAACAGCTCAAACCAAAACAACCCCCAAAACCACCCCAGATACATTACTGTGACGTCTGCAAGATCAGCTGTGCAGGGCCTCAGGTGTGTTCTGTGAACTATAAGGCAATTATGAGGTTTTACTGACATTTTGGGAAACCCTAAACGGTGTGCACAAACTTGCATGTACGTTTTGCTTGTAAAACATACAAAAAAATCTTTCAATGTTTTGATTGGAAGTCTTCTGTGGTATAATAAAGCATCCACTTAGAGCACATGTAATTATGTGAGTGATGTTTGATCATGGCTGTTGTAAGAAATTAACTCTTGTGGTAATTTTATAAAGATGCCTCATTTATTTTAAACACTTGCTGTACAGGTTCATTTTGTGAGCACCAACATGTACATTGCTTGGCATGTCAAAATACTATTTAATGTATACTGTCACAGTTGGTGGGTGGTTTTATGCTTGGGACATGACTTGCATTACGGAAGTTAGTGTGACCAAGATGAAGCCACAATTTTTACTTTTTCACTAATACAAGAATAATTGTGTTGTGTTTTTTTTTTTTTTTTTTTTTTTTTTTTTTTTTTTTTTTTTTTTTTTTTTTTACAACCCTTTTAAAACTGTATGGAAAAAAGTCCTGTGCATTATATTCTAATTATATTTTGTTTAACTAATTTTTGTTTCTTAACTTAAATTTCTCCCCAGACTTATAAAGAACATCTAGAGGGGCAGAAGCACAAGAAGAAAGAAGCTGCTTTAAAAGCATCCCAGAGCAGCAGCAGCAGCAGCACCAGCACCACCAGTGGCAGCTCTGCCCGTGGTACCCAGAACCAGCTGCGCTGTGAGCTCTGCGATGTCTCCTGCACTGGGGCCGATGCGTACGCAGCTCACATCCGGGGAGCAAAACACCAGAAGGTAAGCATGCCCAGCCAGCTCACTGTATACTCTGTGGTCTCCGCCCTAGCTTTCCTTGCTCTAGAGCTGACGTCATGTGCTGCACTGCAGTTGTGTTGGCTCCATCTCTAATCACTGTTGCATCTTCCAATGCTGTTGGTCCACTTCTATGATCCTGATATGGGATTCGGGGTTATTTTCAGTGCACGGTAAATAAAGTGAAAGGCTTTCTGATATTTCATTAATGTGCCGTTCTGGGGATTATATACAAGCAGAATTTGGATTACAAAGCTATTAGCATTCATTTTTAGAAATGTGTTCATCTTGTAGTACCCAAAAAGGAGCGCTGCATGTTGTACATAATTAATACTTCTTTCTGTTCTGACTTCTTTATTTTTTAAATAGGTGGTTAAGTTACACACAAAGCTTGGCAAGCCCATTCCTTCAACCGAACCCAGTATGGTAACCCAGACTTCCACCTCTTCAGCTTCCAGCAAGCCAGCAGGTCCAGCCACGGCCAGCGGAACCAGCAGCACTGCTTCTGCTGCCTCCTGTAGCTCCTCTTCATACTTGAAACCTGTCAATATAGTGAGCAGTAGTGTACCGAACAAAACCACTGCCTCTGCTGCTGCTGCTGCTGCTGCTGCTGCTTCCATAGTCAATGCTGCCACTGTGAAGAAAATAGCTGCCCCGAAGATCAATTTTGTGGGTAGGTTCTCAATGTGCCAATTTGTTTTGCCCAAGGAAGAAAGTAAATGTGATGGATACATCGTGCAGTATGACAATCTGCCATATCATGTATTGGTTATGGAGGTCACACAGTGGAGTCTGTAAGACTGTTTCAATAAAGCATTGCATAAGGTAGTCAAACGACGGCCTAAACAATTAAGACATCTCTTTTTGGATTTTTTTTTTGTTTTGTTTTTTTTACACCTGTGACGTTGAGTGGTGGAGAATCATGCATGGCTTAGCTTTTTCTCTGTCTGCACAAATAAATGTTCGATTCAAGCTTGCCAATGATAACCTGATTTTACCCAGAGTAAGTATGCTGTAAGCCAGTTAGTCATTGCCAGAGATCCAGTCAGTACTCACTGAAGGGCGCTCAAGTAAATCTGCTGTGTCGGAGGGTGGCAAGTCTGAATAAATGGCAACCTCTTTTCTGTTGGCATGTTGGGTCTTATGCCACCTCCTTTGTGTCCAGAGAAAATATTGAACTGTATTTCTGGGTCAGATCTGGTACACTTGTACCAGGGAACCTGGGATTCCATGATGTGTTAGACTTTTTTTTTTTTATTAATTGTGCATCTTGCCATCCATTTACATTAATAAATATTTTAGCAGTAACTGGTGTCTAACAGGAAGCTGTATAAGGAGAATTCTGTTAGTGAGTTTTTACAGTGTTCATGGTAATGTGCACTTGTCTACCAGTTGAAGTGCCTTACACATTTATTGGGGGTAGGGGGCAGGGGATAATGTATTCTGGCTAATGTGCTGGTTTATGTTCTTTTGGAATACTGTGCTTTTTGTCAAAGGGGAACCATTTTATAATGTAATGTCATTCAGTTGCTGTAACAAATGTAATGTTTTCTCAGAACTAATGATTTCCTTTCTCTCATTCCTTTCATAAGGAGGTAACAGATTGCAGACTACTGGTGCTAAAATAGAGGAGATTAAAAATGATGGTGCAAAGTCAGTGCAGCCTGTGATGCATGCCACCCAAACACAGGAGATGAAGGTTGACGTGGCACCGGAGCCAGTTTCGACACAGTCTACACTTGCTGCTTTACAAAGTGATGTGCAGCCTGTTGGACATGACTATGTGGAAGAGGTAAGAGTTATTGATCTTGAAAGGATGATTGTATATGACTGGAAGAGGTATGATTGTTGTTCTTGGAAAGATGATTTTATATGACTGGAGTGTTGGTTGACGGGCGTGGCTGTGAATTTAAAAGCTGTTCTGTGTAACCTCAGTTTTGTTTAATATCAGGTTCGCAATGATGAGGGCAAAGTGATCAGATTCCATTGTAAGCTGTGTGAATGTAGCTTCAATGATCCAAATGCAAAGGAGATGCATCTGAAGGGAAGGAGGCACAGACTACAGTACAAGGTCAGTGGGGGGGGGTCTGGGTTCTGTTGAATATTGTGCTTTATAGTTTGGATGCTGACTTGCATGGGCACATAGTATCCTGAGAGCCTATTCCTTATATCATGTGCTTCAGGAAACCAGTGACTTTTAAAAATAAACCTTATGATTGTATTGTTGGATGGATGCTGATGTCTTAAAGATCAGCATGTGCATTACTGTCTCTTTATACAAAACAGAAAAAAGTAAATCCAGAATTGCAAGTTGAAGTGAAGCCCAGCATCCGAGCCAGGAAGATCCAAGAGGAGAAGATGAGGAAACAAATGCAGAAGGAGGAATACTGGAGGAGACGTGAGGAAGAGGAGCGCTGGAGAATGGAAATGAGGTACAATGAATGGACAAAGAGCGCTTTTAAATAGGAACACACTATGCAATCTCTTCCCCTTGTAATACCAAGCTAAGGGATTGGGGAAACTTTAGCTTCTGCCTAATTTACGAATGGCTTGCCGTATTGTGTAGTGATATTACTAGCTAATGAGAAGTGAGAAAACGTTGAGACACGGATAGCTGTAGTGTCCTTTTTTTTGCCCAATGGTCATACAGATGATGGCCAAGTTAAAATTTACAAGCAGGATATCCTGTGTTTTGTTAGTGCACGCAAATCGATAGTGTGTAAAGTTTGATAGATGGTGCTTTGAGGCGGGTAAGTGTTTTGAAACATGAAAGGTGTTTATAAAAGTGAATTGCTTCAGGGAATGCTGTGTTGGTTGCAGGCGATACGAGGAGGACATGTACTGGCGCCGGATGGAAGAGGAGCAGCACCACTGGGATGAGCGCCGCAGAATGCCAGATGGGGGATATCCACAGGGACCCCCTGCTCCCCCAGGCCTGCTGGGAGTCCGACCAGGCATGCCCATTCCTCAGCCACAGGGACCAGTGGTAGGTTCGGTATATTACCCTCATCTAACAGTAACCCAAGCCATACAAGTGTTTCAGATATATAGTGCGACCCTCATCTACTATAAACCATGCAAGGGTTTCAGATATATAGTGTGACCCTCGTCTAACACTAACCCAGACCATACAAGTGTTTCAGATATATAGTGCTACCATCATCTAACGCTAACCCAAATGGAGTGTTTCAGATATGTAGTGCTACCTCAGTAGTTTGGTTTGTTCCCAGGTACTCCTGGACACTGCAGTACATTTACTGTACTTCACTGTAGAAGAGCCCTTTGCAGACTCACTATTTCAGTATTTCACATCTTTTCTGGTGTAAGTTGGTAAGCAAAATAGAGGGAACACTGTATATAAAAGCTCCCCAGATTAAACTTTGTACTGTTTTCAGCCCCCTCGGCGCCCAGACTCGTCGGATGACCGTTATGTAATGACCAAACACGCTGCTATTTACCCAGTGGAAGAGGAACTGCAGGCTATCCAGAAAATAGTGTCCATCACTGAGCGAGCTCTCAAACTGGTGTCGGATATTATTACTGACCAGGATAATAAGACCAAGGAAGATGAAAAGAAGGATGCCCAGAGAGACAGGTACACAGGAGCAAAGTATGTGTTCAGTTTCTATATCTACAATATCACTCTGTGTGTGTATAACTTCATTGTTAACGCTTTATGAATATCTTGCCCATTTACCACCGGTAAAACAAAAGCCTTTGTGTTAATAAGTTGTAATCTTGTCTGTATATAACTATGTAGTTACATTGATGGTACCGATAACACTATGTAACACAATTTTTGTTCCTGGGTAGTAAGTGTTATTTCCTAATTGCTTATGCCTCAAAAGTATAGAAATTGGCTATTATTCCCCACAAACTTTGCTTTTGTGACCAGGACAGTGATATTTTGAAATATCACTATTTCCAATGAGAAAACGGGCGAATGTGTGTAAATACAGTAATTGTAAATCTCAAAACTACTCACTTCTAAATCTTAAACTTGATGATATTATTTATTATTATTATTTATTATTTAGCTGCTGCCTTTTATCCAAGGCAATGTAACAGTGTTGGACAAAATAAACTTTCATTGTTGTAAGATACTGGATTAATGAAAGTACAGCTGTTGTTTAACACAAACTGAAGTACGGACGTATCATATTCTGACATTCAGAGTTTTTATAATGTTTTGGTTAGAAATAACTTCTATTTAATGAGCTCAACAATGCAATAAAATTTAAATAACCACTGCATTCTAAGTAATTTTTTTTTTGTTTGTTTTGTTTTTTTCAATGTAATTGACGTGTGAATGCCAGAAAAAGACCCGTTATTTCATTTTCGGTTAAGAACGCACTGAAAACGTAAATAACAAAGGAGTTTCTTGATTAAACATACAAAATTTATGACCTGCCCACACACACACACGCACACTTATTCATATTTTCAGGAATTCGGGTATTGGATATTTTTGGAACAGTTTTTTCGTGTTCTGAGACATAATAATTTTAAGCTGCTAATTGGCTGCATTATGCAAATAAATTGAACTAAGGATTTTAGGGATTGTAATATCTAGTCTTTTTATGGGCTGTTAATGTTTTATAGATGCCTCATACACTGAACTAGAGTATCCAGGGTTACTAAAGATACAATGTCCTGTTACACGCACCAAGTATAAGCCTGTCATTCTTGGCCTGCTACGTACAAATCAATAAACTCAGCAATATATGAAGGCATACAGTTCCTTTCAAAGTACCATAGATTAAATTCATAGTGATTCTGTTCCAGGTCAAATCAAATTGTTCTATTTTTATAAACTAGCTTTTTATCTTGGTTTTCAATCAAAACATCTTACATTTTTGTGTATGAAGTGTTTTGGGATCCTTGTGATGAGAGGCGCTGTAGTTTTTGGGAGCATGATTGTGAAGAATGGAAGTACAAGCTGATTGTATTAGTGTTTTGCATTGCTGTTCGCTGGCTTCTGTGTGGTTACCAAAGCAGTTTGTTGCACACAGGGCTCTGAAGGGCGTGATGCGTGTGGGAGTGCTGGCTAAAGGACTGCTGCTAAAGGGAGACAAGAACGTCAACCTGGTCCTCTTGTGCTCGGAGAAACCCAACAGCAATCTTCTGACGCGCATCGTGGAAAACCTCCCTAAACAGCTTGCGGTATGGAGTCTTCTGAAACTTTGTTCAGGAAGATGAATTGGAGCTAGCATTTAATGGGGCTCCATGTGAACAACATGTGGTATCCAGGGATGATCATAAGCATGTCATCATTTTGAGATTATGACCAATTACATTTTTTTTGGTTGAATTTTTCCTGAACTATAATTCAATCTGTCTTGCTTTTCCTTTTTTTTTTTTTTTTTTTAACAGCTGGTCACACCAGAGAAATACGAGGTCAAGGGTTCTAATGAAGAAGCAGCCATCATCCTGACTTCCTGCGTCGAGCCTAGAATGCAGGTGATCATCACCCTGACGTCTCCAATCATCAGAGAGGAGAACGCATGCGACGGAGGTTGGAAAGAGATTCTATTTCATACGTTGTGCTCTGACATTAACTTCTCAGAAAATATACACTTGATCGTGTTGAGCATTGTTGCTGGCACAGCAGGAGCAGTAATGACATTTCTAGGAATTCGTAGGCTTTTAGTAGCTCGGAATGGTTCTGTATTTGCAAGTATCTTTTGCGCTCCAGCTTTCAACTTTTTTTTTTTTTTTTCACCAAAACATTTAAAGTAGTTTGAATAATATGTCTTCAGTACTGCCTTCAAAAAGCCTTGGTGTGTACAAGCTGTGCCACCACCAGTTTAAGCAGACTGAATACAGTTCACCCTGCACAGCGACGCACGCCAGCCAGCCTGTTGTGTCCTTGTTTACCATGGAGCGCTAGTTTGAGGGCTGTTCATTGCCAGTCTTCGTTTTTAATTTTTTTAATTTGAAGTCAAACGGTGTGTTTGTCAAGAGATCCATTCCACATGGAGGCATCTGAGACATTACTCTGCCCCTAGTAAAGAACAGGGCCTTAGAGGAAGGCTACTGCATTCCAGTTACACAATACAGCCAAACTAAAAGCATAGTTCTCCTGTGCCATTTGAAATGCACAGCCTCATTTTTGTTGATGTCTTTATTTTATGCACAAACCACGTAGGTGCTCTTGCACGGCAGATGTGCCGATATACCTTAACCCTGTTTCACTCTTTTATATGTAGCAGTTGCCCATTCAGCAATGTGCTGATGTTGAATACGTTTATTACTGCTTCTCCTGTGCCAGTTGGAAGCTCTGGGCTCTCCTCTTATGGTGCTTTTTATATAGGTTTCTGAAAATTCTCAACAAGCATGATCAGTGTTTGCATTCTGGTAAATTGAACTGAGATGTCCTAGGTAAGATTAACTTTTGTTTCCTGTGTACCAGTGGGATTTGCATGACTTTTTTTTAATTAGAAATATTTGCATTGAGTTAGTTAAAGTAATGCATTCTAGAAGCAGTGTTATGTTCATGTGACAATGGATAATGAAATCATCTAGTCAGATCACGCTCTGTCTGTTCGATTGTAAATGGTCACCTTATCGTCTGAATATTCCCAGGGAATGGGTGGAAAGACATGACTGTTGCATAAGTGCGTTCATCAATAACAACTTCCCCCACAGGAAACAAATATTACTTTTGTCTGGATAAGTGTATATATGTATAAAAAAAACATCACCATTCTGAGGTCCCCCTGTCTTAAAGTGCTCCCCTGAGAATCAATATGCTCCTTTGAAAATCTTCACTCTTTATTTTTTACAATTAAGAGTGGTCACTTTATTAAACATAATACGTTTAAGGCTTAGACAAACCATTCTAATGAAGATCCATTACCTCCGACTTGGTGATTTTAAACTGTTACATAAATGGAGTGGAGCTGTGCAAATTGATGTGATTTTTTTTTTTTTTTTCTGCCTAATGGATGGCCTTGGGGGAGTAATTGAAACGTTGAGGAAGGCTTTGTGAGAGGAATCCTTAGCAGGATCTGGGGTGGAGGAGACTGTGTTGAAATGTGTTCTGGGTTTGAAGACAACCAAAAAAAATGGAATGCATGCAGTAATGTTCTAACCCTTGCTGGGAGCATATTTATTTATTTTTTTCCAGCAAGATGGCTGTATGTATCCATAGCTTATGAATCCAGTCCAAAGCCTTCTTTAATCATCTGCAAGAACTATATTCCATCAGGGGCTGCTGCTGCCACGGCTTCGGAAGGATTTTTGACCAAGGTTTTTCCCTGAGCACATTGCCACACCTAACACGCACTACTAGGAACACGGAAGGTCACACCGCACTAGCGTTCAGTGTATCAGCACAGGCAAGATCTAGATCTCCTTCATGCTGTGCAATACAGTGTTCACGTTCTAGCTGGGCACACTTGGGATCTTTTTGGATTGCCCAGCATGGTCCTTTACTTGTTTGAGGGACTGTATGGTGACTGAAGGAGAGAGGAACAAAAACAAATTATCTTCTGATGACTTCTGGAGTCCCAGTGTAAATAGTTTGCCTGGGTAGGTCTCTGACTACGAAGTACATGTTCTACTGTTCAGTGTGAACACAGCACATGTCTGAATGTCTTCATTAACCTCTTGTGTTGATTTGTATTGCTAAAGTATGCATTTAGCGCTTCTGTAGGAGCCAGCTCTTGCCCTGGTTGTTTTTTCAGATTCTCTTTTGATCTGCATACCCTAATCTTCAAGAGGTTAATCTTCTTTTTTTGTCTAATGTAGATTTTTGATTTGGTTCATTCGTACATTGTGGTGGCAGTACCGTGCTGGTGTAAAAAACATGCTCACCATAAAATATAGCTTTGCATCTGCACAGGTCATATGAACTTGTCATTGAAGATTTTCAGCATGGATTTTTTTTCCTTTTCTGCCGTCTTACTCTAGTGAGGTGTGACCCAGCAGTCTTCCTTTCAATCTCAGTTACTTCAGCATTAGTCACACAGGTTATTGAAAGTTTCCACATTGTTTTGTGGTGTTGAAATTGCAAAATGCTAGTGTAGTTTTATGGAGTGATCCTTTGGTATGTGTGGCATTGTGTTTTGTGTTTCAAAGTGTCTTGCTCTCCTGGTCAAACACCCGTTCCTCACCACACCTTTGACAATTCGATCCATTTTTAGATGTACCCTCGGGTATGGTGAAAGACCCAGCGGACGTCTTGGACAGGCAAAAATGCCTTGACGCTCTGGCTGCTCTCCGCCACGCTAAGTGGTTCCAGGTTCGGAACATTTTACTTTCTTATTGTAGCCTTATGAGATCCTACGTTTTAGATGCAAACTACATTATTTATTTTTCTTGTGGTTTTAAAATCAATATATAAATGAAATATTTTACATTTTTGTTTTTACTGAACACACATCCAAGGATGCCTGAAGTAAGTTCTTATGACCAGAAAACATGTTACTTCAGTGTCCTTTTTTATTTTTTTTTTGTTTAATTTTCTAGTACTTTTGAAAATTGATCGATTTTTTTTATTTTTTTTTTTCTGGTCATTTAAGTCTATTGTAACATAAGGCATCCTTGTATTGCTTCAACATTTTTTCATGGTATTTCTTATTCTCTATCGATATTGTGTAGTTTTAAAACCTCGCTCCATAAGGCTGCAGAGTATCTTGGCTTAATATATATGACCCCTCCCCCCCTATAAGCTTTCATGTGAGCTTTTGTAATCCTGTATTGATTCTTCGAATAGGGAATGACAAGAGAGGACAATCTGATTGGTTTACTGTGACATTGTGCTCTCAGGGAATGCACAGCGAAAGTAAAGCAGATTTCCTTCACCTTTTCAGTCCCTATGCTTTTCTTCTAAGCTGTTTAACAGAAATTATACTGTAGTATGTTAAGTATGCAACTACTACTAGAGGTCAAGGTTTGTAAGGCGACAGAGTTTTCTTGTGCGTCTTGCAAACTTTGAGCTCTGTTACTAACGGCGAGGTAAAATACTGCTGTGAATGGCAGCTGCTCTTGTTGAACCATGAGATTTCATATCGTTTACAAGCTTCCATTGTGAACAGTAGTGTTAAGCCTCTAAAGAATATTTGAAGCTGCTTTTACTAACTGCTTGTGAATTTATTGCACTCAAGGCTAGAGCCAATGGACTGCAGTCGTGCGTGATTATTATTCGCATTCTACGGGACCTTTGTCAGCGTGTCCCGACCTGGGCTGCGTTTCCAAGCTGGGTAAGTAACACAACGTTTATTTTTTTTCTAGCTCTGTTTTGGCATCATTACAGAATCTAAGATGAGCTTCTTTATGCTTGCAGATGGGGCTGTAGCAGCAGAGCTAGCATTGTTCCCAATAGGGACACCTTGTAGGGTGATTATCATTTGGGAGGTGTGTGTGTGTGTGTGTGTGTGTGTGTGTGTGTGTGTGTGTGTGTATATATATATATATATATATATATATATATATATATATATATATATATTATAATATATTATATATATAGATATTTCTATATATATTATATATATATATATATATATATATATATATATATATATATATATAATCACATATTTCGTGTTTAATAACTGGGTAAACAAAAAAGCAGGATGTTAAATATCAAACCACATGACATTGTGAAAATGAGCAGTGTGGATAATATCGGTAGAAGAAAAAGGTCTGATTTTGTTGTAATACATGTTTCTGCTGTTAAACTGGTTGATTCGTCCCACTTCTATAAAGATCAGAGTTGTACTCCTGGTAAGCCTGCAAACAAAAATAATCTGAGTGGAATTAGAGTGCACCAAAGAGTTTTCTGCTGAACTGCAATTTTTTCTCCAGGGTAAACTAAGAGCTTCATTGTGTTGTTGTGTGTGTTTGTGCTCAGGCTATGGAGCTACTTGTGGAGAAAGCTATAAGCAGTGCTGCTGGACCCCTGAGCCCAGGAGATGCATTGAGAAGAGTTTTTGAATGTATTTCTTCTGGGATACTGCTTCCAGGTAAGACTGTACAAGAGGGTCAATTCAGTGGTCTTTAAGGTACTTTGCAAATAAATCATTTTTTATTTTAGCAATGCATTTCACATTGACTCCTCTTCGAAGGTGGTCATTGTACAATTATTGCATACAGCCCTCAAGTTATAGAAGAGTAACCGTTTTGCGCTACATTTATTCAGCACCTGTCAGGCACGTCGGGTCCAATTTATTCACACGCACTGTTTATTTTATACATGCTGTTTAAAAGTATTTTTTTACAGTAAAACCAGGTTTAAAAGGCACTGCATAGCAACATTACACTCGGTACTGCATCTCCAGCCCCGCCCCACTCTTTGCTTGCTGTATTTTTTCACATACCTCTTCATAGTCATGCATACTGATAAGTCATCTCCTGATCACTCATTTTATTACCAAACTCCTTAGTAATGCGATCAAAGTCATTATTTTATTACTGTAACGTCTCAAAAAGCTTGCCAAATGTCTGATTCTTTGAGTGCTGGATGCAGAAGCAGCTGTCTTTATGTCCATGTTCTGTTTGTGGTGCAGGGGCTATGTGTATTGCTCAGATCCACTCCCTGTTTTTTTTCTTTGCTCCTATTGATCTCACTTGGCCATTAAAAGCTTTTCTCTGCTTTTTCTGGAGAAAAAACAACTACACCTATGCTTGACGTCTTTTTAGTGATATCGGACTGGAAAGGGTTAAATGTGTTATGTAGCTGAAAAACACCAAATCCATTTTTCAGAAGCCTTTCACTTATTAACTTGTTTATAAATGTAAGAAGTATTTTGCTGAACAAGATAGCCGCTATCTTGAAGTTTATCATGCATTGTAATGTTTTAAAGTGCACTATATGTAAAGGAAGGTAAACCAACTGGATGACTATTCAGTCCTGTCAATGTCTTTGCTGTTAATGTTATTTTTGAAAGTCTGAATTCCATGTGACTTCAGTGGATGTCAGTTTGAAATGGTCAGTACGTAGAATACACAATTTGAAAACCCCCTCTAATTTTCCATCTTGTAGCTGGTATTCTTGAAACCCAGAAGAAAATGCTGCTTTTCTTTTTTTCTCTCAAGTTACTGTGGAGAACCACCAAAATATTAACATTGTCTGGGCTCAGGCTGGAATGATAGGGGGTAATGATGTCACCACTGCAACTGAATACCCTCTTCATTTTTATTAGTTTGGACGTCATCCTAATATGTAAAGATGGGTTTTTCACTGGGGTACCCCTGGAGGTACTTCTAAGGGTAATAGGGGGTACACAGGATGACTCGGAAATGCACAAATGAAAATGAAAGTAAGAGAAAGTAATAATCTTGAGTTTAACGGTATGATGTATTTTCTAAACCACGATGTATACTTAGTTAATTACTTATCTTACTTACAGTGCAGACTATTTTATAACGACTTTTCACAATAGAAAGCGAAAGATTCCTAAGCACTACATTTTTAATTCTTTTGCATCCAAGTTACGAATGAAGCCTTTGGTTTTCTGTCTCAGCAATTTGTCAGTCTCAGACTGTTTTTAAATAAATTGTGCTTGCTGCGTTTCTCTTGACTGATACGATAGATAATAGCTACTGTTGCTACTTTGGTAAATTAATAGGAAGGTGGTGATGAAGTGTTAGTGCCTTGTTCTTGCTGATATTTTTGAGTATTTGTTTCATTTACTAACAGTCTCGCAGTTGTTTAGTAGGACGGTTCATATTAAATGTGACTTCTCTTATTTAATAGCCTTCATGGATATTCTCGTGCATGGCAGTTTTCAGAACTTGATGTCTGTGTTCATTAGTTGGTTCTAATGAACACAGTAGCTCACCGATGGACAAACGTTGAATAAAAAAACGCACCCATATCGCCTTAAACTGTGTGAACTCTGATCTTGGTATAGAAAAAGTTGCGGGTTCACAACAGTGGTAGTTTATACCACGGTTTACCATAAAACTGGTATACCGTGACATCCCAACCCATTACACTTGCTTGTTAGCTTTTCAGAATACATTGTCATCGCTCGTTAGATTCGGTACAATGTTCTCATTCGCTGCTAGTCGAGATGGACTGTGCGTGTGTGTAGCACTGATACAGCTATGTTAATGTTGCACTAGAGAAACAAGTGTCTACAGATAGCTTATTGAGTGGAGTAGTACCTAAATGTAATGAATTGATTTTACAGTGCTGACACTTTGTAACCTTCAGCAGTGACAGACATGTAATATGTGTAACCATGTATTCCTGTGGCAATTGATTTAACCTATTGATTTGCTTAATCTTGCTAACTCTTGTGTGTAGGTGGTCCAGGCCTGGTAGACCCCTGTGAGAAGAATCCCACTGATACACTAACATCAATGTCCGAGCAGCAGCGGGAGGACATTACCTCCAGTGCACAGGTATGGCTTTTATGTTCTTTTGTAGACACACGATCAGTGCCTTGGGAAGACAGTCTGTGGATAAGTGCCGAGAGGCCTTGCATCTGTCATTTTACAACAACCTTGCAAATGCTGCTGTTGTACGTCTTGTGATTTTAATCCAGTTATGTAAGTATTATAAAATGAGTCTTGTAAATCGTAGCACTGTAGAAAGCCCCTTTCAGTTTTAGTATGGATGTGATCAGAGCTACACACAGAAAATGCGTGATCAGGATTTTCTGTTAAATGTGCCTTGTCCTCCTCTCCCTCCTGCAGTTTGCTCTGAGATTGCTTGCGTTCCGGCAGATCCACAAAGTCCTGGGAATGGACCCCTTGCCGCAGATGAACCCGCGCTTCAGCGTCCGCAACACCCGGAAGAGGAGGCGGGACAACAGCGATGGCGTGGATGGGTTTGAAGGAGAGGGAAAGAAGGACAAGAAAGATTATGACAACTATTAGAGTAGCATTGAGCCTTCTTTCTTACTGACCACAACATGCTCATTTAAACTAGTGTCTGCATAGAATTTTGCTTTTTTACTTTTTTTTTTTTTTTTTTTTTTTTAAATTGTGTGCTATCTGTATTGTAGTAACACAGCATACAGGAGTGTGACTCGCCCCACTAAAACGGACAGAACTGGGTATTGCAGAATGAAAACGAGCCCTTTTGCAGGCAGACATTTAGTTTTGGTTCTTCCCCCTAGCCCGCTAATAATGTCTGTGCACACCATGTCCTTTTGATGATGGCTCATCTTTGCAAATAACTGACTTTTATATTAGTGTGTGGAGTTGTTTTACCACTTAAAATACTGAGATATAAATAAGCCCTATAAACACACCAGTGCAACATGAGCTGTTGGTGGTGGTTGAACCCACCTAAATGAGTGGTGTAAGAACTGCTTTAATATTTAAGTTTAGGAAAAAACTTCATTTTTAAAGACGCCACAAATACTACTTCAGTTTGTTTTGTTTGTGGGTGTTTGTTTTGTTTAAGTCTTTTGATTTTGTCAAGTGGTCGTCTTCCTTTGCACATTGCAAAGTGTGTGTAGTTGCTTTAACATTTGGGCTAAAAATGGTTTCCTTTTCAAGGTCAGATTTCTTTTGCCAGACACCATTGAATGTGTCTATAGATCCTGGCTCATTGTGTAGTCCAGTTCTGAGGTGAAGGCACAGATTGCTGCAATTTTAAACTTTGTGTTTTGGTAGTGAATTTATAAAAAAAAAAAAATAGGTCTAATAATATATAGTCTTGCAATAGATGTTACAAAGCGTAGTGTGTTGGCACCCTTTTATTACCTAAACCAAACTAGCATGGCTTTTCATTTTGTTCTTGTGTTATGGCTTTTTAAAGTTTTGAAGGTTTTATTTCCTAATTTTTGAAGATTAATGCATAGCTCTCCACATTGCTTTAAATCTTGCATAGTACCTTAAAAGAAAAAAAGTTTGTGCCTGTGACATTTGAGTGTCACTGTAATGTTGTAATTGCGGTTTAAATGTAAATCCACCCTCTCCTCTTTGATGCTTGTTAGTCCCTGTCAAAGTACTACTGCGTTACAATGGGCAAATAAACTGTTCAAAAGAAGAAAACCTGTCTTCCTATTTTGTACCCACACACAGATATGTTGATATGCTTCCATTTCGAATGATTACACCGCGTAACAGTTTTTTTTTTTTTTTTTTTTTTTTTTTTTGGTTCCTGGGTAGTAAGTGTTATTTCCTAATTGCTTATGCCTCAAAAGTATAGAAAATGGCTATTATTCCCCACAAACTTTGCTTTTGTGACCAGGACAGTGATATTTTGAAATTTACCTATTTTCCAGAACATTCCAGATAGATTCAGTGCTGAGTAAACTTGGAGTAACTTCTAGAACTTTCCAGTAATATAAATAGTAGTATAAATACAGGGGCCTTAAGCCCACCAGTTCAGTTTAGTTCCAGCTGCTTAAGTGGATACATATCTGCATTTTTCTGAGATGGCATCAAGAGGCTGCAAGCATCCGGCAGACGCATTTTGCTATGTCTGGCCAATTTATCAAGACAAGAGCGAAAAAGTACTCCATGGAAGCATCTGCTAAGATGTGTGAGGTCTACAAGGCATATTTTGGGATGCCTGTCAGGTATCAAGACAAACTCTGGGCACCTCATTTCACCTGTGAGCACTGCAAAAAAAACTCTGGAAGGTAAGATGAACAATTGTTGTTCTGAATTTTATGTTATAAAATTTTATTTTTAAAATTGTAAAAGTTTTTAATTTTAAAATGTTTTACAATTTTCAATGTTATTGAAAAAATATATCATATATGAAAAATGTTGTGAGAATCTCTTACACATTAGTCATGGGTGAAATAAATGTATTTTTGTAGGATGGTACAGAGGGGAAAAGAGAGCCATGAAGTTCGCTATCCCAAGAATTTGGCGGGAACCCACTGACCACTCAAGCAACTGCTACTTCTGCATGGTGGACCCTTCCAAACGTCGGACTGGCAAGAATGCACCTGCTATCACGTATCCGGACCTTCCTTCATCCATCGCCCCGGTGCCACACTGCCATGAGCTCCCCGTACCCACTCCTCCGGAGAGAGAGAGAGCAGCCGTCTTTAGAAGAGAGCAGCAAGTCAGAGAGCGAGGAAGACGTTGTAGATCCAGATGACAATTTCAGAGGTGGAGCTGAGGAGAGAAACCCATACTACCCCAACCAAAAAGACCTCAATGACTTGATTAGAGATGTTGGTCTCTGCCGTCAATGCCGAGCTTTTGACGTCTAGGCTGAAGCAGTGGAACTTGTTGGATGAAAGTGTGCAAGTCGCAGATCAGAGGAAGCGTCGCCAACCTTTTTCCAGCTTCTTCACCCGTCAAGATGGGCTCTGCTTCTGCCACAATGTGACCAGTCTGTTCAAGGCAATCAGAATCGCCTGTAACCAGAATGAGTGGCGCCTCTTCATTGACAGCTCATCCAGGAGCCTCAAAGCCGTGCTGCTCCATAATGGTAACAAGTACCAGTCTCTTCCCCTGGCTCACTCGGTGCACCTCAAAGAGGATTACAGCAGCATCAAGACCTTGCTGGACGCCTTGAAGTATGATGAGTACGGCTGGGAGGTCATAGGAGACTTCAAAATGGTGGCATTCCTGATGGGTCTCCAAGGCGGTTTTACCAAGTTTCCCTGCTATCTTTGCCTTTGGGACAGCAGGGACACCAAGGTGCACTACCACAGGTGGGACTGGCCACAGCGGACCGAGTTCTCTGTGGGGAGGAACAACGTCAAGTGGGAGCCACTGGTGGACCCCCGGAAGGTGCTGATGCCACCACTGCACATCAAATTGGGCCTTATGAAACAATTTGTCAGAGCTCTAGATAAGGAGTCGGCAGCCTTCAGAAACCTTCAAGACTTCTTCCCTAAGCTGTCTGAGGCAAAGGTCAAAGCCTGTGTCTTTGTCGTACCACAGATAAAGAAGATCCTGGAGTGCAATGAATTCCTCAAGAAGCTCACTAGTAAGGAGAAAGCAGCTTGGAACAGCTTTGTCGTAGTGGTTCGGGGCTTCCTGGGCAATCACAAGGCCGAAAACTATGTGGAGCTGGTTGAGACTGGTGAAGAACTACGGCACAATGGGCTGTAGGATGTCCTTCAAAGTCCATATCTTTGATGTTCATCTTGATAAATTCAAGGAGAACATGGGAGCGTACTTGGAGGAGTAAGGCGAGCGCTTCCACCAGGATATACTGGACTTTGAACGCCGCTACCAAGGGCAGTATAACGAGAACATGATGGGAGACTACATTTGTGGGCTGATTCGTGAAAGTGATTTACAGTATAATCGTAAATCTCGAGAAACTACTCACTTCTAAATCTTTTGTAGTCATTTTTGTATTACTTTAGTATAAATACATGTTAATTTGGAATCACGTTTTTTTCTGACTTTGTGAACGAAAAGACACATTTGCCCGTTTTCTCATTGGAAATAGGTAAATTTCAAAATATCACTGTCCTGGTCACAAAAAAAATAGCCATTTTCTATACTTTTGAGGCATAAGCAATTAGGAAATAACACTTACTACCCAGGAACAAAAATTGTGTTACATAGTGTTACTGCTACTTGTCCAGTCATATTTATATTGTGGAATTGCGCTTGCAGTAGTGCATAGAGGGGTACATTCACCGTTCTTCAACTCCTCCCTTCTATTCACAAAACAAAGACCTTGAGCAGCACATCTTTCAACTTTAAATCTTGACCTGTAGAAAACGGTGGTGATGATGACGGTGGCAGGGAGAAGCTAGTCCATAAACAGCAGTGAGTGTAACTTTAAGAATGAGGAGTTGAAGAACATGAGCAGGGACAACAAATGAGGAGTGGCATGACATGCAAAAACAACAGCAAGGAGGCAGTGGAGTTAACTGTTGCACTTTACGGAGGAGTGGGACCAGACCATATTTCAAATTAACAATGTTGGAAATACCCCACTACACTATGTGTCACAAGTATTAATAAAGATAAGCAGTTAATCAGATTATCTGGAGCGACTGATTTACCAATGGTCCATGATGACTCTGGAGGTATTCCTCCATGCCTTGTATTTATACTATAGTATGCTCAGGACATACATGTCTACAGTCTGATTCTGTTCTCTTACTAACTATCAATACAGCTGTTGCTCCATTCAAGTGCAACTAACCACCCTGTTTTAAATGGTTACTGTAGTTAGTTTACCATATTCCCATACATTTCTGCACATACCTTCTCTCCAGTCATTTTAAACCTAAGTTACCGCAGCAGCTCTACTTGCAAAGTCACCTCCAGCAAACTAGTTTAATAGTGCCAGTACCTTTTCTCTTGTATCATTATCCACCGATTTGCATGAGGTAGCTGAAAATATGATCAGTGTAGAAATTGTTTCAAACAAAACAAATGCTAAAGTAAATTAATGTGACAATGTCCCAATATGGTGGGTGGTGGTTGCAGTTGACCCATAGGGATTTAAAAAAATAAATATTTGAAAAAAAAAAACTCTTTCTGCCTTTTTCCCCTCCCGGCCAGGAAGACTGGTTTAAGCATAATCAGACTAAACCAACGATTGATATGCTGACTGCTTTGTCCTAGCACCACAGGTTCTCCTTTTATCCATTCCTTATTCCCTTGCTCAGCCTCGTGAGGGCTGGTGAGTACACTGACATACACACAATCATATTGAAACCAGGTCTTAGAAGCTCATCATATAACGTATTTGCTATAGATATCTAGTGTGCAAAAGCGAATTCTTCATATGCAAAAGAATAGGGAAAGGAGGTTGGAATATGTCATGGGAAAATCGCTGGGCATTAGTGGCATTTCCTTTGCTTGTTTTTGTTTTATAATATGTTTAGTTGTAGGATTTTTTTTTTTTTTTTCTCCATAAATTTTACTCCTGTTCTACCCAAGTTAAAATGGCTAATTCCAATGGAGTCTCACCTAACCAATGGATGTTATCCAGTTACTGAACCCTGGAGCTAGGTGCCCAACCTGGGATGTTTCTGTCTAGACTCACTGGACACCTGCGAGGGGGGGACCGGTGCAGCGCTCCGTCCCTCCCTGATCCAGCGAGGGGGCCGGTGCAGCGCTCTGATTCAGCGCACCATTTGGGTCCCCAACCAAGATCGACAGTGTGTTTCTAACCACGCTTACATGGCTGACCCTCCACATGGCACTGCCTTTACTAACACTATTAGAACATCTTTGTAATGTTGCTGCAAAAATCTTGCCCAGTGTTAGGTATTACTTAAGTTCACATGAGCAGTTTTCTTTAATCATATGAAAAGCACACTGCTCAGAGCATTTTGAACCTCAATCTCAACTGCTTTTAGTGAAGGAGATGCACTGCAGTCTTGTAAGGCTCAAAACAAGAACTGAGTGTAATTACAAACCAGGAACTAGTGAGTGAAAGTGTAACAGGAAATAAAATACACACAACTTTTTCTCAAACCATGCATAATGTGCATGGAAAATGTAAGATAAAATATCACCTGAAGCAGGTAATAAACTAAAGCTAATTGTGTTAATTTGCATATGGATGTGTTTGTGTTTCCTGCTTTGTGAATTAAACATGATCTGGAAGATAAAACAGAAGCTTATTATCCCTAGCTGGGCACACATATAAGTGGCAGGGATGTAGTGCAGATGGTCTACATCCTATCACACTTTAGAGTCTAGAGAACCTCTTGCCTTGTCTCAAAACCTACTTGGATGTTTCTGCAGCACAGGTATAGTAACTGTCAATCCTGCACCCATAAAATAATTTTTGTTTCAACATTTCAAGAGGAAATTCAGCACCAATGCTTCATATAAATAAGAGTATTGCATGACGAAGCTGGTACATTATTATAACAATAAAAGCACAGGATTTTACAATTCTGTCATGTGCAGGAGCCCAGGACCTCACGCACTCTTTGACTGCTTCTGCTGTTGCTGCCTCAGGGTGTTCAATAAGCCTGTACACTGCACTCGGTGTTCAATAAGCACACTGCACTCAGAGGTGTTCAATAAGCACACTGCACTCAGAGGGTGTTCAATAAGCACACTGCACTCAGAGGGTGTTCAATAAGCACACTGCACTCAGAGGGTGTTCAATAAGCACACTGCACTCAGAGGGTGTTCAATAAGCACACTGCACTCAGAGGGTGTTCAATAAGCACACTGCACTCAGAGGGTGTTCAATAAGCACACTGCACTCAGAGGGTGTTCAATAAGCACACTGCACTCAGAGGGTGTTCAATAAGCACACTGCACTCAGAGGGTGTTCAATAAGCACACTGCACTCAGAGGGTGTTCAATAAGCACACTGCACTCAGAGGGTGTTCAATAAGCACACTGCACTCAGAGGGTGTTCAATAAGCACACTGCACTCAGAGGGTGTTCAATAAGCACACTGCACTCAGAGGGTGTTCAATAAGCACACTGCACTCAGAGGGTGTTCAATAAGCACACTGCACTCAGAGGGTGTTCAATAAGCACACTGCACTCAGAGGGTGTTCAATAAGCACACTGCACTCAGAGGGTGTTCAATAAGCACACTGCACTCAGAGGGTGTTCAATAAGCACACTGCACTCAGAGGGTGTTCAATAAGCACACTGCACTCAGAGGGTGTTCAATAAGCACACTGCACTCAGAGGGTGTTCAATAAGCACACTGCACTCAGAGGGTGTTCAATAAGCACACTGCACTCAGAGGGTGTTCAATAAGCACACTGCACTCAGAGGGTGTTCAATAAGCACACTGCACTCAGAGTGTGTTCAATAAGCACACTGCACTCAGAGGGTGTTCAATAAGCACACTGCACTCAGAGGGTGTTCAATAAGCACACTGCACTCAGAGGGTGTTCAATAAGCACACTGCACTCAGAGGGTGTTCAATAAGCACACTGCACTCAGGGTGTTCAATAAGCACACTGCACAGGGTGTTCAATAAGCACACTGCACTCAGAGGGTGTTCAATAAGCACACTGCACTCAGAGGGTGTTCAATAAGCACACTGCACTCAGAGGGTGTTCAATAAGCACACTGCACTCAGAGGGTGTTCAATAAGCACACTGCACTCAGAGGGTGTTCAATAAGCACACTGCACTCAGAGGGTGTTCAATAAGCACACTGCACTCAGAGGGTGTTCAATAAGCACACTGCACTCAGAGGTGTTCAATAAGCACATTGCACTCAGAGTGTGTTCAATAAGCACACTGCACTCAGAGGGTGTTCAATAAGCACACTGCACTCAGAGGGTGTTCAATAAGCACACTGCACTCAGGGTGTTCAATAAGCACACTGCACTCAGAGGGTGTTCAATAAGCACACTGCACTCAGAGGGTGTTCAATAAGCAACTGCACTCAGAGGGTGTTCAATAAGCACACTGCACTCAGGGTGTTCAATAAGCACACTGCACTCAGAGGGTGTTCAATAAGCACACTGCACTCAGGGTGTTCAATAAGCACACTGCACTCAATAAGCACAGCACTCAGGTGTTCAATAAGCACACTGCACTCAGAGGGTGTTCAATAAGCACACTGCACTCAGAGGGTGTTCAATAAGCACACTGCACTCAGAGGGTGTTCAATAAGCACATTGCACTCAGGGTGTTCAATAAGCCTGTACACTGCACTCGGTGTTCAATAAGCACACTGCACTCAGAGGGTGTTCAATAAGCACACTGCACTCAGAGGGTGTTCAATAAGCACATTGCACTCAGAGGGTGTTCAATAAGCACACTGCACTCAGGGTGTTCAATAAGCACATTGCACTCAGAGGGTGTTCAATAAGCACACTGCACTCAGAGGGTGTTCAATAAGCACACTGCACTCAGGGTGTTCAATAAGCACACTGCACTCAGAGGGTGTTCAATAAGCACACTGCACTCAGGGTGTTCAATAAGCACACTGCACTCAGAGGGTGTTCAATAAGCACACTGCACTCAGGGTGTTCAATAAGCACACTGCACTCAAGGTGTTCAATAAACCTCCACGCTGCACTCAGAGAGTATTCAGTAAACCTCCACACTGCACTCAGAGAGTATTCAGCAAGCCTCCATACTGCACTCAGAGTGTTCAGTAACCCTCCAGGATACATGAAGGAAACAGATGTATAAACTGACATCATTCCAGAGCCATTCATTCTTTCCCTTCACAATGTCCTGCTGCATTTCCTGAAGGCAGGCCTTGTATTGTGCCTTAAAAGCTGCTCTCTCCACTCTGGCGCTATGGGGGAAGGGGAAGTACACTCATATTGTACAGTGTGCATTTGGCTGCATTGCTAGTTGTTTTATATATAAGGGTTCTTTCCATTATTGTTTAAGATTCACATGCAACCCTTAGCCGCAGGCACACGCTGTGGGAACTCCCATTAACATCCACAAGTGGACAACAGCGTTCCGTTGTGAACATAGCTTTTGAAAGTACATGACAGAAAGACAGCTGTCAGATCCCTTAGGGTTGATGCGCTGCCCTGTAAGAGAACCCAGCTGCCAACAGAACACTGCCATTATTTTGTCACATTATTTATACAGCTTTTTATTTCTGGAGTAATTGCTTATAGTCACGAGGGGCTAACTCAAATAGCTGCCAGACATTACATATACCTGTTCAGAGAAGGATATTGAGCACTAAAGGGTTTTGTAGGGCTATGACATTTATAATCACAATCTTAAACTTATTTTCCTTATTTTTCTGCTCGGCACAGAGGTTTAAACACTAGGTATGTGCAGCAGTGCCTTAAGAACAAAACACATTAACAATTCTAGACATTGCAAAACCTTAAACCAGTTTCTGTACACAGGCTGCCACACAACTCCCTCTCGCTTGCCGAAGCTATACACTGCACGAACAGTGCGTTTTTGTCTCCGCCCCGGTATCATTCCAAAGGCGTTTCTCCCATGCGCATATATCAGACCGGCTGTTTTCCTGGGATAAGGAGAAGAGGGCGTATGTACTAAATGAATACGAGTGGTGTTCGGAATGAGTGATGTTGATGGAAACCAATGGTTGTTGCAGCTGAAGCAGTGGTGTACCGTATAAGGAGAAAGGGAAGTTAACTGCGTGCGGTAGCTGTTAGTAATATGAGTGCGGAAGGGGTGCAGCTTGAATTGGATGCAGGTTATTTCATTTCCTCGGCCAGGAGGCGCCTCTCTACACCTGACTGAATAGATTTTCACAAAGTTGCAAAAATGCTGAGTTTGGGAAGTGGGGGAGGAAAATCTACAAAGCCGTCTTTTGTCTCTTATGTCACTCCAGAGGTAAGTATTTTCTAACTAGTTTAGTGTTATAAACGGCGGCAAGGGAGTTAGAAGAAGATTACATCTCTACTACTGTATAAATTAGACTACTGGAGCGTATAACTTGTTCTGGGCGGAATTACTATTTCTGTACTAACTTGTAATGCTGCTGCACCCTGTGCCAGTGATTGCACGTTTGAAAATGCAGACGAGCACATATGTAGTACCTATATACATAATGTATGTGTCAGTTTGTTTATTCATAATGCACATTAGTGTAATGCAACATAATGTACAGTATTACAATGAATATGTACTGTAAATGTGAATATGCACTGTCGTTTAAATGAAAGCAATACAACGAGATGTAACGCTGGAATAATCTCGTGTGCAGAGTCCGTGAAACTCTGTGTAACTTGATGGATTGCCTTCAGTTTTCTTTTTCATGTAACAGAACATGTCAAGCATTATTGTTTAAGTGTTGCACTTTAAAGGTTGTTAACAATGTGTTACTATAGCAGGTAGCCTGGTCTTGTATTTCTTCCTGTAAACGATGCACATTTTGTTGAAGTGTTTTCTTCAACCCAATAGTATGCATATGAAAAGGGGTTAAAAAGACCTGTTTAATGTTACAAAACTACAACCAAACAACAGTGTTATGGAAGGTCTGTCTGGGGCCGTTCCCTTTTCTGTTTGTATGGCAGTTCATTTCAAAGTGAACGTGGTTCTGTTGTTTGAGCACACTTTGCTGCTTCAACTGAACTCTCCTCACCCAGACTGAGTTTGAATTGTATGTTTCAGTGCAATGTCAAGGTCAGATGAGTTTAAAAAACAATAACACGTGACACAGAACCAGCTGAGGGAACTGCTGTGTCTTCCAACTGTAAAAGGGCTTCAAGTTGTTTTTGTTTCAATGTTTTGAACATTTAATGTGGAATTTTCCACTTTAGAAAAAAAAAAGAGTAAATTAAAAACTGTAACGTTTTGAAAGGTGTGTTTTTGTGGGACCAGGGCTGTTGATAGCTTGGCCAACATGTACTGTAATCTGCAGGGTTGGGTTCAGAAGCACGTTTTCATAGCTTTACACAAGCTTTCAAAGGCTAACCAATGTTTATTTAAAACTCTGTACATTACAAAGTGGCGGGATGACAAATAGAAACACTAGCCACATTAGTGCTGTTGTACATTTTTATGTATTTATTTTTAATCCAACCATGTTGCAACTGATATGCTAATTCCCTCAGCACTTGCCAGATTAAACATCCTGCACAAAGAGATTTTGCTGTAGTGTACTAGTTTTGGGGCTGTTAATATTACCAGATCTGTTTCAATGTCAGTAAGAATATTTTCAAGTTACATATTTCTACCCCCCCCCCCCCCCCCCCCCCTTTTTTAAAAAAAAAAAAAAATTAATATGAATATGTTAAAAATTTAAATATGAATATGCTAGTAGTTGGGAAAACACTCCTCATTTAAAAGGAAGTTTTTTTTTGGTAGAAATATAGTTCATACTGTCTGTTAGAAATAGCATGAGGTGATGGTTTTAAAAAAAAAAAAAAGCACCACCTGCTGATTTGAAGGGACTCTTCACTGATGCATTGAAACTCGTTCTCAGACCTTGGCTCTTCAACACAGATTGCAGCTGAACATTCATTGTGGTAAGTGGTACTGGTTATGCAGCAAATGCCAAAGCTGTCTGTGGTTTTCAAACCTGGTCATAAAGTACTCCTTTGTTTCAACCAGGAACTACGTTTGAGGTTTAAATGTGCATTGTTCACGTGCCTTTGAGAATTTAAACAGCCATTGCTCCACGTTCTGTGTTCATTACCAGGCTATAATAAAATGAATTAAAAAAAAAAAAAAAAAAAAAAAAAAAAAAGAAAACTGGTTGAAACAAAACAAACAAAAAACAAAACAGCTATAACATGATGCAGCAGTATGTGTTTTCACAGGCTAATTTTTTCATTTGTCATTCAGGGTCAGATTAAGATTCATGACATTTCACAAGCAAGAATCCAATAGAAATAGTGCTGTGAATTGAGAGATTGATGGGAAGGGCATATTTGCTCTTGGAAGCTAATGCTGGGGGGGGGGGTTGAATATCCATTTAAAGCTCAAGCACATATTGAAGTTACAGTAAAATAAACTAAACCCTGTACCCCTATCAAATTGCCACCTGAACAGAGGACCGAAAGAATCCAGTTTGAATGATTCCAGTGGTGAAGTATTCAGACTCATCAATTGAACACAATTGAGTTGTGTGTGTGCGCTGCTGTGCGCGCGGAGTGCTGTGTTCCTGTTTCAAGGGCTCCTTGTTCATAGTTATTTCTTCTGATGTGGTATGTTTGTATATAAACTTTCTACATGAAGGAGGCTTGGAGGCACTGACATTTGTCTTCAAAGATAACAGTCCCTATGTATTTCTTATTAAAATTGACAGAATTTGTGTTGAAATCAAATAATTTTTTGTTTAACAGCAAGTATTCTTTGCAAACTCAAGGTACAGCTATAGGTTCAACTGTTGCTCCCAATTATGCAAACTAATACATGGGCCACTGGGAAGAACAATTTATGAATGACACTGCCTCCAATCGACATTCACAAGACATTTTATTCTGCAAAAGATACTGATGATACATTACCAGTATGGACAGGGTCTGAGATGAAACAAAAACTACTTTCATGTCCCAATCACATGCTAAATCTAGCGAAATTAAAGGGATTTTTCAGTACTATTTATCCTCAAACTACAGTATATGTAAAACTGTAATCCAGAATAGGTTGTGAATGCTTTATTTTGCTCCACTGAAAGCAGAGGATGTTAAAACTTAACACTTTTCATGTGTGTATTTCAAGCTGAAACAGTACAAAAGTAGGCTTTTTTTTTTTTTTTTTAATCTTTGCCATTGTAGTTTCTTCGCAAGAAATAAAGTGGAAAGTGATTTATTACTCTCCTAATAACAGAAAATAGGATCAGAACAAAACAAAACGTTGATCACTATACGTAACAATTCCCTTGCTAGTTTGGCCAGTGTCTGGAAAGTGTGAAGCATTTGAGTGATGTGCATTACCTGCCCCTGTATGCCCCGATTCTGTCTCGCTTGCCAAATCTGAAGCATCACTTTGTTGATGTTGTGTTAATACCACACATAGGGTTGCCTCCTGGCCCCATAATTCCAGAACACTGGAGATAGAACATGATTTTGAAATTGCCTTTAAACTGAAGGAAATCAACATGTGAATTGAGCTCTAAACCTTTGCTAAATTGATTCTGTTGATGAATTATCTTGAGGCAGCATGACAATACAGTAACAGCTTTTAACAAATTAAATAAGTGCAATCATCAATATTTATTTTATTAAGTTTCAAAAATATATATTAAGTTTCTTTACAGTTTCTAATGGTATATCACCTTCTGCCACTCAAATCATTAATACTGACCAGCTGTTCACTATTCCTGACACAAGACTGCGTAAATGTCTGATCAGTCTTATTTAATTGGAGGAGTTGTTGTAAATTAGTGCTATTTGTTACTAATTAACAGGATATAAATAGCAACTTTTAAATATTGAGAACTGAAATACTAATTTTATAAAACAGTGTCTTTAATAATCCTACACACGTTTATTCAAGATGTTTTTTTTATTTTGTAAGATTTGTATTCTCACAATGATTTGGATAATTAAGCAGTATAAATTAAGCAAGTGTTTAGCGCTCAATTTACATTTTCTTTCAGTTTAGGGCTGGGTTCGGCCTGCGGGCTGCCAATTGAGGAACCCTGGTGTAAAGGGTTATACTGCATTGGCACATGTAAGGACATTGTATAAAGTGCATACTTCTTCTGCCCAAGGGAGGATGGCAGCCCAGCTGAACACTGCTGTGGGTATATCTTGCTGACTCCTGACCTTCCTTTGCCAGCCGGAGGCACTGTGGTACAAGAGCAGTCATACAGTACAGGAGCTGTGTTAGGGGACAGTGACGTACATATGGGACATTTATCAGCATTAATTTTGATCTTTCTTGCCTCTTGTGTATCTTTGTTTGACATGTTGTGTTTTATTTAACAGGACATGAAAATAAAAGAAAAAGAGGAGGGCTTAAAAAGATCAAAGCATCCAGATTTACTGCCAGGTAATGTGTTAAGCCTATTTTACAGTTCAGTGGGTTTCATAACCTGTTGTACAATATACTGTAATCAGTTCCTGTTGATCCAGAGCACAGCAGTGCCAGAGCTTGGGTAATGTTTACATAGCTCCCTGTATGTGAAACAGTGTGAAATATAAATGGAAATCCTCTTCTTGCACCAGTACAGTAAGTGCATTGAGCCAGTGGCAGTGCTGCATTGCTCTTTGTGCTCCCAGTGTGTTATAGAGGGAATGTGTCTGGGGATCATTAGTCTCCCCGCACTTCAGTGACTCCTACTGGTCAGACCCGTCATTCCACAGAGGATTCCCAGGCTGGGCCTCGCTTCCAAGGTTCGCTTGCTTGGTAACCTCCATTGCTAAAGCAGGGGTGTCCTATCCTAGTCCTGGAGGACCATTCCACTCCAGGTTTAACAGGAAAAAGTATAGAATTACCTAATTCTGTCCTGTGTGGAGGTTTAATTAGCCTGTCGTTACAAAGGTAACACGCAATTCTCCTGTCAGGACACTGCACTCTGATTGGCTATCATAATATTTAATAAAACAATGAAAAATCCTCTGGCTAAGGTCCCAAGGTCAGTATCCTATACTGCAGTCATTAAACATCTAAAGTATTTCATGTTTGGCAGTGAATAAGCAATTTTGTGACCAGAGGTGCTGACTTCCTGACATTTCGTGGTACCTTTGTAAGCACTGCTTTAAGCGGTTCACTTAAAAAAATTTAGAACTGTTTTGAAACAAAGACCAGGAGGGGAAGGTCCGTTCACTATATTGGTGTGGACTACAAAATCTACAGGCCACTTGCTATTAAACGGTGTTCAAGTTGTATTTCTATGATTCTCTCAATAAAATTCCATTAGTTAGTAAGACAGACCCTTTGTTTGTTTTTGTGAAATAGACTGTGTTCATGTGGCTAGAGAGTAGTTTGGCTATCCAGAAACCTTTACACTATTTATTATCATACAACAAACACAGCGACACAGTATGATTGTCAGTAGGTGGCGCTGTATTGTAATTGCTGTGACTGTGCTGCAGGTGAAGTGGTGTTCTGCAGTGCGAACCATGTGCTGAAGTACACCCAGGATGATGTGTCACAGCACGGCGTGTACGGGACTCTGCTCTGTACCAACTTCAAGATCGCCTTCATCAGTGACGAGACCTCTTCACAAGAGACGGTGAGTCGTGTTAACTCTTGTACCACCGCTTGACAAACCTGGACCAGCATTCTGAATCCTTTTGTAGAACCTGTTTCTTTACCACTGTTATACATTGACATGAACAATCCTCTCTTTTTAAAATGTGAGGAAATGTTCCTTCCACTAACCTGGAATGAGGGACCTTGATTATAGGAAGAGGAAGTGCATTGTGAGTGTCATTGCCTCCTGCAAGAAAGCTGACAGACATATTGGATCTTTTGGTGTTTCTGTGAAGCAAGCAAATAGACTGCTGTGTAAAATAGTGTAAATAAACATATTTTTGTATCTCTTAAAAATAAATACAGCAACTGGTTTGCTTTGACGCACTACTGGTTACTCTGTTAGGAACCTGGCATCCAGTTTAGCTTGCTTCCAGTAAATGTTTGAAAAAACACATTGCACAATTTCTTTAAAACATCTTCAACGAAAAAGATACTAGCTGCACCAAAGAGTCATTGACTTGGTTGCTCTGTGATATTAGCAGCGGCTTATAAATACTGCAGTGAGCAGGCTTCTTTTCTGTCGCAAGACCTTCATATCTACAAATAGCTGTGCACTGCCAAGATTAGCTGGACAAAGAGCTTTTTTTTTTTTCCTCACAGATCAGCACCTCATTAAACCACAGAAGCAAACCAAGACCTATTAGCTGTGTGTGTATAAGTGGCTTTAAGATGGTTTTATATCTGAATGTATTGTTGTTCTGATAATTTTCCTGAAATAGACTTTTCACTAATTTGCTTATTTTGACAATTTTCCAAGATTTTCAGTTCCAGTGGTTTGATTTAATGTGCACAGCAAATCAAAACTAGAGAAGTAATGGGGTGTTGTAATAAATGTGCACCCTGCTCTGTCACTGACGTAATATTCCTGGAAATTTAAGATGCACTGTTTAACCATTTTTTGCTTCTCAAATAGTTTGCGTCTTAAATTCAAGTACAGTATAATGATGCGTGTATTACAATCGCCAACAAAAGACTTGACTACCTCGGTACACAAACAGCAACATAACTGACTGCCGAGAAAAGATGAATAAAGTCACCACTGCCAAAAACACAAGCAACAACGTAACTTACTGCCGAGAAAAGACAAACCAAAACGTTACTGACCGATCTCCTATCATCCATGACACAAGGCAGCCATTTTCAAAGAAGTGACCTTGGCTTCCTGAGGAATTCAAAGAAGCTTTTACAATCTCAGCATTTCTAAAAATACAGGACCAGCTTGGACAGATCGGAAATGCCGATCAGACCCCTGTATTTTTGTGACATGCCAAACAATACCACAGTTCAGAAATTGGGAGAAAAGCAGGTGTGAATAATCTCCATATGCACATGTTCTGTTAGTTGGTTTTGTACATATCGTTCTGACTGTTGGGTTTGCAATGCGATTAATGCTGGGTTACATGCCTGATGTAGTGGAGTGTTATGTCTTGCTTGCTGTTGCCAGGATGTGTGATGCCATGAGTGAGCGAGTAGTGTGTGTACAACAGAGACACCATCTTAAGTATTATACCGTGCGCAGCACAATAAGAGCTCTGTGGTGAATCTACAACGACGCTGTTTCGGGTCAGATTTGTACGATACGACAGCATAATTGAGGTTGTGTCTTTCTAAAGGCATATTTATTTGATTTCTTTTTTTCTCAAATTTAGGGTGGTAAAATTGGGCTGTGTCTTAAATTTGAAGGAATACGGTACTTGTTTATACTACATTGCTGCAGAAATATGTGTCTGTAGTTTTATAGTTTACATAATGTCGGGAATATATTTTTTTTTTTTTGTTTAGGCACCTCCGTTTAGGAATAAACTTTTAAGAGAAAATGATATTCCCCTGACTTGCGTGGACCACATCTACGGAGGTTTGTGTGTAATATTTCAATTGTTTATTCCTTCATTCCAAGCCCCAGTGTTTGCTTATTGTTTCGTATTTTTGTATGTGTGTTGAATTGATTAGTCAGTTCTGATAAGACGCTACAGCAGCATTTCTGTCTTATTCTTCACACTGTAGCAGCCTGGGAGGGCCCTTGTAAAAGTTAACCAGTTAACTACATTTTTCACGTGGTTATAAAATGCAATTGCCATACAGTGGTTTACCATGGGTTTCCATATTTTTTTAATATGCTTTACCATACCGCGTCTTGGTGAAACAATGCTTTACCATGTTTTTACTGTGCTTCATCATATTTTGCTGCGCTCTTTGGTAAACTTTTAGAAGGATGAGGACGCACTGTTTTTGTCGTAAGAGACATTCAGGCTGTTTTTAGCCATCTAAAGAGGATATACAAAGCTGGTAGAATATTCTAATGTAAATCTCACAGAAGCTGCCACTGTAATGAAACTACAGCTCTATAAAGTGTGAACTTTGTGTAAGGCATCAACAGTAATTTGAGTTGACCTCTATTGCTTTCAATCAGGAAGCATCATCATAATAACACTTTAGACAAGCGGTTGCCTGAGCCAATGAAAAACCTGTATGTCCTTGTCAGAGTCAATCGGTGATACTGGGAGGAGGGCAGATCTATTAGATAGCTTTCATTGCAACCCTTGCATCTCCAGTGTGCTGGGATCCCATTTCCCTGGCCTGCACCAGGCTCGGATATCATGGCTGTATGTGAAAGAGATGCTATGCAAGTTCAACATATTCTACTGACAACTTTACTCCTTTTTATATAGAGCCCTCACCGCACCCAGATATTCCACTAACTACACTGTATTCTTTATTGCAGTGAATGATGAAAAGAAAAAGCTGATAATAGGATGTCAAGTTAAGAGCAAGTACCCTTCAAAACTCATAATCCAGTGTAAGGATCTGAGAGTCTTTCACTTCTCGTTGACATACGCAAAAGAAGAGGAAGCTAAAAAGGTTTGTGGCTGGGAATGTTACACAACTGAGCAGCCTTTGTCTGGTGATTGAGATGAGCTGTTGCCTGTTCTTTTTCTGTATAGAAGTGTACACTTGACTTTTTGTCTTTCACTCCTCTTTCAGATATTCCAAGGAATTGTTCACCACAGCCTTGAACCCAAGTCTCTCAAATGTGTTTTTGCTTTTTCTTACTGTGAAACAGCATCACCATCCCAAGGTAATCAGGTGCATGTCATTTTCCTTTTCAATTTTAAAACTAACAGAATGCCTAACTAAATCAATACCGCAGCCTCTAATGTGCTGAGTGTTGATAAAATAACAGTGCTGTAGAAAGGCAGGTACGTGTCTGTATCCGATCACATGAGTTATTGTATAAGTGGCAGGTAAGATCACTTAACCTACCATACACTTCCAATTCATATATATTGTAGGTCTCAGATGTACAGTTGTGAAAGAAATACATGCATAACAAGCATGGATTTTCCTTTCAAACCATTCTATCTGGTACTACACTAGGTGGAAGAAAGTTCTTGGTTTGCTTGCCTTACCTTTCCAGTTGGGACTGACCCAGTTGGTGCTCTTTTACAGCCTCTCGGAAAAGAAGTTTGACTTCAATGTTTGAAACAAAAGAGGACTGGAGCATGGAGCTGGGCCGCACTAAAGGGAATTGCAAAGTGTCGAGTGCCAATGAGCATTATGTTATCTCTGAGAAGTGAGTGGTGATTATTGTATTCTTCATTCTGTTGCTGTTGGATGACTTCATTAATCATATCCCAGACAAAGTGGGTGGAGGTGGCTGAGTGTCTTTGCTTGTTTTCTTTGTGACACACCTTGCTGATTTATGCTTTAAAAAACATAGGGAATAAGCTATGAAGATAGGTAGAGGAAGTGAAGTCCATTGTTAAAGGAAGATGTGTGTGTGGAGGTGGGGCTTGATTTGAAGTCTAACATCTTTAAAAGGTGTTGCAAAGTTAACCATCACCAATAATCTAAGCACAACATAAAAACCTGGACCAGAAGACAGTTATGAACCTTACTTCACAGTATTCAAGTTCATAGTAATATGTGAAAAGAATGAGTGAGGGAACAGAAACCATAGGGTTCTACATATAAACATATGCACATGTATGTGTATACAATATAGTAATATATACACATACACACACATGGTATTTATAAATGAGTTGCAATACTGAGGTGTGTAAATCGCTTTGCTTTTTTCACAGGCTGCCACAGTTCTTTGTCGTCCCCTTTGCTGTTTCAGACGACGATATTTTGAGATTCCTCGGTAAAGGAATACCTGTACGTATTTTACGTAGTTCATCCAGGGCTTCACTTTATTTGTCAGAAAATGTGTCCACTTGGATACAACGAAGCACAGGACCCCAGGGAATACTGGTTTGTAAAGCAATCTGAATCTGTAATTGTGGGTGTGGTTTCCTGTTAAGAGCTGCAGCTCACCGGTGCTGATTACAGAGAGGGTGCTGAAGTCCACACAGGCAAGTCCAACTATCTCCCCTCTGGGGCTCTACCAGTCTATGTAGGTGTCATGTTGTGGGGTGTAAAAGAAGCAGACATCATGTCTAGAGGTGTAACTATACACTAAAGACACAATAAGATCACTCTATCAGTCGCTTTCTGAATTCTGTTTTTGCAATTGAGGACAACATTTCAGTGAAATTGTGTCGATTTTACTGTATGAATCAAAATGTAGGGTAGCTTGTGTTCATAATAACTATACATCCCATCATTCAGGAAGAGTTTGGTGCTGCATACACTGAGATTGCTGTATCTGTTGCACACACAATGGTTTATTGAAGCTCGGTGAATTCTTCCACCCGTAATCATGACATTTGAAACCTGAAAGCAGGATTGGCTATTTCTGACCTGTGTCTACCCCTTTAACTTATGGTTGTTGAGTTCTGACAGTGCTCACAAGGAAGGAGACGGTCATTGAGACGCTTCAGCACTAGGTGGGCTCTGTTGCTTTGAACCTGGATATCAAAAAGATGCTGCAGTGGACCTCAGCGAGAACACATTCCAAAAGAATACCTAATTAAAGTTTTAAAATGACCGTCCTTATAACACTTACAAATATCGGGCTTTATGTATAATATTAAAATTTCATTTAGGTTCCGGAGATGTATAAATGAGGTTCACGGTTTCTTATTGTTATTGCCGTTGTGCATGCACAGTCTATGAAAATTATACTTCATGTTTCTACAGGCTCTTAGGGTGAAAATGGTGCTGATGTTCTCTGCTTTGTTTCCCACGCAGTTCTGGTGCTGGTCCCATCACAGTGGCTGTGCTCTTTTTAAAATGGCTTGTTTACCTGCCATTCAGGAGGATGGTATTTCACAGAAATACATGCACAGGTCAGTCATTTAATTCAAATGTTTGTTTGATTGGGCTGTACACTGAATATCCATCGGGCTGCAGGGAGCTTTGGATTGGAAGTTAGCTGTGGTTAAGACATTACCTGGACATGGAGTTGCTTCAAAAGCTACCAGAAAGTTAAAGTGCTTTTAGCAAACCAAATTATTCCATTAAAAGTGCACCTCGTACAGACTGCCATCACTTGGTATTTTCCTGTATAAAAGATGCACTCAGTATGGGAGATGTGTACAGTATTGGAATTGTTTTAATGGTTTATGAAGTCTTCTGTTGTCCGTAAACCATTGTGTTGAGAGGCCCATGACATTAGCTGTATCATTTATTTATTATTTATTTATTTGTTCCAATTCCAGTCTCATTGATGTTCCTACATGAGAATTTCATTTTTTCTCTGTGAAAGATGTTAAAACACTGTACAGTGCGCTGAATACAGCAAGTCTTCATAGCGATTATTTTAGTTCCAAAAGTGCATACTTGTTGTTTTTTGACGAACGTTCCAATAATTCCTGTTCATTTCCAGTATTGTGGATCATCTTGGCTTTGAGTGGTATCTGTGCATCAGTGTAGTTGTCATGTCAGTCTACCCAACAAAGAGACAGCTATTAAGATGTTTCTTGGGACGATGCTTGGGACAGCTGTTCCACTTGGAATTGATGTGTTTACCCTCCAGGAGGTTTGTTTACAGCTTGCATAGGGACTGGGTTAATTCCTTTAATGGATATCTCATTTTAAGGCCATCTCATGTAATGGGTAATGATTGTTCTCATGATGGCATATGCTGTATGTATTGAACAGACAGTCTCTGTTCTCACCAAGTATCAAAGCTAACCAACGAATGCAGCAGAGTTCGACAGGATCGTTTTCCAATGATGGTTTCATGAGGATCACTGTCAAATAACTGGACATAGTACCTTGTATTGGAATTTATCCCTTCCTGGAACTAAGACCCATCTTTGAACTTTGTAATCCTGCTATTTTGAATTCAAAGCATTTTAAAATGCACTGTTGTATAGTGAGAAGTTGTACCAATTAATGTAAGGTAAGATTTATGGACGTACACCTGCCTTTACGCAATGTTAGATTTATCTTTTTCAGTAGAAAAAATAAGGAGCCTTAGTTATTCCAAACCACTTGAAAAAGACAGGGTGTGCATATGAAATGTAGTCTAGACTGAAGTTGCTAATTCTGGCAGAAGATCAAGTAAGGTGTTGAAGATTCCAAGGTGCTAAGCTTAAAGGGCCTGATTCATTTTTAGCACAAGTAATGTACATCAATGGCTCTGTTTGTTTTAATTCTAAACATTCCTGGTGGTTTCCAGTTATCTATTGTGCACTGTACAGTATGTGCACATTACCATACAGTACATTCTAGAGCCAAAATGGGCATCTGTTCTGCGTGGTGTTGTATACGGGCCACAACAGGTACATGCATTGCTATTCACACAGGATATACAATCTTACTAACTGTCATGTGCAATTATAAGCGACCATTTTGGAGCCCCCAGATTTGCCTGTTGGGTAGTATTGCACAACAGGGCTGTGTGTAGAGAAACCCTTGAGTGGTGCAGGATTTCAAGTGAATAAAGTGCTTTGAATTGAATGGGATTACTGTAGCTGTATGTACCACCGTGGCATTGGTCTTCTGATAGACTGCTATTCACATTACAATTGTATGAAACACAGTGAGTGGATTTAATGCCAAAACCCCTCTAAAGCAAAGCTAGTTGCAAATGTGAACATATGAGTGCTGGCATTGTGCAATATATTCCAGCCTTTTTAAATGTGCTGTTTTGTAGGATGCTTGATGCAGTTACCCAGGACCAGCTCTGTCCAGTGAAAGTAGAGGACCTGTCCAGCTGCCTCCCTGCCCTTCAGGACCTCCAGCTGTCATACAACAAGTTCAAACAGCTCTTCCTCATTGGTAAGCACTCTTCATTGACAACCAAGCATCGTGTTCTGTAATGCAGATGCAGGGCCCCTGGGTTAAGTTGTGTACCGTGTTGGGATGAAGCACATCTAAGCTTTTGACTGTCACAGACTCGTCTGACTGGTACACAATGTACCAAAGCAATCCATTCCCTTCATAGCTGAATTCATGTGATTGTTAGTCTGTTCCATGAAGAGATCATTTGCCTACTACATTCAGTTGTGCAGTTTGCTTGTCTGGTGATCGAACGGATCAAATGTTGGGATATCCGCCCCCTTACCCACAAACCATACTTTTGTTTAAGGTAGGTGCTTGCATGTCTGCTCGCTTTCATATCTGGCTTGGGTAACATGTGAAATGACTTTGATCCCAATTTAGCATCCGAACTTTTGAAAGCATTCTGTAAAATAGATGCGAAGGAGTGGTTTATTTTCCTGGGGCAGGATATTTAACCCTTAACTGCCCAGGCTATGTTCCCATTCTCAATGTCAAATTAAATGTATCTGTGTTAGATACATTGGACACTGGGCAGCAAAGGATTAAAAGTACTTGCTAGTCCTCCAGGACGCTGTGAGTTTCGAGTGTATGCCCTTGCTTGATTTTTACATTCACTATTCATCCTGTAATCCTTGTATTTCATTAAATGGAATAGTTTTGGATTACATTCAAGATTCTGTTTTTGGGTATTTTTCAAAATGGTTTTTAAAGACAGATTGAAAATGGTTAGCTATGCTATGTAACAGGTTTGTTATGCTTTTTTTTTTTTTTTGTACAGATAGTACTGCTGAATTTTGGGTATCTGATATGAAATGGTTTTCTTCATTGGAAAATTCTGGCTGGCTGGAAATCATCAGGTTGGTAGAAAAAACAACAAAGAAAACTTGCAGTCTTAACCCAGAGGTGTACTAACAGCTCTGATCACATCTAAAACAAGATTTCAATCTTGGGGCCAGCTGAATGTAATTGCAAAGCACACGTCCAATCTTTTACATTAGTCCGTGTGGGAATGTTCATCAGCAGTGGAGATTACACTGCAGTGGCTTGTGATGGAGCACGTGCAGTCTGTAGGTGTTGACATGCCCTGCTGTCAGTGTTCCACAGCTCACAAGATTATAGGCATGCTGGGGACAGGCCTGCCCACGTTTTGTATAAGCAACACCAGTTCAGCACGGAGAATCCGCAGTGAATGAATGATTTATTGATTGCAACTGCAGATGATTTAATGAACTGTGCTGGGCGCTCGGGGCCCGAGTGAATGATAAATTTGGCCGGAGGACTGTTCTGTGGGTGCACGAGGGCTACCTTCGTGAGGCCAACTGGAAACACGTTAGCTTTTACATGCATCCCAGTGCTGCAGATAGGATGTGGCTATGGGCCACCTCCCTCCAAAAGACGAGGCTGCCAAATCATCAATTGAAAAATAATAATAATGATTAACGCACCCCACAGAGACGCACTGCCACTTACCCCCCAAAATATTGAAAAATTGGTGAAAGTGAGCAGCTGAGACACAGCCTATCCCCTAGAGCGTGACTGCGTTGGGGGAGAGACTCCAGCCTCTCCAGCCTGACCACACACCCTGCAGAACTAAATACGAACCACTCCACACTCGGTTAAGGAAAAACCCCTACTCACATTTTTAATTTTTGATGTAAGGGGAAGCCTCGGGGAATCCGTGGCTGAGGGTAGCGTTTCCTCCAGGCCTTAAGCGCTTGACTACCGTTTTGGCTTCCCATCATGTGACAAAGGAGAGAATAACACACTGAGCCTTTATGCGCTTGCTGATGACGTGTTGATTAGGGGTGGATTCTCCTTGCAGAAAAGCAACCAAATTTACAATTCTCTCCAGTCTTGTACAATATAATGAATCTGTTCATTTAAAGATGAACTTCAGAATTGACCAGACTAACATTCAAACTACAGCAAGGCTCAATACCTTCATCTCAGCCTCTCTAGGGTTACTAAACAAGGATTCAAAAGTAGACTTTCTAATAAAGCATTAATATATTGCTGTCACATGAATGAAATATTATATATGAAGTGTATATTTTGACTTTTTTTTCTCTTAACTGACAGGCAGTGTCTTGTGAAAGCAGTTGAGATTGTAGATTGTCTGGAAAGTGCGCACACCAGTGTATTGATCGTAGGTGAGTAGCAACTTCTTTATCCTTTAAACCTGTTTGGTTTTATTCATGTATTTGATAGTTTTTGTTTTTTTCTGGGATAGGTTATCTCGATAGAAAAGGAGGGAATTACAAAGAGCACAGTAGAAGAGCGACTGCCTGATTTTAAATCCTAATAATAATAATAATAATAAAAGGTGCCATATTCTAGACAGAAAGGTGTTAACCTTGTAAAGATGTGACCATAGAAAAGTGTCCAAGGTAAACAAGACAATGTTTGGGGTATCATAATATGACTGACCCCTCTAGGCTAATTTGGCTTGTTGTTTTGTTCAGTATTTATATTTATAGGCCATGCTGTCCTCTCCAATCTTATTTTCTATATTCCAGACTTGGCTTGAGTCACACATTTCCATTCTGTTGCTCTCCAGACCCTATTGTCAATATAAAGTTATTCCAGATATTACATTTAGTTTTGCATGTGATGTTGGTGTCCAGTTGAATGGTGTTGAAGCCACTGGGCTAGATGTGCAATACCCTAGATTCCCCATACAGCTGGGTTCTGTAAAGGAGGTTTCCTATATCCTTTATTCTAACTTTGCTGGAGTGACTCCCAGGAGTCCATCTCAGTAGTGCAGCACTAATACAGAGAGAGACGGAGGTAAACGATACTCAATAAAATAACAATATCATCACAATTCCAAAAGATTAGTATACATCCAGAAGTAATATCTGTGCAGTATGCACTACATGCATATTTGGATTAGCTGCTCTTCATCTGTGTCGTAGTCCCCCTGTCCGTGTGTAGCATGCATCCAGCTGTGTTTTGTACGGTGCACAGAGCGCTTGTTTGTTCCTGCCGTTCCAGAGGAGCACTGCTCAGACCTGTGCTGCGTGCTGTCCAGCCTGGTCCAGATTATGCTGGATCCATATTACAGAACCCGCTCCGGCTTCCAGAGCCTCATTCAGAAAGAGTGGGTGGCAGGCGGCCATAGCTTTCTCGATCGTTGCAACCATCTTTACCAGAAGGAAAAGGAGGTGAGGAAACTCTTTTGTTTTTATTAGTTACTTATGCCTTTCATATACAGGGCATTTATTCCAAATCTGCATGGCACACTTTAATAGACATTCATCTGGTTTGTAGCTGTGTGAAAACGTTGCATTAAAGCTTAACATCTGTAGACCTTTTTAAAGAGAAAATGTAATTACCGGAAAAAGGCTGACTGCTCAGTGTAGGAGAAATAACTCCCAACTGACCAGTTACCCAGTGCTGGTGCTGGATATGCCCTTTTTAAATCTGGCATGTATTTCCATATAGGACGCTGTCACTTTCTTAGTTTCAGTAAGGTTGTCTTTTGACTTTTGTTGCTGTGCTCTGTGCTGAACGGGTTGTGCAGCTCTAGGTCTCTGGAGCTCAGGGAGATTTTATTATGAAGGTTTTCCTTTCCAGGTACCCGCTCCGGTGTTCCTGCTGTTCTTGGAATGTGTCTGGCAGTTACTTCAGCAGCATGCTCCTGCATTTCAGTTTTCAGAAACATACCTGACTGTCCTATCTGACAGCATCCACATTCCTCTCTTCAGCACGTTCCTCTTCAATTCTCAACACCACAGAGACACAGCTATGAAGGTACAGCATTACTAGGAGACTTACTAATGTCGTAAGTTAAGATAAATAGGACCTTGTTTCATCTTGGTCTTTGCACTAATGCTATTAAGAGGTTTTCAGGAATCCTTAAAGGATGACAACCCAGTTATCATTCATTTGTAGTTGGATGTCAGGTATGCTGTATGGAAGAGATTGCATGCTTTTACATGGTGGCATTTGTGAGTGATATTTAATATAAAATTAAAACTGGCTTTATATTGAATAAGCTCCAGTCATACTTTCCACAGACAATGTTTTGCATAGCTATTGTTGAAGTGTGCAGGTGGCCAGATGACTTGGTGCCATCCAGTGCGGAGTTCATGAAAAGCGTACAAATAAATGATTCGTACACTGAAGAAAATAAACCGTCATGAAGCAGAGTCATGAGGAGTCTTTTGGGAAGTGAATAACATTTCCCTGGATTAACAAAAAAATCTCTTGACAGGACTAACAGATAATCGTACAGAGCACACATCATAGGAAATTAAACAGGCTGGGCTAGCTGGTAGAAGCTGGTGTTCTTCTTGCATAACCTTAGACTCTTGTCTTTTGTTGCAGGATCTGACAGGATCTTTCGTAACGAGTGATGCAATGTAAATATGTAGGTCGGAGCAGGTCTCTGTTCCAGGCTTGTTTGTTGTCAGCCCTGCATATATTGTGCCTGTTGCTGACTGTAAATCACTACCATGTTAAGTGGTAAACGCTGTCACAAGAGGTGTTGGAGTTTGATATTTGAAGTAATTCAAGGTGAAGGGGTTTAATTCTGCCTAAAAAAAAAAAAAAGAATCTCATAAACATAGTAGAAAAGTGACAAAGCCATGTTTGGAAATCCTGTGTATGTTAAAAGCGGGCTGTTGTATGGCTAAGAGAAGCAGCAGGCAGTAGAGAGGGATGTGCTCGGTTAACAGACATTAAAAACCTGCGCAAAATCGGCTCCAGCTATTCCAATGGATTCTCAGAAACCTACACTTGAAAACGAACCACTTTCTTGCTAGCCTTCAGGAACATGTGAACCGGGTTTATTAAGCTTTAATGGCACTGCTTGCTCAATAAAATGACAAATAATATATATAAAAAACACCCTGTGTCCCATCTCTCAAGGCGATCACATGTTCATCAAACTGAAAGGTCTGTAACACAATGAATTGGAAAACTTGATGGTGAAAGGGTGGCCTGTTTTGTGTACTGCAGATGTTTTCAGTGGAATGCCCCAGTACCCTTTCTTGCTCGTTTACCGTCTCTGCTTGTTTTGGCAGCCAGGTCACCCTGAAGCACAAAGGAGCCCTTTGAATTTCCCCTCTGTGTGGGATTGGTCAGTGCAGTTCGATTGCAAAGCCCAGTCTCTCTTCACTAACCCCCTTTATGTGGAGAAGCCAATACAAGACAAAACCCTGAGGAAAACTTCTCACCAAAAAGTAAGCATTGTTTGAGCAATCTGTTGTAGTAACCCAAGACTTTACCAGGAGTGAAAAGTCAAATAATCTGATCTGACCATTTCTCCCCAAACGCACACCTCCACAACATGTGCAGTAAATGCCGATGTTGAAAACAGAGCAAAATTATAGGTATTAGGGTTGCAGATTAATATTATATTAGGATTGTAGATATGATATGTATTAGGTTGCAGATTGGGTAGGGTTACATATAGGACTGCCTTTTTGCAGCCCTAATACTGTGAACACATTTCACCCTGCTCCCTTTGTTTCTTTTCTTTTAAAGCACCAAAGACAGCTGTCTTTACCAAATGCCTTGTCCAAGCCTTCTCCAAAAAAGGGCTTCTTTAAGGAAGAAACAGATAACCTCAAAAAGATTTTTTTAGGCAAGAGGATCGGCAAATGGCTGAACCCAACGGAGAGCTCCAAGGAGTTGTATGAGTCCTGGCAGAGGAAGCCTCTGGATTACCAGGGCCTGCTACTGCCCTGTCTGGACGGCCCGGCCATCCGAGTCTGGATACAGAGGTACCTGCGCTGGGTTCCAGAGGCCCAGATCTTTGGAGGTGGCTCAATCACGACTGTCAACAGAGTCTTGGAGCTGGCTGGCGAGATCCAGAACCTGCAGAAGGAGGTCGATAGGCGCTCCTGCAGAATGAACTCTTCCATTGCGTGGACGCCGGTCTACTCGGGCCCTCCTTTGTCTGCCCGCCTCTCTTCCTTCCCCTTCACTGCCATGCATGCCTGGTCTTTCAAACCTGCCATACCAAGCAGCATTCGGCAGAGTCTGGGCTCAGTGAGCAGCCTGGCTGACAAGGAGGATGATGACTGTCAGGTGTCAGGTGTGCTTTAAGAGACACACAATCCAGTTGCTTTCCATTGCCGTGTTTAAGAATCAGCGAGAGGAGGCTGTTAGTCCCATTCAAGCTCATCCTGGTTTCTACTTTCTGATTTGAAAAAAATCCTTGCGCAAAGATCTTCACATGTAAAAAGAGGAGCATAAGAATCCAGAACAGTTCTAGAATTCCGTGACTAATCGGTGTTTCTGTTTGTCTTAACCCTTCATATGGATGCTTGTCATATAAACATGTTTGTAGAGTTAATGAGCCCTACAGTCTCTGTCATTCTCCATGTCTAGTAAAATAGGATTCCTGGGGCACAGTGTGCTACTTTTGTGGATAGTTTATCATCTTGTTCACCAGTTCTGTTCCCCACAGACTGTTTTAAATTGGATTATGTTGTAGGCTCCTGCAGGGAGTTTGAATCGATACAGGAAACCTTGTACTCTTTTAAAATTTTTATCTTAATCACGCAAGGACATTTTTATATACAAAAAAAAACAATTGGGTCCTAAAAAGCTATTTACCTTTGTTTTTTATAAGAATAATAGCAGATTGCTTAATACATTCACCAAATATAATGCACAAGTATTTACACTTCAATGCTGCACAATAATTCTGTCTTGCCTTTGGTTGTATGTACTGTAAGTAAAAGAATTCACATTCTAGTTTGAAACTACCTTCTTAAAGGTTGCTTTTGACTGCATTTTAAATGGTAATTGATGCTCGCTTTACATGTTAAGGTGCAATCCTTTTTAATGAAGAAGAATAATAATAATATTGATCTAAACCTTGTTATACAGTAGAAATGCCGTGCAGAAATACCATGTTTTATTTGTTCAGCTGCAGCCTGGTCATGGCTGCTATGAATATAACAAAGAGGTTAGTATCCTGGCCAGCTATATAGAACAGTGTGCACATGTATTAGAACACCTCATTGTTTCTATATTGCTGACATGAAATTGAAATTCTCACACCCACAGGTTTTCATACAGGCAGGCATTGTGGTTTTTTTTAAATTTTGTTTTATTGAAACAATACAAAACCATTAATGAAAATGCTGATCACATTTAACTTTAAGTGACCCTTTAAAAGCACTTTTAAATTTGGATAGGATAATAATGTTTTAACCAATTAAATGTGCACTGACTTTTTTTTTATGAATCAATGTAAACAGAGTTGTGAATAATGTCAATGCTGTGTGGTGGTTTATGCAGCAAGTCCTTACACTGTTCTCTTTTTCATTGGCTGCTTCATGTCTTTAATACTACTGGTGTATTCTCTGAATAATAATACCATCAATTCTACATGTGTAGAGGTTGGGGTGGCATGTAAATGCAGATTCTGAAACTCTGTCTGCGACAAGAATTTCTCCCTTAAACGGTCAATTATGCGGCAGTAACCAAATTTAAAGTTGTGGTATTCCACAATTAACTATCTTCTTTCATGTCCGTTAACATAGCCTGCTGTTAAATGTGTTCAAATAAATGAAACGTATGAGGCACCTTTTTTAACGATGTGACACTTGCACTCTTATGCTACGCACACGTCACTTCATTAAAGCTGTGCTGTTTACCAGCCGTTATCTTCCTTTCTTTCTTTGTCGTCACACGTGTGTGTCAAGGAATGAAAGCCTTGTAACTGTGCCTTTGCACTGTAACAGAAAGGGGCCTCTATGCAGGGTGAACCTGAGTTTTGCTACTGCTATGGTAAGTTTACATAAGCTATACAAGATCAATATCCTAGAGATTTTTTTTTTTTTTTTTATAGATGGTTTTTTGTTTAATCTCCTATTCATGTGTACAACTGTATTAAATCACAGTGATAAACACTGAAATGACTGTTTTATAGCACAGCACTGATGATGATATGAACGGAAATAAAAAAAAAATGAGGACCTTTGTTTAGCTTGGTGTGTATTGTTGGATAGTGTAGCGGTTGAAGGATGTATTTTTTTTTTCATGTGTACGTTATGTAATTGCTGTTATTAAAGATTAATTGATCTTGTTTTCAGTAGACACTGAAAACATGAACGTTTGGTTTTGTTTTGCTACTTTGCACGTTTGTATCCAAAATGTAATTACCTTCATGTGTGCTAATAACAAAAATAAATAAAAACTGCCAGCAAAAACAGCAGAACAACAGCATAAACAAAACTTAGACAAACTAAAATGTCTCATAACAACAATAAACAGTATATTTGTCCTGTCCTTGTAAAGTGAAAATGAGCTTGTTATTTAGCACTTTTAAAGTTTGCAGTTGTTTCAAATTCACTTAGGGTTTATTGCTCAACCAAGATAAGCCACAACTGCCTTATTTGCATCTGTTCGTGTGTGGATTGCAATTGCCCACTTTGAAGGAGCATTTAAATGGTTGGTGTGTGATTGCAGTTGCTTTCCATGCTGTTGTATTACTTATTGATGTATGTAAAAAAAAAAAAAAAAATCAGCAGTATTTGAGCTAATCGTGCCCACAGTGTGACATTCAGCACTCTCCTGAGGGAAGGGATGGTGTATGTAGGGGATGGGAAACCACTTTGCCAAGTTGAGTCAAGATCTATTTTCAGTGTTTTCCCTATCGCCATGTTTTAGTTAAATCTCCAGAGCTGTAACCCCACCCCCAGTATCTCGGGAGCTGAGCGAACTTTGCCTGAAATGTACTTTAATTAGACCAATAATTGGTCAAAATAAATACATTTAGGGCACAGTGGGAACAAAAGCCACGGGGGGCAGCGGCGCTTCAGGACCAGGATTGAACACCCCTGCTTTACAATGTGATATTTGACACATTTACCTCTAACTTGTCAGAATGAAAAAAAAAACTATATATATATATATATATATATATATATATATATATATATATATATATATATATATATATACACAAACAAACATGCACGCTACACCTTGCACTGAATAACAGAAATTTGTCCATGTATCTGGTTGGAAACTGCAGTGTGATAGCACCCCCTACTGGAATGGTGTGGGGTTATGAGATTAAGTCATGCTGAATGCTTGGTGGGAGGGGATTTTGTTGTTACTCTGATATTTATTTATTTTTTTGTTTGTTTGAAAGAACAAAATGATCTAGACAAGATTCAGAACTGGGCAGACACATGGCAAATGACATTTAATAGAGAAAAGTGTAAGGTACTGCACGCAGGAAATAAAAATGTACATTATAAATATCATATGGGAGATACTGAAATTGGAGAAGGAATCTATGAAAAAGACCCAGGAGTTTTTGTTGACTCAGAAATGTCTTCATCTAGACAATGTGGGGAAGCTATAAAAAAAGGCTAACAAGATGCTCGGATACATTGTGAAAAGTGTTGAATTTAAATTAAGGGAAGTAATGTTAAAACTGTACAATGCACTAGTAAGACCTCATCTTGAATATTGTGTACAGTTCTGGTCACCTCGCTATAAAAAAGATATTGCTGCTCTAGAAAGAGTGCAAAGAAGAGTGACCAGAATTATTCCAGGCTTAAAAGGCATGTCATATGCAGGCAGGCTAAAAGAATTGAATCTGTTCAGTCTTGAACAAAGAAGACTACGTGGCAACCTAATTCAAGCATTCAAAATTCTAAAAGGTATTGACAGTGTCGACCCAAGGGACTTTTTCAGCCTGAAAAAAGAAACAAGGACCAGGGGTCACAAATGGAGATTAGACAAAGGGGCATTCAGAACAGAAAATAGGAGGCACTTTTTTACACAGAGAATTGTGAGGGTCTGGAATCAACTCCCCAGTAATGTTGTTGAAGCTGACACCCTGGGATTCTTCAAGAAGCTGCTTGATGAGATTTTGGGATCAATAAGCTACTAACAACCAAACAAGCAAGATGGGCCGAATGGCCTCCTCTCGTTTGTAAACTTTCTTATGTTCGAACAGACCTTCAACTGGAGACCAATAGTGTATGCACAGTTGGGTTTCTTTTGTTGTAAACTGAGAAGTTTACATTGCCAACAGTGAGTAATAGCATGTCAAAACAAGAACGTCACGTTCAAAAATAAATCCTTTACTTGGAATTTCATGGATGGTCCTGTTAAGAGAAAAGCAGAAGATTTTTTTTGGATACAGTTGTAATCCATGACTGATCACACCTTTCAGAATGGGTTTAGACAAAAGCCTTAGTATGGTTACACTTACATCCAGCAGGTGTTTATCAAGCAATTGTATCTCCTTTTCTAGTTTTCTCATTTTCAGTTGGCGATAAGCAATCTCCTGCCGAAGGTAGTGCTTGCATAGAGACCGCACATCTTCCTGGCTTTTGCTGTCTCTCTAAAAGACAGCATTCATAATTCAGTTTAACGTGGTGGTCAACTGGTCACAACAGTCTTGCCTCTCCTTACTACAATGACACTGGTATGTCCTGAATGAGCAGTCACCTCTCTATTCCCAGCAGGTCAGGCTCAGCATGCTCTGGGTGTGGTTCAGTGCCCTAAAGAAATGTAAAGTTTAGTCCAATGTAGCACTCGATGGAGAGACAGTTTAATCAACTGTGATTAGCACAGTTGAATAGGAGTAGTACTTCTGTTTTCACAAGTTGCTTTTACCTCCTCAGGAATACAGCACACTGATATGGTCTCCACGTCATCGTCTGGATCAGCAGTCTGCTACAGAATATTAGGAATAATAGGAACTCCAGAACAATTTCATCTGTTTTAGACAACACATGCAATGTAGCCTACGCATAGAGTACCATTCCATAACAAACCAGGCACTATTAACTTACATCAGCAGGTCCCTCTGCTGGTTCCAAAATTATTGTGGTCGCTGCAGCAGGGTCACTGAATGTCCTGTCACTGCAAAATGTGCGTAATACGAATTCTGAGAAAGCTCAGAGATTGGGGTGCACTTACCTTTGACATAAGACCTCACACTGCTGCCAGCCTCTTCAGAGGAACTGCCCCCAGCAATGCCCTTCATCATTGGCCTACCCAGATTGTGCTGGAGGGCCAGCTGCTCTGCAGGTGAAGTCAGATGCCGCAGGTCCCCCTCCAGTCTTCTGCCGTTCCTCCCTCTTCTTGTTCGCTGATATTATAGAACACATCTCATTGACAAATCATTCTACACAATGACATGCCATAATTAGTATAAATACTTACCACTTTGAATAATGTTTTTATATTTTAACCTGCTGCCAAGTCCATTTAATGCCCATGGGATTGTTACTACATGCATGGGAAAAATAAATACCTAATCATTTCCTGTTAATTTGGCTACAAAGTTAAAGAAACACCAATTATATCAGACAGATTAATTAGTAAAACATAATACTACAGTATTATATATTAAAAAAAGAACAAGGGCAAATTATGACAAAACAATAGAGAGCTAACCATTCTCATGCAGCAAACTCTCGGTTAAATGTTACATTCCATTATTACAAGCATGCAAATTTAAATTGAACGTGTGTGAAATAATTATATTGGGGTAAATACATAGCCTGTGTAATAAAAAATAAATTAAAAAAAAACAAAAAAACAACAAAACACTTATGCATTTAGCTATCTGCAATTTTTTTTTTCATGCTTCCTCTCTGGACTTGGCAGCAGCAGCAGCAGTTTTGCATTCAGTTGTGATAATGCTTTTATATTCCTCAAAACATTCCATGATAAGCTCTTGCTCAGTCAGGCTGAAAAAAAAGTTCCTCTCTCTTTCGACGTCATCTTTCGTGAAGATCATTGTTTCAGTGCTCTGCGATTCTCCCTTTTGAGGTAGCGTGAGCCCCGCAATTATCTGGATTTCTTAAGTCGGAATCGATTTAACGAGACACTTTTAGCCTGTATTCGCCGTCGAGGAACGGAGATAACCTGACTTCAATTATCGGGTTAATTGAATCTGGCTAACGTCTGATTAGCCTGAATTAGTTAAACCAGCTACGAGGAACAGGGCCCAGGTCTACACACACCCAGGACTGACACAGACATAAAACACACCTTACAGACCTGTTTAGATACATGCCTGCTAAATCCCAGACAGAGGTCCCTCATTAAATGTTAACTCAAGTGATTCCAATGCTGGCTAATACTAAACCTGTGGCATTCTGGGGTATGCAGTCCTGCCCTGGACTACATCTTTCCTCCCCCTACTCTGCCACAATACAGGGATGTCAATAAGACTCCCATTGTATAGCAGTTTCAGCAATTCCTGGTTTTACTATGAGTTTAATATGACACACCTGACCTAGTTACCTATAAACTGAGGCTAATCAAGCTTGTAGTAAAACCTGGAATGTGTGAAACTGCTATGCAATAACAATCTTATTATTTGAGACTTGGCATTTATTTGAAGTTTTACAGTATATATATATATATATAGTAGTGATCTCGGTTAACATAGGCAAGCACATAACACAGGCGGAGGGCATGCGCGAACCCGGGACCTCTCACACAAACACATAGCGCCAATACGGCTGTAGGCAACCCTAGGTGTAACTACACAAAGTAAAAGCAATTTCCACAGGCACCATCCTGCCTTCACTGTGCAGCTGGGGAGTGTGTCATACAGGGGCTGGGGACCTCCGTTCAGGTGACTTGTATACTGAGAACTCACTGGCTTAGGCAGGACCCAAGCCAGGCCATTACAAAGACATTAAGAACCAGCACTCAACTTTTTTAAAAGCAGGCAATTTACAATGCATTTATTCTGACCTGCACAGCATGAGAATTACTAATAAAATCTCTACCTGGCCACTGTTTCCCAAAGACAACTGGGTAAAATCATACAATCTAGGGTAGGAATAATATTAAACTAACAATAATAAGGAAGAGTGGGGTTGTTTATTTGAAGATCTTCATCTTCTTCTTATCTGCATGCTGCAAACCCAAACAAGTGTCTTGAATAGACTCCCTCGAGTTCACAAAAGATAACGTAGTGCTCATGTCGTAAGCGTGGGTCTATGCCGTCTTTAACATTTACACACTGTCACCCAGGCTGTGGTGCTCAGACTGGCTTCTCCTCGACCTACCTGGAGTGCCACATCCACTGCTGTCGTCATCGCTCACCGCCATATTGGGTGAAGCCACTGAAGAGACGAGAAAGAAAGAGTGGAGGCAAAGAGAAGGAGGGGGAGAGACCGAGATCTCGGGTTTATAAACAGCTGCTTTTTAATGCCAAAACGGGAATAAAACGGTAGCCTCTTAGGATCGGAATCGCAGGCAAGAAGAGATCAGGATCTTCCCATTTTTTGGACTTGTCTGGTGAGACTATGACTTCCCTGACCCAGCGAAGCTCGGGCCTGGTGCAGAGGCGAACAGAGGCCTCACGCAGCGCCGTCGCCGACAAGGAGAGGGGATCCGGGGACGAGGATTCTGAGCCCCGCAGAGGGGAAGAGCAGGAGGAAGATGACAAGGGGGATTCTAAAGAAACTCGGCTCACCCTGATGGAGGAGGTGCTTCTTCTGGGACTAAAGGACAGAGAGGTTGACATTTTCTCTTTTTAACAAATACTTATTATTTTATGTAAGGTTTTTAGAGGAGGAGGCATGTTCAACTTACTCATAAGATTTAAAAACAAAAAAAAGCAGTGGGTTTTTAAAAAATCGAAACCGAGGTTTGATCAGATAGGCAGTATGTTTTTACAAAAGTGTGCTTTTAATTTACAAGGTTTAACTAAACAATAACATACCATTTATTTATTTAATGTAAATATTTTTTAAATAAAATTGTCTATTTACGGTTTCTATAGAATTATGTTATGGAAACGATGGCGACGATCATTATGATGTTAATGCATAGATCTTTCATGTATCTTTTTGGCTACTTTGGTCACACTGGGAAAGACAGTCTTGAGAGCCCAGGTGTTTAGTGTGTCTTGCCAGTGCTCTGCGTTCGTTTAATCAAACGAATTCACCAGCTGCACTGTTTTTGTAACATCACCCATGCTGCATTGTTTTTTAAAAAGAAAAAGAAGATAACTGGTGCCAGTATAAAATCTGGGCTTGATTTCTATTAAGTCGCACTCTGCACAGAATTGTGGTGAGATTGTTTATGATTGTCCTAATAGATTCTGTTCATTTCAAAAGCAACAAACAAAAACAGCACTTTATAATACCAGGGTCGGAGTAACGAAACAATGCTGCATTATATTGGCTATGTACTTTTGTTTCTGAACGCCCCATTTTGTAAATGCTTCTGTACAGTACATTCTTCTTGTCCATTCATGGTAGGTCTTGTTGATTCTAGTTTTTCAGGCAGTCTCTAACCTTTGCATACTGGGATATTTGCATATGGAATAAAACCTAATTGCCACAGTTCCTGTTAAATCGGTTCTGTTCTCCATTTCAAATCAACTTACTTTTGCGTTTTCCGACTCATACAGTATGTTGTGTAAAATGTGTTTATTGCAGATTTTGAATATAAATTATACAGACCAACACAAATACAATGCTGCTGTAGTTTGGCGGTCACTATCATGAAGTAGACAAGGCACTGGCATTTGGGTGGGTGGTGCAATTTTTGAAAAACACTTGTTGACCAAGGGACAAAGTGCTAGAAAAATCTACTTTTTATAAATGTTATAAATTACACAACATATTTTTTTCTAATCTGCTAATACCTTAGTGACTATGGTGGTGTTTTTGTTGTATGTTTACTAGATTGCTGCATTTAAATATCAGGTTCATGCATTAAGATAGCAGCATCACATATTTGCTAATTTACAAAAAACCTAAATAATACCTGAAGTTTAAAAAATCTGCCCGTGCACTGCCAGAGGCTCTCTTGGCAGCCATTTCTGGGTTTCTTTGTAATCAATATTAGATAATCTTTTCCCACATCTAGCCAATCAGAAGTGATAGGGGTGGTGCATGAATACTTTTTAAATGTTTGTGTGTAGGTGCTAGACTTCCACAATTCAGTTTTCATTAACTTATGTGGCTCTCTAGAAGTATACCCGCAGTGTCTTTCTAGCAACAGCAAGAACATTGGAAAAATAAATAAATGAAAACTACTTGTCCAACGGGCAAAGTATAACGGCAAAACTTGTTGCCCCTCCCACAAATCTTGTTACCCCGGGCGTCGGGCAATACGAATTGCACACCCAGCACTAGTGTTCTGCAACACCTCATTTAGGAGCATCGATACGATACTATGCACAGTATCATGATATTCCATACTATTGCCATAGTTTGGATCTTACGTCCAATGCATTTTAAATGGCTGCCAAATGTATTTATTTTTTGCAAGTACAAAGTGCATAAGAGGCTAATACACAGTTAATATTGCTACAACATGGTGAAATGCTTTCTGTTTAAATATTTCCAGTTCCAGTGTATTCAAAGGTCGTTGCCTTCTAGAATACACAATTTTCTTTATTTCTTGCATATAAAAAGAGAACTCTGGTGTTTAAGGAACCTTCATATACTCTATTCACAAGGAATGTCTTTATTCTTATATATAACAAAATAATAGAAATACTTTCCCTCAAGCAGACTTTTGATAACTAGGCCAGATGTTTTACATACAGGGGTATCTTTAGAAGTGCCCTAAAAATGTGAGCAAGGAATGAAAAAATGAAACACTGTTGTGGAAGCCGATTTACAGGGTCACTTCAAGAAATGGCTTGATGAGGTTAAAACCGAAACTCAGAAGCCTTAATTATATTTAATGCTATATTTGTAAAATGAAATGGTCTACTAATGTAGATGCCTTCCTCTTACGTGCCATTAGAAAATAATTCTGTTTAAGTGTGTTCAAGCCAAATGTCTTCATCAAAACATTCCAGTGCACCTTAAATAAGAACAGAAGATGTTTTACTAGCGAGAGGGGTCAATTCGCCAAAGAGATTGGGTTGACGATCTGAAAAGCTGAATTCATATTGTTTTTAAAAGCACAAAATTACAGATTTTTTTTGTTTTAAAAAGCTCAAACCCCGTCTCCCCCAAAAAAAACAGTATTGAAAAATCATGATATACTGTAGGTATCAATATACCGCGGAACACTACAAGGCACAGTGTACCGAACAGTTGCATTGATTAGGCTTCATGATCGAGAGCTCCCCAACAGTCCTGTAAAATGTTGTTCTTCTTGTTGTATGTAGTGCACATTATTACTAGAGCAGGCTTTTGAAAGGCATACTTTTAAATATATCAGAGGGATGACATCAGGGTAGTGCATTTTACATTCAAATTGCAGAATGCTCACTGGTTTCCGATTGCTGTGCTTTTCTATGTCTAATGGATTGGCTCTTGCAGTATGATATTGGAAGAATATAGTTTGATTATACATAGTTATTTTAAACAGCTTTAGTTAACTGCTGTTCAAGAGTTAAGTCCAATTTACAGACTACGGCTGTATAGTCCAGCTATCCAATGTGTAAAACGGCCTTGGACTGCATAACACTAAATGTACAGTGTTGCTATTGCTGTCTGAATGCACTCTCACTACAGCCGTTAATCTACATTGTTGCTATAGCTGTCTGAATGTACTGTCACTGTGACAGTGGACATTTGTAAACGATAATGCATATTAAAGAAACATTGTGATCATAGAACTGGCACCCATTTGGTGTACAGTATCTTTATTAAAATGAGTACCTCCTTTTGACAACTTGTAATGCTTTTCGTAAATGATGCAATGTGGTAAATTTATGCCACTCTTCCGTGTCAGCTGCTCAGTGTGTGAAAACTGTCATCTGTACTGATCAGTGAAAGTGCTGAGTGAAAGCTTCCAAAATGTGACCCTACTGATATCTTGGACCCATCTAGCGCTCTTATTTTTAAAGATTTACAGAATTGGGCTCAAGGATCTTCTGCTGCTTCGAGGTTCCAACCATTGGAGCCCCACAGCCAACCTGGAGTGACCCCTGCCTAGACTGAGACTAGTGTGAGATTCCGTGCTGTTAAAAGCATTGACAAACTGCTTTCTGTGTCTTAGTTTTGGGAAGGGGTTTACTAGCACACATATTTGTAATCCTTAAATAACAATGATATGTCAATGAATTGTAATAATTTGATATTCTAGAATGTCTAATGTTTAAAAGACTGGAATCTGATAGTCTAGTCTAGTATTCAATATAGTACACATTTTGTTTTCTAACAAAGTTGAAACAGGTCTTCCTTGTGTCCTGTAAACAGAGATGCCTGGTTGATTTGGTTCTGATAATCTCCATGTGTTTATTACATTAGTCAAAAGCTCTGTGCTTTAATAATGTTAAATAATTCAGTATCCTCCTTGGGAGTGCTTGTATGTTTTATTAAATCAGCTTCTTTTTCATCAGTTTAATATATTAAATGCTTTGAAATGCCAGCTTCATATCTGCAGTGTTGTGGAAATTCCTTGGGTGAAATGGAACGTTACCCTTCACTTTGGTCTGTGACTTAATTTGGCTAGGATACTGAGGTTTTATTAGCTGGATATTGACGTTGCATTGTACACAGCTATATAGGCCTCCTGTCATTCTGTAGGTCAAATTTAACATAAAAGTGAACTACTGTACTGTAGAGAGCTAGCTTCAAAAAAGAACTGCATGATGTCATCTACACACCTGACCCTTGCATTGATTCTTTCAAAACCAATAGATAACCTGCTAATACAGAGCCCTATTCACATTTTTTTTTTTTTTCAATTAAATTTTTTTTTTATTATTTGAAATCGCCAATTGTATTTTACCCTGATTTCTCCCCAGTTTGAAATGCCCAATTTGTAAGCCTGGCTCACAGCTGCAACCCCCGCGCTGACTCTGGAGAGACGAAGACAAACGCACACGTCCTCCGAAACGTGTGCTGTCAGCCATCCGCTTCTTTTCACTCTACAGCCTGGCCATGCAGCTACCTCAGAGCTACAGCATCGGAGGACCACGCAGCTCTGGGCCGTTTGCAGGCAGGCCTGCAGGTGCCCTGACAGTCTACAGGGGTCGCTGTTACGCGGTGAACTGAGGACACCCTGGCCAACTTCAGCCCTTCCCACTCCGGGTGGCGCTCGGCCAATTGTGCGCTTTCCCCTGGAAACGCCCGTCCACGGTCGGCAGTGAGATAGCCTGGATCTGAACCAATGACTACCAGGCTATAGGGAGTGCCTTTACCAGATAAGCCACTAGGGAGCCCCCACAAAACCTTATTTTTAATAGGGCTGGATATCGGCAGTGTCTTTACGATACATACTGCTATACAGGGTTCACGATACAATACGCATCACAATACAGTAAATGAAGCATGAAACATAAAAATCATACAATTGAATCATTTGCTTGTGCAAATGTTTGCAGTAACACTGAAGTACCTAAAAAAATAGATGGTGAGTAAGTAGATTCAAGAAAATGCACAGAGTCCTTTTCTTCAATCAGTTGCCAGGTTTATTGAAATATGCAGGGAGTCTGGTCCCAGGTACAGGACATACAGAACTCAACATTACAATGTTTGCATGACATTAAATACCCTTCTGTATAGATGGTCCACCTCCCCTTTCTCTGACATTAACCAATGGTCAAGGTAATTTAATTTATTGTGTGAGTGTTAATGTGTGTGTGTGTCTGTGTGTGTAGTCTAGTGTGACAACCTCTGAACTCAGTGCATTCTTCACACTCCTGGAGACAAAAGGTCCATACATCTGCCTTTTGTTATCTCCTTGCGACCCCCATTGATGCCAGTGGGATTATCTCTTTTGATCTCTCTGAAGTCTAGAGCCTGTTCCCTTCTAGTCCACAGCATTGTTATCTCATTAGCTTGCAGTCATTGTTGGGCAGTTTGTAGACGCATCGTCTCTATCAGTGGTTAGCAGTACATGCAATTTGAACCAAACAGTCTGCTATCTGCAATATTAGTCTCTTTTCAGAAAAGAACACCAGTATAGCTCTGCTAGTCCACATGCGTAGCAAACCCCTAATCAATTCTCAATCCATGTTTTCCAACAAACACTGGTAAAACACTTTTTATTCTTTAAAATACATTTCTTTAAGACAAAAGGGCTCCAGACTGAATTGTTGCCTTAGGAGCCAGTTGCTGCTCGGCCAAATGCAATTGCTGCATGCAACTTCAGGAGCAAGTTGGTTGCTATCCTATTCAACTGCTTAACACTAGCACTGCCATAGCTGCTTTTTGAGCGGCTTTTGCAATTCAAATTTAAATATCTCTGTGTGTGAATATCTCGTGCAAGTCCGTTCTTAAGTGTTACTAAATATTTGAATTAAATACCCATATGATGTTAAGCTGCAGAATCATAAAAATGAATAAGTTATAAACACTTGCTTCTTCAACCACCAGACCCGCAGTTTATGCGGCATATTGAAATCAATGCAATATAGTCGACACTTTAGTCTGGGCTTTGTAATAAAATCAAAGTCATTGTGAAAGAGCGTATTATATATCGCAGTCAAGCCGTGTGAGCCCCCCTGCACTCAACTACGCTTCTCGGGCAGAACGATTGTGCCACCTTATGCGTGTACAGGTGTAAAAAAAAAAAAATAATAATAAAAAGCTCACTGCACAAATCCGTGACCATCGGGACTAATGCTAGACGAAAGCTAGAGTCTGTTGTATTTTACAACGCAACGAAGTACGGTGTGGATATACTGGATCAAACGGCACGGCTGTATTCTGTCAAAGATGGGACTTGCAGGTGGCTTGTGGCTGTTTTTTATAGTATTTTGGACCTGGCAGCCATCAAAGCTTTGGTTTTGTACAAGGAGTGCACCGGCAACACAATCAAACGGAGGGACTTCATTTTGCAGCTAGCACTGGAGCTACAACAGAAACATTTTGATAAGAGAAATGAAAGCCGGCTGGCAAATGCTCCTCAATCTTCAGCCAGCGCTGTGCCCATTGGCACATAGAATTAAAGGCAATGCCAGGTTGCTAAATGCAATAAAAACAGATATTTTGATGTCTGCGCCTGTTGTGAAAAGGCAGTCTGTGGCAAATGCACTGGTACAGTTGAAAAGCATGTGTTCTGCGTAAATTGTACTTGGAAAGCTGTACTAGAACTCTGAACAGACAGACTGAGCCTTTGAGCTGCTTTATGCTATTTGTATAACTAGTATTTGTTTTATATTTATATATTTGTGTTTACTGCTTTCTGCACCTGTTTACACAGAAGTTTATTGCGTAAAGTTTATTTTATTACACTTTTTCATGTTTATGTATGTGCTCTTTTCCAAAAAAAATAAGAAAAGTTAGTAATTTTCATTGTAAATATAGTGTTTCTGCTCTGTGTTATGTATGATGCTCATAAACAAAAATATTAAGTTGTATCCGATTGTTTTTCATTTTCATATCAAAGCCGTTTTAAAATGGAGCCGCACATCTTGCGGGGGCAGCGATTGTACCTAGTCTGAAATCTCACTTAAGACACTGAAGTGATACTAAAACAGTGACTTAATGTCTGTACTCACTAGTTTGCCACATTCTGCTGAATGGTTGATCTGTGCAGCTGCTGACTGTAGTTAACTCGGCATGTTTATCTTTTACATATTTGCGTCTGCAATTTGTGGTGGCACCTCTAATTGTGTACAGTGTAACGTGAGAAACAGCATTCTGCAATGCAGCAGCTCCCATGCCCGATATCAGTGAAGTCCTGATCTGACAGCGTAACAGGCAGCTCTTATGATTACATATTACCATTTTATTCTTTTCAGTACATTTACGATATCTGCACACAAGACTCCAACATAGTGGCGGATTAGAGTACTCTGAATAATTTATAATTACTTGAGCACTAATTTATTACTCGAGTACTCAAAAAATAAATAAATAAATAAATAAAATAGGTATCTCTTCATGAATGTAAGTTCAATATATTGTAGTGACCCGGTCAGTTCAGGTCGGCAAGACTTCCTTGTTTGTCTTTCTTGTTTGTCTTGTTTCGTCTGGTTCTGTTCTTTCACATTATCTGTATTGTTCCTGGGAGGGACCATACCACTAGTTTCGGTAGTGTGTGTGAGAGCCGCTGTTTGGTGCAGACCATGTCATTTAGAGCCCTTACTCTGCACCCCCCATGAGAGTAGTGGTCCACTGTGTGTGAGGGGGACAGAGAGCTGGAACCTGTGTGTGGAATAGAGCGAGCGAGAAACTGAGCAAGTTTTTGGGATAGAGACAGGAGGAAGGATTTATTGTTTTTGTGGTGTGGTCCTGACCCAAACACAGACCCTGTTTAATAAAGTAGTTTTGTTAGCACCTGGATCCCATCTCCATCTCTTGCTTTGAGCCTCAAGACCAGGGGTCATTACAAAATTGTATTCACATATACCACCTTAACACTAGCCACAGAAGTAATTTGGATGGTTTGGTGTCTTCAAATTTAAATTACTCTGCATGCCAAAATTATATGGTTGTCTGTTTATGATTTTCCTAAATACATGTATTAAATACCCTGATGGTGTTTGAAAGGCAAGATCAAGAAAATAAGGAAGTTATAAGCCCGCCCACCTAGAACCGCCAAAGCCGTCATTTTGACTGCCTTTTACAATACGTGTTTTTACTTTGAATGTAACCTACGGTATTCTATTTTTTTTATATGTATACAAGCCTGTTATCTCTACTGGACCTTGCAGCCTTCAAGTCCTTCGTTTTGTACAAGGAATGCACTGGGGAAAATATCAGTAGGAGAGATTTCATCTTAAAGCTAGCCGCAGTGCTTCGGCAGAAACATTTTGATCAGAAAACTGCAAAGCAGCAGGCTGTAGCAGCTCAACCTGGATTCTGTGCTGCATTGAGTGACACAAGCAAGAGCTTTCGTTTTAAATTAAACTACTTGTTTTTTCAGTTTTGTATGTACATATACCTGTTTACACACAAGCTTCTTTTGAAATGTTTTTTTTATTATACTTGTTCATTTTCTGAAGTAGTGCTTTACATGCGATAAGTTAGAAAATAAACCCTTTTATATTTAATTGTTCATTGAAATAAGGCGTTTTGGCTGTGCAAATGTTTGATATGATGTGCTTACATTTTAATATTGATGTTTGAAATGCACCCTCATAATGACTGCTGGCGGTGGTTTTAGGTATGAGTATAACGGCAGTGGTTCTAGTGTTAACTTGTGGTAATTAACGCTCAAGTATTTCCCATCCCTACTTAAACACATTTGGTCACTGTCACAACTGTTGCATGAAACTGTGGCTATTGTATTCTGCTGTTGTTAATACAGCACCTATCTGCGCTTACAAACATTTGTATTCAATGTTGTTGTTAGTATAACTTCACGCACTTCAGTTTATATCACACCCTTTCATGCAGTTCTTGCAGACTGACGTCCATAGCGCATTCATAAATATTGACACATGCTTTTAAAGGGAGAGGCAGCATTTTTCTGTTACAGGTGCCAATGTGCCTAACCCCTAAAATTAATTATTTTTTTTGTCGCATTTGCAACCATTTTAGTCCAAGTCCAGAGCCCTGCAAATTTGAGCCTTACACATTGTATACACAGCATTACTCTTATCAAGAACATGAGGCAAGGTCACACTGGATTTTAAACTGATCAGTGCAGGTCGGATTTCACTGTCGCCCTGACGAGATTATCAACAATAATAACTTGCCTCCGCTCTGCTTCTGTCTCACGCTGCTGCCGGTGGACATGATAAAACCCTTAACACAGTGATTGATAGGCGAGGCTTCTAGAGTACATGATAAAAATAATATGATCTAATTATCAGTGCAGACACAAATTATTGCATGCTTATGTTTGTTAGCAGGTTCTTAATCGTACCGTCAAAAAAATGTTCACCCCTAATGTTTAAGAAGGGTTTTCTGAGCATGTATACACATTAGTGCTTTGAAACATGAGCAGAAATGTCTAACTCTTCTGAAACAGCTGAAAATGTCTTCATGGACTGCCCACTTGATTTAATCAATCAAAACTAGTGTTAAATATAGCAGTCCTTAATAAATCCTTTGCTAAACTAGTCCCTTTTAAAAGTGATTCAGGCCATCAAACACCACAACACAGGTTGGTGGTGAGAAACAATACCTTATAAAATTCACAGCTAAGCTGTGATTAATACACTGTAACAACTCCTTGAGGAATGTATCCACATGTTGTATTACCTGGAATGCCTTTGTAACAGAATATCAAAACATAAAAGAAGGAAACTGACAATACGACACTTTCAAAAAGGTGTCCATGGGACTTGTTTAGCTGGAGCCATGGATTATTCCTCAGTATTTAGCATTTAGTATCACTCAGTTAATTTTCGCAAACTAAACTGTTTTATCTGCGGCTGCTTTGTTGAGCTGTGAAACACAGTAAATAGTAGATCTGGGACCAATATGTGAGCAAACATAGCCTAAAATATATTTTGATGGGGAGATGGAAGTGTAGCAAAATAAAATTCACCGTAATCGTTCCCTTTTGATATTTACAAACAATAGCTTCACTCATTTACAGAACCCCTCCATTGAGTGAATCGCTTTCATCAATCTCACGCACAGGCATGTGGTGTTGTCTTTTTAAAGTACTTGAAACTCCTGCGGTGGACATGACGGGAATCCAAATGAAATGAAGTCCGACTGCCCTGGGGCTACATCGCCCCACATTAAGACACTGCGTCTTGATGAAGGGACGTGCAAGATAAGAAACAAGTGGAGTCTTATCAAATACAAACTTGTTGGGGGCTTGTTTATTGCCAGAGAACCAGGTTTGTTACAAATGCCAGTACTGAATGTGATTCTATCCTGCGTGTTCTTATTGTACCCAACACTCAATTCACCAAATGTCTGAAAGATTGTGACACTCTGTTAAGAAGTTTCATCCCTTTTGGAGAAGTGGTTCTGTAGATAGGCCTGTATGTAAAACTCTAAAGCATGGCATGCAGTATGTACAGTACGATGCAGTACAGTGAGCAAGCGTGGACCGAGTGAGTCTGTAATGCACTAATACATTTGTATTCCTATTACTATGCAAAGCCTGCCATAAACCTTTCCTAGCACTGGTATCAAACATGGGTTACTGTGGGAGGCATTCAGGTGATTGTGATTGTCATTATTGATTCATTGTGTGTTCCCTGTGTACATGTCTGTAATGGCATCATGGTTTTGGAAGATACAGCATACAGCTTGCATCCAATGTGGACACGCTTAAAGGTATGACAAAACTGGACAGGTTTGTGTTCCACAGCTGTTAATACCCATTAAGTGTGTGGAGCAGTGTAGTTAGTCAGACTAAGCACGTCTCATAGTTTTCTTTATTTCAAAGAAATGAGACTAGCTGTATTGCTCAGCTCTGCCACTCCCAACTATTGTGAAGAAATAAAAGGATGACTGCTCTTAAAGGTCTGCATTTGGGTCTTCTGGGATTGTTAGGAACTTCAAAAAAACTTTTTTTTTGTGGAACAGTATTTGAAAGTGTTGAATTTAAGCCATAAAAGGAAAAAAAGGGAAAAGAGAAGTCACAAGCGTCTTCTTTTGGCTTTCAAATAAGTATAGTTTATTGAAGATAAGTTCTGAGTTTCAAAGTTGCACAGATTGTGTGAAGTTGAAGTTGTGAATCGTTCCCCTGTAGTACTGTATCTGAGAATGACCCTACTGGAGATGTGCAAACCAGACTCTGTGCATTCCAGGGATTTCAATGCAGTGCTTTTGTTATTCACAGTAGAGTGATAGCTGGATTTATTGTGGAAGTGTTTATGCTCCTTGATCATACGAGAGGCAGGCTCCTCTCCTGGGTCTCTGGAGTCATAAAGCCCTGCTGTATATACTGCTGGGGAGGTCCAGCTACAGCACTACACTGTGCAGTTCCAGTGCTGAGCTCAGTGGTAAGGCTTCATTATGTAGGTCTTTTTTTTATTTGCATTTTTTAATGTATTATTAGTATAGCTATTCATAAGCTAGCTGTTCATAAAAGCAACTTTGTCAGCTGTAGTTTGGTAGATGTACAGTAGGACCTATATATTCAATATACAGTCAAACCTGCTCATGTAACCACCTGGTCTTAAGTGACCCCTTTAAACTCCTACCAATGATATCTGTGCTTTTATTTAACTGTATTAAACGATCACCTGTTTAACAAGACCAGTGACCACAGTTTTCTTACCCAGCAACGGACTCAAACCTGTATTAAGTAACCATTTTAGCGGACTTTCATCATTTCAATACTGTAGCCTTTTAGGCAGGAGGCAGAAAACAGAGACACACTTGGTTCCAGTAATCGTTTATATCGGACACTCTCGCACCCGCCAGAGACCACCGCTCTGCCAGCTTCACAGCGACACACCCAGGATAATTGCGTCTTAAATTCAGTGGGTTTGGTGGATATGTTGGAACAAACAACAGACATGCTGCAGTGGCCCAAATGGCCAGCCTTCAGCACTGGAAAGACCCCTGTGCTACACTCGGCCACCCTGGAGCAGTGCTAGAAGCGCAGTTCATTTGTGTAGAACACGCTGAATGATTGTAAAAGCTCAGTGACTCTTGTGTGCATGTGTGTGTGTGTGTGTTCTAGGGCTACACATCCTTTTGGAATGACTGCATCTCTTCTGGTTTACGGGGCTGCATGCTAATTGAACTGGCATTAAGAGGTCGTCTGCAGCTGGAAGCATGTGGAATGAGGCGGAAAAGTCTATTGGCAAGAAAGGTAAGGCCATATGAATTTCAGAACTATTTTCAAGCCTTATTTTCTGCTACACCTTTTTCAGAAATCGTTAACTACTGTGAAATATCTATTTTTAGACTGAAATAAACAATGTTTTACTGTGGGAGAAATAAAGCCTAGTTTATAACGCCCCAATGTTGTTAATGCAACTGTAATGTAGTATAATGATTCCCTCTGAGACGCGACATTGTTACATATACAATGGATTTCAGGAACCAGTTAAATCACAGTTGGCAGGTTCTACTGTATTTTAAGTGTCGTATTTTAGAAATTTTGTTTTAGAATTGAAAGTTTATGAAAGAAATGTACATTCTTCTAAAGAAACTCGTTTTACAACTTGCATGTTTTTTCTCCATATAACATCATGCAAGGGTATATTATTTTTAACAAGCTCACTTATTTAAATTCTGGTCTGCTACCGCCAAAGTATAAATTGGTATTTTATTCTGCCACGCATCAGCAAATAAAACGTTGTATTCGAAGCGTTGTATTCCAAATTTGTGTTTCTTTAAAGCAGTAAGTTTGGTGTTTGATGTTGCTAGGTGATCTGTAAATCAGATGCTCCGGCTGGGGACGTGCTGCTTGATGAAGCTTTGAAACACATTAAAGAGACCCAGCCTCCTGAAACTGTGCAAAGCTGGATCGAGCTGCTGAGCGGTAAGTAGATGATGAGGACCTACCGGGGTCCTACATCCACAACTACTGACAACATGTTTGTTTAGAGGATCAGGAGCCAGGGATTTGAGTAGTCACACCCCTGTTACAGTTCATGAATTGCTATCACCTATAGCTGCATGAACAGCTCTGGATACTAAACATACACAACTGGGTGAGACTTCTGCCTGCCGTGATTGATAAGTGTGTTCAGTTCAGAGCAGACTTAGCAGGGGCTCTGATTGCTCAAATGCCTTGCACCTGGTCATTTAGTAAGAGACCTTCCTTCCTTAAGTCAAGGTTGTTATAATAGCAGAAAACACTTGTGGAGACTTTTTTGTAAATTGTTGATGCTCATAATTCATCAGAGTAGAAAAATGCAACATGTCTAAGACTCTTGCACAGCAATGTATATATATTGTAAAGTTATTTAAAAAAAAAAAAAAAAAAAAAAAGAAGTGTTTGCAATCGACATAAGTGTATGGTATAGATGCTGTGCAGCCAGGACAGCCCTAATTCATTAGCATGGTGTTCCGCAGAGATAGTTGGCTGCACTTGGCTGCACTACCACCTGTAATTGATGACAGTCTGCTCTCCAGAATAATTGTTAGGTCTGCTGATTTGCAGATTGACTGGAACTGTCATGCAACAGTGGCATGCAATTTCAGCGATTCTGCAGAACAAATGAATCGGTCATAGGAATAATAATACTAATAATCTTTATTTTTATATAGAGCCTTTCGTAGTGGACCACCATCACAAAGCGCTTTACAAGATACGAGACTAGGGTGTGTAAACTGTGCATCACTTGCAGAGTCACTTACAACAACTTCTCACCCAAAAGATAGAGCACAAGGAGGTTAAGTGACTTGCTCAGGGTCACACAGTGAGTCAGTGGCTGAGCTGGGATTTACAACGGGGATCTCCTGGTTACATGCATTTTTCTTTAACCGCTGGATCACACAGCCTTACAAAAAAGAATAAAAGAAAAGAATGACAGGTTCCTATTTTATATTGCCCTGCATTGTGGAGCTTTCCACATGAGAATTCTGCTAAAAATGTAATTCATGATTTAATCAAATGGAAACAAACACAGCACACAGAGACACGTATGTACAGTGGCTCTCAAAAGTATTCGCCCCCTTTGGACTTTTCAACAGTTTATTGTGTTACAACATGGAATCAAAATGGATTTAATTAGGAGTTTTTGCCACTGATCAACATAAAGTTCATAATGTCAAGTGAAAAATAAAATCTACAAATTTGTTCTAAATTAATTACAAATACAGAACAGAAAATAATTGATTGCATAAGTATTCACCCCCTTGAGTCAATATTTGGTAGAGGCACCTTTGGAAGCAATTGCATCCATGATTCTATTTGGATAAGTCTCTATCAGCTTTGCACATCTGGACACTGCAGTTTTTGCCCATTCTTCTTTGCAAAATTGCTCAAGCTCCATCAAGTTGGATGGGGACCTTTGGTGAACAGCAATTTTCAACTTTTTCCACATATTCTCAATTAGATTGAGTTCTGGGCTTTGACTGGGTCACTCCAGAACATTGACCTTTTTGTTTTTAAGCCACTCCAGTGGCTTGAGCTGTATGTTTGGGCTCATTGTCCTGCTGGAAGATGAATCTTCTCCCAAGTCCCAGGTCTCTTGCAGACTTCAGCAGGTTTTTCTCCAGGATTTCTCTTTACTTTGCTGCATCCATTTTGCCCTCTATCTTAACAAGCTTTCCAGGCCCTGATGCAGAGAAGCATCCCCATAGCATGATGCTGCCACCACCATGGTTCACGGTAGGGATGGTGTGCTCAGGATGATGTGCGGTGTTAGGCTTGCGCCAAACATAGCGCTTAGCTTTGCGGCCATAAAGCTCTATTTTGGTCTTGGCAGACCATAGAATCTTCTTCCACTTGGTCTCAGAGTCTCCCACATGCCTTCTGGCAAACTCTAGCTGAGATTTGATGTGAGTTTTTTCAACAATGGCTTTCTTTTTGCAACTCTCCCATAAAGGCCAGTTATGTGACGCACCTGGGCTATTATTGCCGTATGCACAGTGTCTCCCAGCTCAGCCGTGGAAGACTGTAATTCCTTTAGAGTTGTCATAGGCCTCTTGGTGGCCTCCCTGACTAGTGCCCTTCTCGCCCGGATGCTCAGTTTTTGAGGACGGCCTGTTCTAGACAGATTCACAGTTGTGCCTTATTCTCTCCATTTCTTAATAATGGACTTTACTGTGCTCCAGACGCATATTCAATACCTTGGAAATGTTCTTATATCCTACCCCTGATGGGTGCTTTTGAAGAACCTTATTCCGGATTTGCTTTGAATGTTCCTTTGTCTTCATGATGTAGTTTTTGTTAGGAAATGTACTAACCAACTGTGGGACCTCCCAGAGACAGGTGTATTTAAGCTAAAATCATGTGAAACACCTTAATTGCACACAGGAGGACTCCATTCAACTAATTATGTGACTTCTAAAGACAATTGGTTGCACCAGAGCTTATTTAGGTGTGTCATAACAAAGGGGGTGAATACTTATGCAATCAATTATTTTCTGTTTTATATTTGTAATTAATTTAGAACAATTTGGAGATTATTTTTCACTTTGACATTATGGACTTTTTTGTGTTGATCAGTGGCAAAAACTTGTAATTAAATCCATTTGATTCCATGTTGTAACACAATAAAATGTGGAAAAGTCCAAAGGGGGTAAATACTTTTGAGAGCCACTGTAAGCCCTTAGAATTTCTGTGGCTTTGTGTGCAACCTCTTGAAGTGCAGGTCATATTACCACTAGAGGGTGCTGTCACCTTTTGTATGACAGTGTACTTTCTTAGGACTTACTGGACAAGAATAATTAAAATGCTAAACAGGAAAACATATCTTTTCAAACTCCTGAATTGCTTATGAGCAAAAAATGTTTTTCCTAAAGTATAAACATGGATTTCCTCTAATGAATCTTTCATTTGAATTGTATGTATTTTTCCCAAACCCTATAGCTGAGGTGTACAGTAAAAGCTGCCACAATAGCATCCCTTTTTTATTTTGTGTGAAACTTTATGTTCTTAAACAGTTTACAAACAAGAGGAGGCCATTTGGCCCATCTTGCTCGTTTGGTTGTTAGTAGCTTATTGATCCCAGAATCTCATTAAGCAGCTTCTTGAAGGATCCCAGGGTGTCAGCTTCAACAACATTACTGGGGAGTTGATTCCAGACCCTCACAATTCTCTGTGTAAAAAAGTGCCTCCTGTTTTCTGTTCTGAATGCCCCTTTGTCTAATCTCCATTTGTGACCCCTGGTCCTTGTTTCTTTTTTCAGGTCGAAAAAGTCCCTTGGGTCGACAATGTCAATACCTTTTAGAATTTGAATGCTTGAGTTAGGTCGCCGCATAGTCGTCTTTGTTCAAGATTCAATTCTTTTAGCCTGTCTGCATAAGACATGCCTTTTAAACCCAGAATAATTCTGGTCGCTCTTCTTTGCACTCTTTCTAGAGCAGCAATATCCTTTTTGTAGCGAGGTGACGAGAACTGAACAAAATATTCAAGATGAGGTCTTACTAATGCATTGTACAGTTTTAACATTACTTCCCTTGATTTAAATTCAACACTTTTCACAATGTATCCGAGGATCTTGTTAGCCTTTTTTATAGCTTCCCCACATTGTCTAGATGAAGTCATTTCAGAGTCAACAAAAACTCCTGGGTCTTTTTCATAGATTCCTTCTCCAATTTCAGTATCTCCCATATGATATTTATAATGTACATTTTTATTTCCTGCATGCAGTACCTTACACTTTTCTCTATTAAATGTCATTTGCCATGTGTCTGCCCAGTTTTTAATCTTGTCTAGATCATTTTGAATGACCTTTGCTGCTGCAACTCCTCCTATTTTTGTGTTGTTTGCGAATTTAACAAGTTTGCTTACTGTACCAGAACCTAAATCATTAATGTAGATTAGGAATAGCAGAGGACCTAATACTGATCCCTGTGGTACTCCACTGGTTACCACACTTTATTCTGAGCATGTTGTCCGTATCCTCCTTTGTAAAAACTTGTGAGAAATAATCATTTAATATATTTGCTATTTTTTTCTTCAGCTATGATTTTGCCATTTGTATCTCTTAGACATTTAACCTCCTCTTTGAATGTTCTCTTGCTTTATTTAACATTTGGCCTGGTGTCTTTCCCCAGGTGTCCTGATTTCATAGATGCACCATTGGTGCAGCATGGCTTTTTATTATGGAAAACTGCAACCCGATTGATTGCCCAGATAGCTCCGTCCCTCTTAAAGGGCACTAATGATGTTTGTGTTCCAGACGCCTGCAACTCCCAAGAACTTTCTTGCTTTGTGGGTCATTCAAATGATTGACACATTGCTTAGCTTCCTATCGGAGTCATGCCTGTAACACCAGCCTATTGATAGCAAGTTCAGCTACGCAGTGCTGATACAAGACAGGAAGGCTTTTCACAGAATTATCAGGTATACCCAGCAGTTCCAGATAAACTGCGTACTTGACGTTGTTACGAGTAAAAAAAAAAAAAAAAAAAAAAAAAAAAATTGAAATGCACACTAAATTTTTAAATTGAATGTGTAAAAATTGGCATAACTTACTTGTCTGCCTCTCTTCTCGCCCTAAAATTTCCACTAACTTCAGTTACTAGGAAACTGTCCACAAGGAAAACCAAGCCAACAAATATTATGCAATCTCTGGCTAGCCCTGTTGTCTTTGCAGCCAATCACAGTAAGAATAGAGAAAAATTTGAAGCTACACAGGTTGAAGTGTAAACGCCCCAGTCCAGCTACAAATCCGACTGTAACCATCGTCGGAGGCAACTGCTAAAAAAAAAAACGGTGCCTATAATATTAAACAAACTATTTTATAACTTAATGAATGTCCTTATTTTATTTATCTATATGACTTTATATTGACATTTTAACATGTTCATTGAGTGTAGAATTTCATGTTAAAATATAAGTTCTGTTTCTGTGCTTCTCTTCAAAGTCATATTGGCTGTGGTGAATAAAGTAAATAAGAATAGCTGTTATCTCTGATTTTATTTTAATATTTTTTGTACAGTAATTCAAAGTAACATTGCAGTTAAAATGGAAGGCTATCTCTCTCTTTTTTTTTTTTTTTTTTAATGCGTACCCCATTATTATTTAAAGATTGTACAGTATTACCAGAGATTACTCATGACTTCAAGGTAATGTTGCATTTTACCCCCTGTGTTAAAATTAGAGGGTAAGTTACTCCCAGACCCAAAACCTTATCTGAAGCACTGAGCATAACCAATGTTCTTCCCAGGAAACTTGCCATAGAACACATCTTATACCAAAGAACAATGCTATTCACTACATACAATATGTCTCTCTGTTGTGCCAAAACATTCCTCTTAACAGCCAACAGATTCAGTTATTTCTTGAATAGTCTGTCTGTGTATTTGGACTATGTTAAAGCATCCAGCTGCACTAACTCATGCATTAGGTGCATAGCACCGTCAAAGACACACGAGCCGTGCAGGCCTCCAAACTTGTCAGAAGAGCTCTGATTTTTTATTTTTTTTTTCCAATTAAACCATTATCCACTAATTGTTACAGGTTACTCTGCCTGTACAGTACATACATATTCTTACAAGGGGAGATTTGCAGAGGTGTCAGCACGGTTTTTAAGTTAATTGGTCATTTAGCAGATGCTTTTATCTAAAGACTACTTGAGCTATCCACACGCCCCGGGTGCTTTAAGTCACGAGGCGAAGCCAAGTGGCTTTAACCGACCAGCGTGTGGATATTGGAGAGTATCCCACACCCTGAAGTGCCTTATTGTGATTATAAAATGGGTCAACTAACTAAATACAAAATTTAAAAAAAGTAAAAACATGTTTTAATGAACAAAAAAGTACATTTTATTAAATATCCTTCCAAAAAATGCATTAATTAAATTAATTTTGTATTATTTAATACAGTGAATTGATTAAAAAAACAAGAAGCACTATTTCTAGATGTTAAAGCTCGGTTTTTAAGTTAATTGGTCATTTTGCAGATGCTTTTATCCAAAGACTAGGTGAACTATACTGCTGCTGAGTCACTTTCAATAGAACCTTGTTTGTTTTGCGTCTCATCCGAAGAATGGAGCACAAGGAGGTTAAGTGACTTGCTTCAGGTCGCACACACCCAGTTAGTCAGTGGCTGAGCTGCTGTATTTATTATAGTACAAACACACGCAGCACATTTTAGTAGTGGTTGGAGTGCTTCCTCTTATCAGCAGTAAGGAGATAACCTGGGAGTCTGGGTAAGTGGAGGACCATATAAGTCTGCTCCCAAGGACAGTAATAATCGCTACAGTGAGTGCATTGTTTTAGTTTTTGTTCCCCTCTGCCCTTATTTTGTAATAAAAAAGAAACGTGACAATGTGCTTTCTTCTCTGTTCTGTGAAAAGGATCTGGATGTGACCATGTCTAGTCAATCCAGGTGTGCAGCTGCAGTCAGTAGCTTAATAGGATATGTACAAATGAAAAGGAGACTGTCGGTGCCAGAAGATTCAGTTGCACTCTGTAATGGTGTAATGTACCTAAATATAATAATACACTATATTAAGCAATTCTTCATTTTTTTTTTTTTTTTTTTTTTTTTTAGGTAGACAGTGAATGTATATGGTAGATTTGAATAAAATACTATAGTAATGTGGAACCCTTTTCCTTTTTTGTATAATTTTATTATGGTTGAGGAACAAAGTGTTCTGAAGAGATTGGTTTGATTTTTTTTTAATGTACATTTTGTAATAACTTTAAAGTGCTGCACAGTAAGATACTGTGTATTTAAATAATAAAGCATGCACATGTGATATATTTAGTTTAACCTGAAATGTCTATGTATTGTGTATTAAATATAAATTAGAACTTAACGTTCAGTCTCAAGCAGCAATTGGCTACCGGCAAGTTACAGTGCATGTATGATTAGTATGCGGAGTGTGCATAAAAAGACATCTAGTAGGCTACGATTATATTATGAATATAGGTGTACTTTTACTTAAATTTGCCCGAATCACGCCTAATGTAATAAAAACACTTTTATCATTTTATCATTAAAGTATTTGCTTTTTTCATATCTTTTCATATTTCTGACTTTTGTTCTGGTTCAATATCTTCAGTGTAGTTTTTTTTTAATCAAATGCTAGTAATGACAATGTACACGTAAATGTCCGAGTTTGTCTTTACACTTTGGAAATTGTGAATTTCCATCTGCATTTGCAATGGCTTATTATGGGTTAGTCCTCATTATCAGTGTAACTTGTTCCACTTGTTCAGGTCAGCTAAACCAATTTTCAGGATTGGCTGTTTGGTACGCTGCAATCAGGACTAACTTGGTACAGATCTGCAGGATTTGCTAGACTGCATTTTAGTCCACTTGATGCGGACTAAGTCACTGGTACACTGCAATCGACCCAGTAGGGTTAGTCGATCAAAAGACATCAGGTAATACTTTTATATTTTGCAGAGTACTGCCTAGTTGTATATACAGCAGGGTACAATGTAACAAACCCACGTTCCAAATAAAAAGCCGATCAGACCAAGGGTGTCTGACTAGCAGATATGTTGTGGCTTTGTATTTGGCTGGTGAGTTTCCAGTGTGTTTGATTTTGTATGTATGTTTTAGTTGAACAAGGAAACTGCATGACTCTTACATATTTCTTTTTTGTTTAGGTGAAACGTGGAACCCTTTGAAGCTACACTATCAGTTAAGGAATGTGCGTGAACGACTGGCCAAGAACCTGGTGGAGAAAGGAGTGCTCACCACAGAGAAACAGAACTTCCTGCTTTTTGACATGACCACGCACCCCCTCACCAACAACAACATCAAGCAGCGCCTCATTAAGAGAGTTCAGGAAGCCGTGCTGGAGAAGTGGGTGAACGACCCCCACCGCATGGACAAGCGCCTGCTGGCCCTCATTTTTTTAGCCCATTCCTCAGACGTGTTGGAGAACGCTTTCGCCCCTCTTTTGGACGACCAGTACGACTTGGCCATGAAAAGAGTACGACTGCTGCTGGACTTGGACCCCGAAGTTGAAAGTATGAAGACCAACACAAATGAGCTTGTTTGGGCTGTTATGGCAGCCTTTACTAAATAGATGTTTGAAGTGGACTGATATCAAACTTGTTCTCCTGTCGCTATGTCATGTAGTTTTCTCTATATTGAATTAGGCCATTGATGACTCCACATGTATCCTCATTTTAATATTTCTTTTTCAGTCCATGTATTTCTTTCTTTAAAAAGAACTTTGCTTTTATGAATGCTCATGTTTTTCTTCTGTTTCAACCAGGACAAAAATTGGTTTGTTTTGAAAGCCACTGGGTGATATTTTGAGCATTACTCTGAGACTGTGGAGGGACCTATTCATAGTATTTACATTTTTATTGATCAACCTAATTCATACTGATTATTTAGTTTTGTTTGTTTTTCAGCAAATATTTCCAGTTGTGTATTGTGCAGCTCAAGATAATTCACTGTGACATTTGAATGCCTGATTCTTTTTCTCAGTGCACCTGTGTAATGCAGTATCATCTGTGTAAGGCCCTCCAGCTGATAGTGCACACTTCTACAAGAAGAGGTACTGAGATTTACCATCCAAGTCAGTCCACCTAGCAAAACTTACATATTGCAGCAGTTTGCAACAATTCAACACTGCTGTAGAAATATCTTTATTTTTAGTTCTTCCAAATCATAAAACTAGATATTTTTAAATCCTTAAATATATATATATATATATATATATATATATATATATATATATATATATATATATATATGATTTTACTAAATACATCCTTAAAAGATTGGTTTATGTGAATTGCTTTTCTATGTTGATGGATGCAGTGTGTTAGCCTCTTTTAAACCTGTAATATTTCATTTTTATAATTTTAAAAAGCGCAACCAACACAGCTTCCCGTTGCCTATACATCACACTATTGAAATAGATCAATCCTGGGATGGGGTACATTCCAGTACACTCTGTATATAATTTACCATGTAGAGTAAACCCCTGTACCCTTGTATTCTGCAAGACACAAGTATGCACGTGGCCCTCATTCTTACTTTACCCAGCAGCTGGGCTTCATAAAGCATGTGTGTTTCTGGTGTAATGTTGAGGTGCACTGTATAGGTATCCCCACCCATGCAGATCATCTTCTAGTTTTGTTTTTCCCAGTGTGTTGTACGAAACAGTTGTGATGTTCTGTTTGTATAATCCATAAAGGAAGCTTTTGTCCAGTTCTCCCAACCTGGAGTGTAAAATAAGATAATGTGTTTCTTTGCAAATCTTCATATACAGTAAATATTCTATGCCTATTTTGCATGACATTTTATTTTTTTCAATATACAGTACTCTAATTCAAACGATTTAATTACTCATTTTGTATTGCATATACCTTTTTAGTTACCAAATTCCTTAAGCAAAATCCTTTTTTTAAAACTTGCTATTGTTACCTCTTATGGCTTGCTTTATGGTAGCTAACTTCATTTAGTGTATATAATACTTTGGGCTGATAAGCCTTCAATGATTTGGGTGTATAGCTGACTTGTGATGGGGGTTTGCAGGTGTCTGACCTTTTTGTTAATATACTAGATAATGTATAACTGTATACAAGAAATTAAAGGGATTCCTAATCTGTATACATGCTTTTTACCATACAATAAACCAAGATCTTGAAAGTGCCTGAAATAGACAGAGTTTATCTTTTTATTTCCTTTTTATTTATTTTATGCCCATAAACCAGGTCATACAATTGTCTAGACCATGGCTGATGTTTTCTAAGGGAGTTCAGTTCATCCTGCATGTAAATCTACTTCTGCTTACACTCTGCAGGGCTATGACGGTGGTATATGGAATCAATAAGGCACGACAGGGTGTGGGATATATATTCTATCCACACGCCCTGGGTGCGTTAAGTCACGAGGCGAAGCCGAGTGGCTTTAACCGCCCAGCGTGTGGATATTGGAGAGTATCCCACACCCTGAAGTGCCTTATTGTGATTATAAAATGGGTCAACTAACTTTAAAAAAAAAAAGTAAAAACATGTTTTAATTAACAAAAAAGTACATTTTATTAAATATCCTTCCAAAAAAATGCATAATTTTTTTTTTTATTATTATTTAATACAGTGAATTGATTAAAAAACAAGACACACTATTTATAGATGTTAAATTGAACACTGCCATTAATTGCAGCTTTGAATTTTTTTTTATCCTTTTCTTTTTCTACGTCCAGAAGCTGGGCTTCGTTAAGTTTGATGCCTAGCAGTATTTTTTTGTTTTTGTTTTAAACACTTGAATAAGTGCTGGTGTCTGATTCAGAATCATCCAAAATCTCATCTAGAGTTTGGTTTCCCAAAATATCAAAATTGATATACACTCGTCGGTCATCTATTTCAAATTTAAATATGGCTACAGTTTCTTAATTATATATTAAATGTGGTTAGTCCTGTTTATTAATAGAAATTTAAATATGGCTACTGTTTTTTCAAAATTCTAGTGGAAAGTTCACCCCTTTTTGAAAAAAGTTCCAACCCATGGGAATATGCTGTAATATTCACACCCTCACGTGACCTGTTTTGACGAATCAGGATAGAGTATTTAAAAGACCCATTTTATAGGTTGGCAGACAGTTGTGTGATGTACTGCAATTACGGATACTGCTGAACACTGCTTGTGAGTTGAGGATGAGGGAATATGTGTCTTCATCCAGTATGGTAGATTAGAGCAGCATAGAGGCCTGGATTGACAAATCCTGAAAAACACTTCTCTCTGCTAATCAGATGGACGTGGTGCTCATTAACTCTCGGAAAACATTGATTTAGACTGTTGGTTGGATTCGTACAATTGTTTGTATATGTCTTCCATGTAAAGGGGAGTGATGCATTTGTTACAAAAGCAGAAGTAAATGCTTTAATGAGATCTTGTAGAACCTCTCTCTATACCTCTCCCAGCATGTTACTGACTGAAATGCATAGAGGCGATGAGGGTTTGTTTCTGATGGCCACCACAGAATCGGCAGGAAGCACTTTCACCACATGTGCACTGGCACACGACCGAGAACGTTGCTGATGTGTCAAAATGTAATGGGGAGATGCACAGTATTAACAAATTGAAAATATAATCTCCCTTATATGTACACAACATTACAATTGTAACAAAGTTCATGTGACCACAGAGGACATCAAGGAAGGTTGCCAGAGACAATGAGAGCTGCACATCAAGAAATCAAAGGTCCCTGCCCGATGATGTAAAATTGTTGCAAAAAAGAAAATAATTTTGGTGTGGATTTTCTCCTCGCTTCTTAATACGATTCTATTGGTATAGCTACAAATTTATTGTTTTTTCTTCCCTAACTTGGCACTCTTAACAGGAGAAACTACACACCTGTCAGCTGTTTTTTATTATTTACGAAGACTAGTTTTATTTGGTAACCAGATATTCAATTTGAGTGAATCTGCAGTCCCATTAATTGTTGCCATTGTTAATTGACAGGTATAGTTTTCTAGACACTGGCAGCAATCGAATTGGAACTTTACCAAGGTATGTGGTGTAAACCTGGCATATACCATCATGCTAATGATCCTGCATCTGGTATGGAATAGTTTCAAATTAGAATAACACATGAAATGGGGCATTTAACTACTTTACCAACACTATTATATTCAGACCAATTAGATGAAATGCATTATTTCATTTAGATGTTTACAATTAAAGATGGTAGACATCATATGTCTGGTCAAAATGTAAAATACCATAGGCATGTCTAAGCAGCAGTGTTTGAAATATAGAATACATGCCATAGGAAATTGCTTTATCTGTGCTGGAATTTTCTCTCAGGGCAATTAGTGTGATGCCTGCAAAGGATGTCCCCTGGTATCCTAGCAACAACAGGGCTCCTTGTGTTTGCAAACTCTCTGGAAAGTTGTGTGCTCAGACAACTTTGATTTAACCGCGAATCTGCCCACATTGATTATGGCTTGGTGAATCAGGGTCACATGCTTAATGTACTAAAATGATTTGAAATGACAGATGTCTGCTAGACATCCACCCCAGAAGTTAACTATGCAGCACATGTGCAAGTCGTATTCTTTAATGAATGAAATATTTATTGAAACATTTTTCACAATGGATTTTCCGTATAAACACATGGCTATTTGTTGTATTGTTTTCATCATATATCACGCATTTCCACATGTTGGCACATGTTTTTATAGGAAGGCCGCCAGCACTTCCTTTGGAGACATTTTATGTACATGTAGTCCATTTGGTTCCTGGTTGAATAAGCAGAGTCTTCTTTAGATACAAGGTGTATATACAGTACATGTGAGTAGGCCATGTGAGCATTGAAAAGCAAAACATGTTCAAATCACATATAACTTAGAGTACAATAAGGGCAACATAGGATTCAAAATCCACTCTGGACTGTCTGTAACATGATTAGGAAGGAGCTGTTAATGTGTTTGCTGGCAGTCCCCACGCTAACCCTGGAAAACATCAGGAATACTGCAGCATTTGAGCTCCTCACAACCTTGGGTGAGGCTCCTGCACAGGGAAGCGTTTTACAGTATGTCTTGCTATGAGCAGTGCTGCCAATGACTGGGAGACTGGACATAATCTAATACCAGCACAAGGAGGAGCAAATACTCGGAATGTGGCAGCAGAAGGGCGAGCACAGTGACAGACAGCAGATGGATTGCACTCCCAAAGTCCTTACTCATATACTTCTATCACATTAAAGTGGCCTATTCACTTTGTGTACATAAAACAGTGTTGGTTTTTAACCACTATGAACATGACATTAAGAACACAATACAGAAAATATGAAAAGAATTCAGAGAGCATAATAATAGCGTTTGGGTTTCTCAACATTTTGGGGGGGGGTGTTTAAATAACACAAAAACTTCCTCAGTCAAAGCAATCTTTATGTAATGCTTAAAAATTATAAATCTTCCCAGCCTGTGCTACCAAACTTGACTAAAATCCATGTAAACGTAACAATCGTTAACATGTACAATTCTTGAGTTACATAGCAGATACAGGCGTGCCGTGCCGTTGGTCGTTGAAGGATTGTGGGTTGGAAACTCTTGAATACCTATTGAGGGTTATGCGGTTTTGTTCTTGCTCCTGTACCTTGTTGCTGGTAAACGCTGTATTTTTAGTTTTGGATATGAAATGAATACAGCTTGACACAATCATCAGTCCATTTTCTAGTATACCACAGGAATGCTTTAAAAAAAATGTGGGCTTGTTTTCTCTCTGATGAATACAGCAATGCGTCTAGAAAAAGAACACAACTCGCAAGTGTGAGCAGCTGTCCTGTGAAGGGTAAGCACACAAACCCAAGCAGGTTTTTTTTCTGGTTCTATTTTTTTTAAGCTTTTAGACATTAAACACTTTCATGTGACCGCTGGCAGCAATTTTTATTTTTATTAAATATTATTTTGTTAAATTATACAATTCCCTTAGCACAGAAATAGCCAGTCCTCAACAAAACAGCCTCTTCCCTCACACACAAAATCACTGACAAACATTGCAGCCTGTTCAGGTTAGGAGGTTGAATCCACTCCCTAATCCCCTCAATGAGTCCTTCTTCTGTGATAATTATTCAGTGCTTTCTGACAGTCCAATCCCACGGTTTGAGGATATGTGTGTTTATAAGAACAGCAGCAAGCTGACTGAGGGTAGCAGAAGCACAAGGCTGGTTTCACAGCCCCACCAGTAGTTTATGACTGCAATACCCAAGGTCTGTGAAACCAGTCAATAGAGTTCTACGAGACACAATCAATAAACCATAAAGGGGCTCTGGAATTACATACAAAATGTGTTTGTGAAGCTTCAATCAGTCAAGTTCATGTTGAGTAAATAATGTGTAATGCAAGCCATGCACAATCTCCACCTTTAGTAACTTGATTGACTGATATGTATATGTGGAAATTACATAAGCCACAGTGTGTAAACAAGTATAGCTGTTAAAATGGAAATCGTTTGCAGAAGCCAATCCAATAACAGGAGAAACTTCAAAATGTATGTATGATCCTTCTTATATGTGCCCCCATGAAATCAAACCCAAACACAGCTAACACTGTATCCAAGGAAACTGCTGAGTATGAGGATGGGGGGGACAAGACTGTAATGGGGTACTGTAATGCACAAATGTAGAGTAACAGCTTATGATTCAAAGATCAGTTCATCGATAATAATACATATGAATTTATATATCCAGTATTATATCATAAAATTAACACATTTGAAAAACAGGAACTTGATTTTTTTTGGTTATTTATTTATTTATTTATTTTTTAATTTGCTGTATATTCTACAGTGGTTTACCATGGTTTTTTTTTTGTTATATTGTCCACCTATGCTTTTCAACCCCTTGCTTATAGACTTCTCTAGTCAGCTGATCCTTTGTTTTTCATATTCCAACCACTGGCCTGCCACAAAACCAGCTGTAATTTTAGATTTCATATTCTCTTCCTCAGAAGATGCAGATGCCCAACGTTTCAGTATTTATGTTTGTAATTTCTAATTCATGATTTATATTGAATAGTGGCTTTTGAGTTTAGTAGCCCTCTGACCTATTCATCTGCACAGCATATGCTGCTAAACATAGCAGACACCGCTGCTCTTGTCTTGTTGCCATGGCAATTAATAAGCAAAAAAATCATAACCTTGAAGCTATACTGTATCTGACTCAGATAAGCTCAGAATTGTAACCTTTAGAACTGTCCTGTTTATGTTCTCTCAGACTGTAAACAGATATGTTTTCTAATGATATTGAAGGTGCTGGGTGAATAGTGTAGAATTATACTTTTTAAAATGTCCATTTCTACGATATTGAAGGTGCTGGGTGAATAGTGTAGAATTATACTGTTTTTAAAATGTCCATTTCTACGATATTGAAGGTGCTGGGTGAATAGTGTAGAATTATACTGTTTTTAAAATGTCCATTTCTATGATATTGAAGGTGCTGGGTGAATAGTGTAGAATTATACTGTTTTTAAAATGTCCATTTCTTTTTCAGTGTGAATTACTGAAATGTTTGCTATTTGTGGTTGGCATTTAATGGAAATCTCATCTACTGAAGTTCGAGTTCCAGTTTGTTTCCAGCCTGGCTAAGCGCTAGTGATACTCCCAAGTTCCTGCTGTATCATAAAATGGAGACCCGTGCCATTTGAAAACCCCTTCTGATGGCTTGTCATCTGTCGATAGCAGCACAGGAACACGTTATCAGACACTTTAATCAGATGAGCTGCGTTGGGTTTGTTTCGTCTTTTTCACATATATACTAACAACTGCTGTAGTGGAAAATGACGTATGAAACATAAAGTTCTACGTAGGAGACCCTTTTTAGTTCTTTTTTTAACTGTTACTAGGACGCTGTCGTACTGTGGAGGTTTGTTAGTCAATGTTGCATCATTTGCGTTGCTCCGTCTGAGTTTAGTAATCCAGCTCCGTTGCATCTGTATATATTGTCACGCATACAATATTTACAACAAGCTATCACTATTATAATGAATAACAGCTAAATTGCAGTTATTTGATTGTACAGGTGCATCTTTTTTTCATAATAATGATTGTCTGTTGCATTTTTTTCCAAAATAAGTGTTTTTTTTTTTTTTTCGACAAGTATTGACGCTCTCCACGTTACGTTTCTTCGGCTGTGTGTTGACGTTGTAAGCACCAAATAAACCAAAATAACGTAAGCCTTTTTATGTCCAACTTTTAAGCTAGGTAAAACTTGGCAAATAAGAAAAACTATGCGACAAACACTACGGAAAACGGTATAAGTCGACTTTTTAAATGAAGTTTTTACTCGCATAAGAAGCTTGTTAGAGTCGTGTTTGTTTTTTACTCGCAGCGACTTTTTACCCGACACTTACCTGGAAAACCGTATCGAGCGTACTGGTCCCAGCGCCCTTCTTGCCGTTATAGTGACGTCATTGTTTTATGCGCAAGCGCTGATGATAAAAACAAGTTGTCGGATTTGGAACAAATAAGAAACACAACTATTTCTACAATTACTGTACGAAGTCTCTGCACTTGATTTCTTTATGTTTTAAAGTTCAAAGTTTATACCCATTAATTTCAATTAAAAACAAAACAAAACAAACAAAAAACCGAAAATCACTCTGTTAAAAAAAAATGCTATTTTCTTTTAATAAAATCTTTGCAAAAAAAAACAAACAAACAAACAAACAAAAAAACAAGCTAAGAACATAAGAGCAAGAAACGTTTTAGCACTAAGATATATAGTATCGGGGGTTTCCCCAAATATAAACCAGTGTTAGTATTTTTTATTTTATCGTGTCACTGCCAGGAATGCGCCGATTTGCCTGACAATCACACAAACAAATGTTATTGAATGCTAATGATTTACACACACTGCATTTTGTAAATCAGAGAACTGCCAGCATTATTTTGTATAATTTCAGATGTACGCAATAATAACACAAACTGAGAAAATATCTGAATTAGTTAATATTTTTATTCTTTATTCAGTAGTTATTTTCTCCCATTTCAAAAGTGGGCTTTTGATTGGCTGATTTGGCGCCTAGTCTCCTCAAGTCTCCACTTGAATGTTTAGTTGTCTTTTTTTCTTAAGAGCGTCCACATATGTAGCACCTGTGTAACATATGTGCATTTTGTGTGTTCGTTCGTTCTCTCTCTCTCTCTCTCTCTCTCTCTCTCTCTCTCTCTCTCTCTCTCACACACACACACACACACACACACACACACACACACATATATATATATAATATATAATATATAATATATATATTATATATATATATATATATATATTTTTAAAAAGGGCCAGTTTCCAGTTGCTATTGCCCTTGCCTTACTGGCTAGGTGTTACGCCTGCCCACCGAAACAGAGCGGAGCAAGCGCCACATAGTGAACAAAACAGTAGCCAGACTACGCCACAGAGGGAATTTCGCTCTCAGAATTAAAGTTATAGATTTAAACAATGAACTAGGTGTCTTAATTTATTAGGTTATTTTATAGGGCGTGGAGTTGGAGTGAAATTAAAGAGGAGAGATGGGCACGCACAATGCATAACAGGAATTACCAGTTTAGTATTAGGAACCAATTAGGATACAGGAACTTGGACGGATCAAATAAACAGCAAACAATAAAAAAGTAAATACATTACTACAATCAAGAACAGTTTCAATAAATGCAGTGTTGTCATGTAGAATTGTTAAAATAGAGCAGCAAGTAGAAAGTGTGCAAATACGCTAAATACATAAATCAAAAAGTTTAAATGTATAAACCTAAAAACAACGTGCCAGTGGAAACCTTATCACAATCTATCGTTAACTATTCTATTTCTGTACACAGTCATAAACAATGCCGATCATTTTCTAGTAAGTAATAATTATTATTTATTGCGAACGTGAGTCGGGTCCTGTACAGGAGATTAATCACAGAAATATTCATAATACACAAATAGCCTACATAAAAACATGATAAAACAATTGAGGTGCATATAAAATACAGAAGCTAAAGCACGTAAATCTATACCGGGGGAGCAGCAGGCTGTCCGCGCATCAAGCCTGTTTGGTGATCCACGAGTAGCCGGCCATGTATCCTAAGTAAACGAACTTGCTGTTTTAAAACAATATTTCTTTTGAACTGGTCGGTCCGTTTAAGGATTTCAGAACAACCAACGAAGGTTGTAACTGACTAGGAGAGAATAATCAAACTGGCTTACTTGGTTGCTGTGATATGTGTAATTTGCATCATATTAGATTGAGTTGACATCATGCGCTTTAATAGTTAAGATGATTGCACTGCATTTTGCTTTGTTCAGAAATCTCCATTGGGTGTCTGTAGTAAAACTAGAACTGTCCCCTGATTTTATCACAATTATTTTTTTAACCCGTTTTAACGCTCATTCTGTGTGTCCTATAGTTTAAAAACACGTTTTTAATATCATTTTAAGAAGGTTACCTCACAAGCCCTGGCTGAAAATGTTAGCTGTGTGGGTGTTTTGTTGTTTGTTTTACATGCAAAGGCACCAACAAGTAGGACTATTTTCCATCTTTACAGTATGATAAAGCAAGAGTTTACAGTTACGTTGTATATTTAGTTTGATCTGCATTAGTGTTCAGTGTTCTAGGAGGGGGGTAATGTGATCTAAACACACCGATAAACCAACAAGGCTGGCTTTAGGAGAAGCGGTGTACAGAAGTCTAAAGGGAGAACACATTCGCCCAGATACTGAACATGAGTGTGCAACGTTGTCTGCAGCTTTGAATAACGAACGGACTAGTTCATGACTCATTTCTGGGACAGTACTGAGCACACCACACAGCACCACATCTTTAAATGGTTTGAACAGCTGGTTAAATACTATAGCAACTTGTCCCCCTTACTCTGGGGTACCCCGTTGCTTTTTATGATTGGTTTACTGTCCTATATAAAACCCCGCCCTTATTGAATATTGACCACCGATTGGCTTAGAACGCCATGAATCACACTTAACACACAGACTGCGGCTCCTCCTCACTTGGTGGAAAAACGCCGGAGTGGAAGTTTTTTGATCGCAGTTGTTAGATTTGAAACAGGCTTTGCAGTGAGTGGATCTATATAAAGACATAACCATTCCATATAAAGCATTATTTTATAAATAAATGAAACCATATTTCCACCAGTAGTGTTCTTTTACATATTTTCATGGAGAACGTTTAAACTTAATACAAATCGCCTGCTGTCTGATTTGTTAATCTGCATGCACCATTAATTTACCGTCATTATTTCCATCGGATAGATAAAGGAAGGGTTTTTGTTTTATGTTGCTTTAGATATAGATTATTGTTAGACGCGGCGTGCAGCTGTAGGGATGCAGTTGATCAAAGTGGGCAATAAAAAACAAAATTACACAGAAGGAAATGACAGTAGCTAAATTCAGCCTATTGGAATAAAACGAGACTGCGCTCGTCTGGTGAGGTAATTCTCTCCGTACCAGCACTGGGAAACAGACTTGTGCAAGCGTGGTGCAGTCTATTGTAAAACTTCACGGGTAGGGAATACACAATATTTTCAACAAACGTATAGAATTAGCGTCTATCCAGTCTTTATTTTTCTTGATAACTTATCCAGTGAGTTCTTGTTATAATGAACCGCGAAAAAGCGCAGTGACATTGGGGCTGGAAATGGATGAATTATATCTTGTGTGGAACACGGTTATTGCTGTATTAAATTAAGAGCGACTTTTATTTTTATTTTTAGGTCTGTCCAAAATTAAAGATAGACTATTGAAAAATACTCAAACGCAACGCCTTTGTGGTCGCCTAACTACTTCGAGTGCATGTTAGTTTTTGCTTTCTGGACGGCGACGTGGGACCCTCAGCAATCGCCAGAATTTGGGAAATGCTAAAATGAAATGTAGAGCGAGTGAACGAGGAAGTGTGTTTGATCATGTGGTCGACTGCTGTGCAAATATCAACACTTTAAAGTAAAAACGGGATTATACGAACAAAGCAACAGAAGAAGCACTCGCCAATTGACTGCACAGCATCCCGCGGAACTGTCGACTCCCAGCCTCCTCTGCCTTCACTGTGTGCAAGGTAAATTCAATCTGCAGCCTGATGGTATTGAGTACTCCATGGTAATGCATTAAAAGTAATAACAATAGCTGATTTGATGCCTCACGTCAATTAGGAATTTCTGTTATTAAGCTTTTTAAAATGATAGTCAAGTTATTTTGATTAGGTCATCGACAAAATTAGGTCAGTTCACCACAATAGGCATTTTTAGCCCCAACACACACACTCATTCTCGTTATGGTGAGTTTGTACTAGCTTTCAGCTATACCTGTGTTCCTTGATTCACGGGTTGGGGTTGCAGTCAGTATAAAGGGTTCTGGAGGTTTCCTGAATGGAACCTGATCTGAAGTCTAATTTCTTGAGGTTTTCATTCTTCAGGATTCTTTAAATGGCCCTAGTTATCAATGCATACTTCATTTTAGTAATTTATTTACAGCTTTAATTATCAATGGCTAAGTGAACTTGAATAATTAGCCTTTAATACCAAAGTCAAACTCACTACATTACTTTATTAATATAAAACTTGTGAATGCTGTGCTTAATAGTATATAGTGTGCATTGAAAAAAAATAATACATCTATCAGTAGAAATGGGAAAAAGTAGAAAAAAATCAAACAAAACAGAATTGACTATATTTCAAGCCTCAGCAGTAATAAAGACAAACTGGTCTGCAATGCCTGGATAGATCCCATTTCATGATGCAGTACTGTACTTTCTGAGTGATATCCCCTCTGATATGGACACATGTATTTTGCATATTCCTATTCATTTCACTCCTGTATCTGGGGAAGTATGACTAACCTGACCGGTCTTTGATAGCCAGTGTTCCATTTTGCTTCATTTGAATAAAAACTCCTGATAGGCAAACATTCAGTGAACAATGCTTACTGCACAGAGACACCAGAGCTGCTGCAGTCTTCTATTGAGACAGTGTGTTTGCTGTGTACCGATCTCATTCTACAAACTGCACTGTAGCCTGGGTTTATTTCTGCCCCCTCAGTGCTCCCCATGCTCCTGTGTTGAAGATCTTTGGCTTCATTACTTCTGTTTTATATACCACAAGCCTGGGATACATGTTTGTGATTCCACTTCAGTGGAATAACATAAGTGGAATACCATGCTTACCTGGACTAGTTTGCAGTGTGTCTTTGCTTTCAGTCCAATCCAGCTGAAATTCAGCACGGAGCTGTGCTTCGCTAGTTCAAACAATACTGCCACTGACACAGGATTTATAACAACTTTAAAATGTCCAGAATCATTTCACATTTCTATTCTTGTTTTGCTTTGGACCCCGATTTTCGTTGAGAACCAGTTTAGTCAAGAAATACCAATTACTGATCTGCCTGCGTCTGACGTAACCTTCATTAACACCTGGAATGGAGCACATTGAGACAGAGCTCAAGGTTTGATCCAAAAAGACGGTTATGAAGAGACCAAGTAAAGGGCATGTTATTGCTATGTATTGCTGGTATGAACAGAATATTGAATGATCGTTCACGGTAACGGTCTTATTCACCTTGCATACACCACTTGCCCATGTTGGGGCTTGTGGTTTACTGGGACAAAGTCCTGTGGGGAATGAAAACCGTACACCATGTACCATCATTCAGTGTCCTCTGTATACTTCACACTCTAAATATTTGCCTTTTGTTTCTGATACCTAACCGCTTCATGTGGTATAATTCTAACTATTCTTATCTTGTCATACCCCCTTCCCCATTGTTGACCAAGATCCCAGTTATACCAGAGGGGCTTTTACAACAGGGAATCCGGTGCTGCTCCTGTACAGGAAACACATTGCAAACTGAAGGCTTGCTTTTTTAGCACTGCCCCTGCTGTTATCAGTTTAACACATTGTACAGCTTCAGTATTTGAGAAGTTAAACTTCTAGTTAACTTCTAATGCTGGTACCGTGTGGTGTAGATTATATTTAAACCTATGCATTTCAGATTGGCTTTGCATACTTGTCTGTACAGAAAATAGCTGTATATAAATAGCATACAAATTAACATTACAGCTAAAATCAGCAATATGCTCAGTTACAACTGTACAACTTGGATTGCAGTGTCGCATGCACACCTGGCAATAGCAAAAAAAAAAAAAAAAGAAGCAGGATATGTTCTCCGAGCAGTCTATCTAAAAAAGAGGCACTGGCTGGACTAGCAAGAATTGAGAGCGCATACAATGATGGTAAAGGCAAAAGTGCCTGCATGGTGAAGCACTGAGAAGTATGAGAATGCATGTTGAACTGTGTTTGGGGAAAATCATTTTACAGCAGAAGTACTGTGCATGTTGATGCTGCAATGCTGGTATGCAGGGTGGGTGTGAATGGGGTGCTGCAATGCTGGTATGTAGTGTGGGTGTGAATGGGGTGCTGCAATGATAGTGGGGACTGCAGTTTGGGATGGATTGCATATGTACTTGACTTCTTCAAGCAAAGAAAATGTCAACTGCTGTCCTATCCATTTTCACCCTCTTGAGAGCACTGCATATTTTATTTTTAAACACTGAAACTCAGAATCAATTATTGTAAGGTGACATTGGTTTTATGTTGGGAAATATTTTTAAGAAAAATAAACTGAAATATCTTGCTAGTATTCAACCCCTGTGCTATGGAAGCTCCCAGTTTGCACCGATGAAAGAAATTGCCCTAACAAGGACACAGTTACCTTACCATTAGCCTCCACCTGTGAACCATTAAAGTTGCTGTCACATTTTCTGGATAAAAACCCCACTGTTGAAGGATCATTGGTAAGGCTGTGAATCTGAAGGAAAATGAAGACCAAAGAGCATTCTACAGAAGTTAGAGATAAAGTAATACAAATGCATAGATTAGGGAAAGGGTACAAAATAATACCCAAGTGTTTGGATATCCCAGTGAGCACAGTTGGATCAATAATCAGGAAGTGGAAGCTACATCACACCACCCAGGTACTGCCAAGAAAAGGCTGTGCCTCTAGACACACCATCCTTACAGTGAAGTATGGTGGTGGCAGCATCATGCTGTGGGGATGTTTCTCATCAGCAGGAACTGGGCATTTTGTTACAATTGAAGGAAGAATGGATAGAGCAAAATACAGGAAAATACTGCAAATCTGCTTCAGTCCGCTAAAAAACTGAAGCTTGGGAGAAAATTCACCTTTCAGCAGGACAATGATCCCACGCACAAGGCCAAAGCAACATTGGAGTGGCTCAAGAACAAAAAGGTGAATGTCCTACAGTGGCCCAGTCAAAGTCCTGATCTCAATCCCATTGAGAATCTGTGGCACTATTTGAAAATTGCGGTCCACAAGCGTCGTCCAACCAACCTGAACAACCTGGAGCAAATCTGCCAAGAAGAATGGGCCAAAATCACTCCGACATTGTGTACAAAGCTGGTACATACTTACCCCAGAAGACTTAAAGCTGTTATTGCAGCAAAAGGTGGCTTTACCAAATATTAATGTGTTGGGGTTGAATACTTATGCAAGCAAGATATTTCAGTTTTTATTTTTCTTAAAAATATTTCCCAACATAAAACCAATGTCACCTTACAATAATTGATTTTGAGTTTGCGTTTTAAAATAAAATATCGAACAGAACGAAATTTCAATGTACCATTTGTAATTCGGTAATATGAGAGAATTGGTCAGGGGTCTGAATACTTTTGCAAGGCACTGTATATGTATGTATGTGTATATATATATATATATATATATATATATATATATATATATATATATATATATATATATATATATATATATTATAATGTGTAATATTTTTTATTTGTCATCAGATATACTTCTAATAATTTTCTTGCCAGTTATTATTTGATTATTTAAAACAGTACCAGTATTGGTTTCAATGTAACCTTCCTACTGCTTTGAAAAGCTCTGTTTTTAATTCAGTTGTATGTTTCTGTCAAAATCTTGAATTTAGTAATCTCCTTATTTATGTACAAACTCAGTGGTTTAGAATGACAAGGCATGCAACCACACGTTTTAAAAATGGCAAAATCGAACACAATAGAGAAGAGCTTCTAAAGACGATGCACACTCTTCTGCTGTGTCTGACATCCCATTGAAGACTGAGCAAGCTGATATTCCAGGACCTTTACAGTTACAGGGTCCAGTTCAGAATGTCTACATTGACATCGGCTCTGATGTGTTCTGTGATGACTCCGGAATGTTCTATCGGTTTTAGGCGTTGTGGTCCTCAATATAATCAATAAAACAAAACAACAACAGTGTTTTGGTTTCGTCACTGGAGTCACATTTTTAACAAACTATCAAAATGTGTTTATTGGAAAACTTTTATTCCAACTAATGTAAAAGTTAAGGGTGGGTCTTTGAGAAAACTCCAAATTACAGGTGACGAGACCATCTCTACTCTCCTAACATTACCTGAGCACTGGACCAGCAGTCCAGCTCTACTCTCTCAACATTACACTGTGTAACAATTTTTTTTTTTTTTTTTGGTTCCTGGGTAGTAAGTGTTATTTCCTAATTGCTTATGCCTCAAAAGTATAGAAAATGGCTATTATTCCCCACAAAGTTTGCTTTTGTGACCAGGACAGTGATATTTTGAAATTTACCTATTTTCCAGAACATTCCAGATAGATTCAGTGCTGAGTAAACTTGGAGTGACTTCTAGAACTTTCTAGAACTTTCCAGTAATTTAAATAGTAGTATAAATACAGGGGCCTTAAGCCCACCAGTTCAGTTTATTTCCAGCTGCCTAAGTGGATACATATCTGCATCAAGAGGCTGCAATGGTGGCATTCCTAATGGGTCTCCAAGGCGGTTTTACCAAGTTTCCCTGCTATCTTTGCCTTTGGGACAGCAGGGACACCAAGGCGCACTACCACAGGCGGGACTGGCCACAGCGGACCGAGTTCTCTGTGGGGAGGAACAACATCAAGTGGGAGTCACTGGTGGACCCCCAGAAGGTGCTGATGCCACCACTGCACATCAAATTGAGCCTTATGAAACAATTTGTCGGAGCTCTAGATAAGGAGTCGGCAGCCTTCAAGTACCTTCAAGACTTCTTCCCTAAGCTGTCTGAGGCAAAGGTCAAAGCCGGTGTCTTCGTCAGACCACAGATAAAGAAGATCCTGGAGTGCAATGAATTCCCCAAGAAGCTCACTAGTAAGGAGAAAGCGGCTTGGAACAGCTTTGTCGCAGTGGTTCGGGGCTTCCTGGGCAATCACAAGGCTGAAAACTATGTGGAGCTGGTTGAGACTCTGGTGAAGAACTACGGCACAATGGGCTGTAGGATGTCCCTCAATGTCCATATCCTTGATGCTCATCTTGATAAATTCAAGGAGAACATGGGAGCGTACTCGGAGGAGCAAGGCGAGCGCTTCCACCAGGATATACTGGACTTTGAACGCTGCTACCAAGGACAGTATAACGAGAACATGATGGGAGACTACATTTGGGGGCTGATTCGTGAAAGTGATTTACAGTATAATCGTAAATCCCGAAAAACTACTCACTTCTAAATCTTTTGTAGTCATTTTTGTATTACTTTAGTATAAATACATGTTAATTTGGATTCATATGTTGTTTTTTTCTGACTTTATGTGAACTTTAAAAACAGAAAAGACCGTTTTCTCATTGGAAATAGGTACATTTCAAAATATCACTATCCTGGTCACAAAAGCAAACTTTGTGGGGAATAATAGCCATTTTCTATACTTTTGAGGCATAAGCAATTAGGAAATAACACTTACTGCCCAGGAACAAAAATTGTGTTACATAGTGTTATCTGAGCTCACTGCAGTCTGAAGCACTGACACTAAAAACATTGTGTGCTTTCTTTAAATCACTGCCATACTGTAGCACAAATTAAAACCAGCACAAATATACAGTACCAGTCAAAAGTTTGAGTACACTTGCTGGAAACTATGTTTTTTTCATAATTGAATGTTTTGCGTCGTATACTTTTCTGTAAATACTTGAAAATGAAAACACATGTTACAATATACAAAACAAAACATAAGGAGTATCAAAGCAATGTTCAAAAAAATTGAAAATTGTCTCTAAATCTTAGATTCCTCAAAATAGCCACCCTTTGCCTTAGTAACAGCCTCACAAACACGAGGCATTCAGTTAACAAGTTTCAACAGGAAATCACCCGACATGTCTTCCCAGCTCTTCTGCAGCAATTCCCAGAGATGCAGGGCACTTGTGGGTAGCTTTGCTTTGCCTCTTCTGTCCAGTTTGTCCCATACAAGTTCTATGGGATTGAAGTCTGGAGACTGGGCAGGCCAGGTTGAGTTGTCCTTCACTTTCCTTCTTCGCCAGATAGTTCTTGCACAACTTTGAGGTGTGTTTCAGGGTCATTATCTTGCTGAAGAATTAAGGACTGCCCAACTAGCCGTAATCCTGATGGAATGGCATGCCTCTGAAGTATGCTAAGATAGCCATGCTGGTTGAGCTTGCCATGGACTTGGTAAAGATCACCACCTCTGTCACCAGCAAAGCAACCCCAGACCATGACACTGCCTCCTCCATGCTTGACAGTGGGAACCACACATGCAGAACTCTCGCTCGCATGTGCTCACCCTCTCTGCGTCTTACAACTACTTGGCGATTGGACCCAAATATTTCAAATTTTGACTCTTCAGTCCATAAGACCGACTTCCACTCCTGAAACGTCCAGTTTCTGTGTTTTTTGGCCCAGGCAAGTCTCTTCCTCTTTTGCTGCACTCTTAACAATGGTTTCTTTGCATCAATTCTTCCAGTTAGGCCAGCTTCACGCAATCTCCTCTTAATAGATGATGTTGAAACATCTGTACTTCTAGCAGCATTTAGCTGAGCTTGTATTTCAGAGGCAGTTAATCGCCGGTTTCGCAGACTTGTGACTCGATTGAACTTGTTTTCTGATTCTGAGGTCACGTTTGGTCTGCCTGACCTTGTTCGGTCCTCATGAGTGCCAGTTTCTTCAAATTGTTTGATGGTCTTGGCCACAGCAGTTACAGACACTTGCAAAGTTCTTGCGATTTGTATTAAAGATTGACCTTCATTTCTTAAAGTAATTGCTGACTGTCTTTTTTTTCTTTGCTTAACTGAGCATATTTTGTCATTTTCTGCTCCCTTACATTCAGGAATGACAAACTTGTGCCTATGCTACCTATATTTATAGTAATCATGGACCTTGCCCTGTTAACAATAATTGGTGACAAAAGGTTAATTAGGTAACATGCTAGTTAACTCAGAGAACATCTAACAAAGACACTTTTATTCTTAGGCCAGTGTTCTAACACCGTGTTATACACATTTCAGACTTTTAACTGACTTGGGCTTCAGACTGAAATCCCCTTGCTTTGGGTGACCATTTCATTGAAATTGACAAGATTTACATTTTCATTTAAAAATTAAAATTTTGAATGCAGTTCACTTATGATTATCAGCTTATATAAATACACATATCATATAATGAAATATTAAGTGTTTATAGACAAGTTTATACAGTTAAAAGCATAGATAATCATGAAAAACCTGGTTTTAAGCAGGTGTACTCAAACTTTTGACTGGTACTGTATATTGAACTGAAAAAGAGCATTTGCTGGGTTTTCAGCTCATGGGCTCTAATAAAAATACATTTGTTGGCTGTTTGTATCAATTTTAATTGACGACAGAGGCCATTAAAACAGTTCATTATGTTGTGCTATGAAGCAGTGATTATTGTCTTTACAGGGAACAGATGTTCTCATTTACAGGCTTACAGAAAGGAAGGTTTAAACTTTACACAGATTTGCAGCCCAAACGCTTGGCTACTGAACTCAAAGTACTGTATGGATCTCAAATAATCATCAGTCTCCAATACATGTCGGGTCTGCTGGCAAATATTGTAAATAAACGCCAGAGGCATTTAATTGAATTTTTATGGTATTTTCCTGACATTATGTACACATCTAATTATGTAATGTTAGCTGACCAGTGTGTCTAATTTACATGCCAAGCATTTGATGTTGACAGGAAGGGGTGAGAAAAGTGTTATAGGGGAATATTCATTGAAGTGGAGCCACATGGGTTTAACACACTGAACTGATTTAGCATGTTACAACATTAGTATTCTAACACTCTTAACAAAGATGTGAGCTGTGACACTGAGTAACACTGGGGAGTGGCAAGATATTTATTCCATCCGCTTTGGCCATTCATTCCACTGTCCAAATGGGGTCAAACATCGGCTGCTTTATGCATGTAATGAACTATGAATAACGTCACATTCAATTAAATAAAGGCTAGAGTAATATAGCTATTGTTGACTGATTGTTAGCCATGCTGTTGTACGATTACCCACTTTTCCAACCAAAAGGCTTCTAGTTCCCAGATTGTTAATCATGCTGGCTGGAGGTTGTCTTCCCTGACTGTGGCTTGTACTGCAGTTTCCCTCTTTTAAAGACCTCTCAACTCAGTTTCTCCAGAAGAGACCCTAGTTGTCCGGCCGCTTTCTAATGAGCACCTTGCCCAACATGAATGGCTTAGTTTATTAGACCCTGGTGGGGAGGAACACATGCAATACATTCCTTTGACCTTACTTGTCATGATTGAGCTGATTCAATTGGACCTGATGGAGATGTGATTTTTTTTTAAAGAAGGACAGCAAAAGGGGGGCTTACTGTCGCTCTCACAAATCACGTAAAAGAGCCCGGATTGTTGCTTTTAACATCGTCTCAATCATGTACAGGGATCAGAATCTGGAGAGACTAGCTTTTAACAGCTTGAACATGTGTGCTAAAAGTTCTATTGCAGTAGCAATACTGGAAAATCTAAAGGAATCCTATATTCATCACCATCATGTAAGATTTCGTAATTTTAGTATTTGATGGAGCATAGGGGGTGTGAACTGGTGATCACATACACCCCAAGTGAGGTGTCCGAACCACCATGCAAACGTGAATCACATGCAGCACACACACCCCTGAGTGCCCAAACCACCATGCAAATAGCAAATTGAACGTCACGACAGGTACGATTTCTGGAATTATTTTGCTGGGTTAAATCAGTTTTTTAAATCCTTTCTAATTTTATTCCCAGGAAGTGAAGTACACAAAGTAAAACATAAACTAATAAGATGGCTGTCGTATAGCAAGGCAGTCTCATAATGTTTTGTTCTGAGTGAAATTTTACTAGTTTGTATTTTCTGTGGCCTAACCTGAAATGCAGGGGTGGCTACTCAACAGAAATTGCTACTGTAACAGGATAAGGGTACATTTTAAACCCAAATTACTAGGTAGTACTTGCTGTTGAGTGCATAAGGATAATCTCTTTACCAGCACATAATCTGTTTAACAGGTTTCTTGAACAGTCTACAATGCTCAAAAGTAAATACAAAAATAAATCGGTTTTGTTATTCCACTACGGAAGATGCTGGAAAAGCATAGCCTCTTAACATTATAGATCCAAAAGGCAACGATTGTAGACTTTGCCCATTTCCTCACTTTTCAATATGACCTTTGCTGGTGTGTATAAAGTTTGCTGAATGAGTAATGGCTTGTACAGGTCTCTCCAGCAGCCTAGCCTGCGATGGGGGTTTCTGGTTCCTTGTGGACTCTTGATGATAAACAGATGTGAATGTCAAAGTGAGATCTTTAACTCTTTCAACTTTGCAAAAAGTCAACTAGAACTGAAGAGCAGCATCAGAACCTGAGGTATGTTCTACTATTTCAGTAATGATACTGTATCTCATTTCTAATAATGCAGTCATCTTTAGCTGTTGCCATGCCAACTTCGTGACAGCTCCTACAGATAATGATTTTACACCCAGGTTGCAAAACATAACATCCACCTGAAAACTTTTTTAGCCAGTGCTTGACTTTTCTGGAGGACTGTGATAAGAAAGTGATTGTCACCTGCTCAGAGTGGCACTGCACAGCAAAACAGCTTGTTAAGCTTGGTTAAATATGTAGCTGTAAATAATTTTCGCACATAATTAATTCAAGCATCTCTTTGTCTCAAAATGCACTCACACCATCATCTTGTTGAAGACCGTACAAATCAAATGTTTTGCTAATTAGCAGTAAGTCACAGACTAAATTTACATCAAGCCTGGTAAAATAAGACAGACATTTTTTAGAATCCCTTTTTTCTGTTCTGATGACAGTGGCTATATGTCTAATCCGGAAATGCATAGTTGCATTTCTGTTCTTGCACTAGTGGTATGTGCATTTGTAATCCAGTGTTCTCTTTAAGACTGAGGTAGATCCGGGAGGCAGGCTTCTGTTGGGGGGTGCTGTTCTGGGCTGGAAGCAGGATATACGACTGTATAAACGTGGATTGTTTTAATTCATATCTATATGTTTTAGAACAAATGTGCAACTTTGCAGATGCTAAAATATGTGTGATCTCACTCATTTAAATACATAGTTAATTATAGACCAGTGACAATCAAAGATTCTAAGTGCACATCCCATGGTATTATATTGCTTGTTCTGGCTGGGTGCACTCAATTGAGTCTAACTGTCCTCGATCAATGAAAGGCATCCCCAGTTATATATATATATATATATATATATATATATATATATATATATATATATATATATATATATATATATATATATATATATATATATATTGCAGCCAATCAGAGGGAGTTTATATGGGAAGTAAGGAACACACCTATGCAGTGCAGATACTGGTTTTCAGTATATATACTGTGCACTCATACACTTTAGTTATTTCTAGTCCAGGCGCACTCTTACTGTCTGCTGAATTAAAGCCTTGTGTGAGAAGGATATCGCCAGATGGTAGAGGAAACTACGTTTATTCCTGTTTTTAGATAAGGTCTGTTTGGAATGTTCATTTGGTAATGGATGAAAGCTTGCAATACGAATTAGGGATACTGTAGTGCTTCGAGAACTACACTGTGTAACAACAGAGACCTGTATCCCAGGTCAAATAAACAATGTGTCCTTTGAATTAACATTTTTTACAAACACTGATTCTATCTGAAAGTCATTGGGGAATCACAGCTGTCCTAATATTATCCATATCCCAGCCTGCTGTACCTCCCAATCCCTCATTCATGGGTGTGGTGTCTTCAACTGATTTGCATGACCAAAGTGGCAAGACTGAATATTTGTTTCCCACAATACAGTACAAAGGAAAGTCATGTAGAAGGCTAGCAGATTTACGTATTACTATATGCATTGCCTCAGCAGCAGACCTAGTGGAAAATGCAGCACTGGGGAACTGGGAGGCGATGCCAGTGAGCTGTGCTAAACAGTATGGAGTTCTGGGCTGGCTGGCACAGTGCTTTCACAGTGGCTTGTTTTGAGTCTGTTGACTTAACAATGTGTAGGTGATGGTAACAGCAAAATGTGACTTCTTATTGCAAACATCTGACATCATCCTGCAAACGGGAAAGTCACACTGCAGGTTTTCCACATGAAGGGAGCACAAACGCAGGCAAATTATTGTCCTTTTTTAGTGTGCTTGTCTAAAGGGTTTGGAGTTGTACAAAAACACAGGTTGCTAGGCACAGCTCAGCAGTGCTGGTTCCTTAACAACATGGCAGCTGCGTGCCTGTTCTAGTGTGGCTATGGTATGGACCTGGTTAATTTATTCAATATTAAACTGTTCCTCCCGTGAGGTTTTAGTAATTGCATGTTTTATTTTCATTGTGTGGGCGCATTATGAGTTGCATAGCCATTCCATGGTATTGGACTGTGTATCACACAATGCACAGCTACAATACCATTTAAAAAACCTCACATTTAGCTGTTCAGTATTACAGTGAAAAAAATACTAGGTACTGCCACTAAAATAGAAAATGTTTGCACTATATAGGGAATACAGGAGACAAAGACCACCTGATCTCCTTGGAAATAACTTCTCTTTGGGTAATTTCCCTTATTCACAATGTTTTTAATTTGCTGTGTAGATACAGTATAGAGTGTAAAGAAACTGATATCTGGGCCCATACAAGGTTACAGAAAGCTGTCAGTTTGAGTTGCTTGACACAGTGAATCCTAGAGTTACACCAGACCCTGGAACATACAGTGCCCTGACATCCAGGAAACAAATATAGAACCTGAGCTTTGCTACAGTAGCAACCAATATTTTCGGCAGATATTGTAAATGCAAGCAGTAAAAGCCATTAGAACGAGTCTCCTGTTCATCCTGTTTTGAATCCATGATGGAGTCAGCCAAGATATAAATACCGGGGGTGTCCTGTTTAAAATGGGCTTGCTGGCTGAACCCTGGGTAGCCACATTTGAATCTTGGAGATAAGCCAGCCTGGGAACACAGCTGCCGACGCATAGAAGCGCTGTGCTGGCTGTTTTGGTATCTGTTTAGCTGCAGGTCAAGCTGCTGTTCTGTAGATTTATTATTTCACATTCCATTCCAGGTTTCAGGATTGCATCCTGGTAGAACGATACATTCTGAGCAATGGTTATATTAACACTTCATACATCGGAATGGGTGGTAAAGGCCATATAGCCCAGGAGATTCAGAGATACCTGGAATACCTGCTCTGTCAATGTCAGCGTGAACTGCAAGCTTGCCTAATGGTGTATCAGGCCAGTCGCAGCACAGGAGCTCAGCTATGTTCAGCTGGTTGTCTTTCAGACACATTCGCTTTTTATTACAGTAATTTTAACTCCTTCTGCACTTGCAAGAAAACTTTGTAATATCTGCAGTATTATACAGTGTTTGTGGGGCTGTAGACAATATGGAGTAGGTTAGTTTCCAGACTGCATTCCAGCAGTTGCCCTGACTGACTAACTTTTCTCACTGTGCACCAACTAATATGAACCAGACCCGGGGTGGGGGTAGGGAGAAAACCATTCCATGTCAGACATCAAGTGGGTTGATCCATATCATGCAGCTATTTCATTAATAGTATCTTAACACCCCAAGAGACACTGAACAATCTGAGCTCTACTAAAACCTGTTAGATTTGAAATGTGTTGTGCAGTAATTACTTTTTGTGCAGCATGGCAAACGCTGTGCAGATACTGAGTTTAACAGCTGCATTGAAACAGTCCTGACACAAACAGGTTCAGTCATCTACAAGCACAGTCTTACAAGAAGGGGTTCTGCGATCTTCAAGCACAGTTCTGTTCATGAAGGGCTTCAGTGATCTGGAAGCAGTTCTGTACATTTAAAAACACCCTTACTGCACCCCCAGGGGTCCTGTTTACTGGCCTCATTGCAGAAATGACACCTTTCTCAGACATGCCCTTTACTGCACATGGTATGTTCCCATATCTGCTGTATTTAATGTCTATTAACTTGATGTCAAATGTATTGGACACTGGGCAGCAAAGGGTTAAGAACACAGGTCATGGGATAATAACAGATACAAATGAAATATTTTTGCAAATTCAGAGGGTATGAAGTATTCCTTTAACTCCCCCATTAGTCGCTTCTCTTTTGTCACACATGAAATAATGAGTACAAATATACAGGTAAACAGTAGTTCTGAATTTCAAAATAAAGTATCCCATCTTTTTCAAAAATCCTGTTCACAAATGAATTCAGCCAGAGAGCCAGACTTAGATCTCTTTTGCTTTATTAATTAGCTTTGCTAAAAGCGATCTGCTCAATGCAGTCCATACAGTACGTTGTTTAAGTGATCTTGTCGGTGAAGTCCTTCATCTTAGAGTAGCAGTACAGAGTGTAGGAGGAGCAGCAGCTGCCTGCCACAGTGACAGAGATAATCCGTGCATGCAGACTGTACCTCTTATTCTGTACTATAATCCATACCTACAGAGGGGATCGGAGCTGTGACTCATACAACTCTTATTGTCTAATATAATATGTACTTTGTTCTTGGTCCCTTTTTAAATGTTCTGTAAAGTGCCTTTTTTCTCTGTATATATTTTTTAATTGATCTATTAAACCATTTTGGCCATTTTCTGGACTGCTGTTTTTTTTTTTTTTTTTTTTTAGCAAAATGTTATTTGACTGGAAAAACAGATTTCTATTGAAAAAACTCCACCCGCATAGTAGATTTAGAAACCACGTTTTCAGGGAGTTGCTAACAAGTTGCTTCTTTTTATAAAACACACAGTATTATGCTGTTACATGCCATTGCATTAAACGTGCATTGCTTTTAGTTGGACTTTTCTAACTGCCAATCAGATTACTTTATTGCATGGTTACCCAAGATCAATATGGGATGTTGTTGTTGGTTCTTCTACAGTTGAAACTGTTCAATTTCAATGTATGTGTATTCAGTCTCATCAGTTCAGAATCTCTGTACATTATAAGCTCTAGCAGTCTCATCAGTAATTGATAGTGTGCACAATCATTATTGCAGGAACTGTATTGTACATTAACTGTGTCACTATCTTTCACTATCTTGCACAGTGTCGTAGACAGCTCTGCTATTGGAGAACATAATGCTGATTGGTCTAAATACCCACGCAAGCAACCAGATGAATGAACACTGTCTTATAGTAAGCCACTGTTTCAATGGAAGCCATACTACAGCAGAATCACATAAAAGGTGAGGACTACTTTAAATAGAATTGAAATGTTATTCTGTTATTCCTTTCCAGTCAGTCACTCACTCCCTTGCAGACCTGCGCTCTGAACTAAACTGTCATGGACTTATTACAACAGCACTGCAGCCTCCCTGTATCAAGTTTTCAGAACACAGAAATAAACGTTGGCAAGTAAATAAAGACAGGGGGTATAAATAGCACACAATGAGAAGTTATCAATTATGGTCAGAGCTGCTGCACTGGGAATGGGCGGGTGGACATGTACAATACAGGCTTGTGGCTATCCACCCATCCCCACTGTAACTCCCTCCTCTCCCAAAGCATTGCAGTTTAAAAGCTTACTGTGGGATATCATGGGGTGGAAAGCAGAGCAAGGTGAGCATTGTGAAAGCATGCTGAAAACATTGTGAAAGCATGCTGAAAACATGGGAAGCAAGGTGTCCTGTTTGAATGATTTGTCTGCTTTTGCCATTTGATTTTTATAATGTTATTTCTTGACCCCTTGTAGAATGAGATGATCTCAAGGGTCCTATGCTTGTTAAATAAATATATTCTATGAGCATGTGAAAGCCATTCATAAGGGTAATCAGTTGGTCATGTTTCCTAAATGGAGACCTGAATGAGGAAGAACAGGGGGGAGGTTTTTGCTCAACAGAATGCATGTATATCTCTGTCCATGACTGCATGTATATCTCTGATGACTGCATGTATATCTCTGTTGATGACTGCATGTGTATCTCTGCATGTATATCTCTGTCCATGACTGCATGTATATCTCTGCTGATGACTGCATGCATATCTCTGCATGTATATCTCTGTCCATGACTGCATGTATATCTCTGATGACTGCATGTATATCTCTGTTGATGACTGCATGCATATCTCTGCATGTATATCTCTGTCCATGACTGCATGTATATCTCTGATGACTGCATGTATACCTCTGTTGATGACTGCATGCATATCTCTGCATGTATATCTCTGTTAATGACTGCATGTATATCTCTGTTGATGACTGCATGTATATCTCTGTCCATGACTGCATGCATATCTCTGCATGTATATCTCTGTTGATGACTGCAAATCCAACACGGTACAGTGCACTGCAGAGGTTTGTCGTCAATGAAATCCTTTCTATGCACGAGGGCTCAATTTTCATTGTAATCAAATCAAATTTTATTTATATAGTGCCATTCACACCAAAGTCAACTCAAGGCGCTGTATAGCAACAACAGTTCATAATGAAATAAAATCCAAAAAACACAACCAATATACAAGAAAACAATGTTTAAAAAGATAGTAAAGGCAGACTAGGATAGATAGGCAAGTGTATAGAAGTAAGGCTTAAGTCTAGATTTAAAAGCTGTAACAGTCTCAACCTCCTTAACAAAGATAGGAAGCGCATTCCATAACTGTGGTGCTTTGAGTGAGAAAACCCTTCCACTCGTTTACTCACCCTCGGGACAATCAAAAGACCTGCGTCCTGTGATCTCAGTAACTGACTGGGTACGTATGGGGTGAATAACTCTTGTAAATAAATGGGTGCCAGGCCATTATAGGTTTTATAGGTTAGCAGCAAAATCTTAAAATCAATTATAGAAAAAAAAAACACAGCAAAAACAATATGCTTTCAATTAAAGAACTGTACAGTAATTCAGGGGATTTTTTTTAGCTCAAACAAACACTTCCCGTTGCCAGGTCCTGGGAATGAATGGAGGCTGTTCTAGACCCATTAACGGTGTTGTTTCGGGACTGACTGTTGAGTTGTGCAGTGAGTGACCATCTTTAATGTCATGTGCATTTCATCTCTGCAGCGGTTTGTATGTACAAGACTTCTGTAGAGTCCTGCTTATTAGGGGAACTACCTTTTCATCACTGGTTTTTATTCAAAGTTTCTCTCCATACAGTTTTTATAAAATAAAGTGTGTGTGTGTGTGTGTGTGTGTATATACACATTAGTATAATAACTAATTGTAGATTTAAAACTGTAGTTAGTACACTGCAAAGGCATGCCATTTCAAAAGTGTGACTTATTTGGCATATATTATAAAATACATTTTATTGCACTAGTTGTAAAAAGTGTGACATTCAGGCATAAACTTTTTTTTTTTTTTTTTATGAGATATGTGTTTTGGGCAAAGGAGTTGACATCATCTGGAATACTTGCAGCTCATAACCCTGAAACTGTTTTTTTGCCACATCCACCTTTTTACTAATAACACATGTGGATTTGTATGATGTTATCTGGGCTATTTTAATAGGAAAACTATCCAGTCCAGTAATAATTTTATAAGGTTAAGATTCAAAATATTGTCTATGTTCTTTCCATGTAATGCCACTACAATGTTAAATGAAGTTTATTCATGTTGACCACACTGTACTGCATAACCCTGTTAAACCCATCTGTCTGACCCTGGCAATATGACCTTGAGAGAACAAAGTTGGGCTTTGATATTGTAGGCCTTTTAAAGATCCTGTATCAGTTTAACCTTCATAGTGTTGTACATCCATTCATTTTCAAGTAGAACCAATTTTCCCTTGCCTTAAAAAGTGTTCAGGTCATGTTGTTTTTGTCATTCTCTCGATTTGTCAAAAAACAGATTATCACCACATTTGACAGCTGTGCAGCCCCTTTTGTAAAAACCCTATTAGGTAAAGTAATTTAAGAGCATGTGTATTTGCACATCCCTAGTAATGCTTGAAAACAGGGGAATGTAAGCAAGGTTGCAGGAGACGGCTATTGGCATATTTCAGTAACCATTTGCAAGGGTGATTTACAAGAGCCTTGCCAAAGTCAGCACAACCCCATGTGGAAAATTGATTGTGTGTTCTGTAAAGGGAGAACCGTACTTCACCTCATTTGTATTATATTAAATGCACCTGGTGGAAATATGATGAGAAGGATTGTAAAACCTAACATAGCACATGGATATGGGTGGAAGCTCTCTTCAAACAATGCCAATGTTGGGAAGGCACTGCTAATACAGTCCCAGTGCACTGGCAATTGCCAACTTTCTGAATCAAGGAATTACATTCCTGCTCTACAATACTGATGAATGTCAATGGAGGTATTTTTCTAGAAAGAAGTCCTTTTTTTAAGTAAAGGAAATGTGCCATGCTTAATTTTGGTACATTGGCTGTACATTATTAAAAGGACAGGATTGCAGTGAAAAACATCCTTCTTGCACAGAAAATGAATGGTGCACACATGCTTTTAAAAGCCGGGTGGGTTGGAATCAGAGAAGATGAAAGAAACCAGAGGAATGATGTCAGATTTCAGTGCAGTTTTTCTCAAATGTAGACCACAACCTTAAGAGGGACAAGATGTTTCCCAGAAGCCAGAATTAGAAACTCTCTCCGAAGGACCATGTGATCGTTTCGTACTTTTAACATGTGGGTGCAGAGGCTGGTCAGAAGATGAGTTATGATCTTGCTGTTCTACTGTAGATGAAATGTTGGATAAATAACTTTGTATTTTCCACATTTCAATCTGAGAGGACAAACCCAAGCAATTCAGCTGCTCACTCAAATTAGAGTGGAGTGGAATGTAAATAAACTAGGACTTTATAGGTCTAACATCAAGGCACAGCGCCTGTACATATATTAATGCTTTATGGTACGCCTTTAATCTGGCTTTTATTACACTATGTAACACAATTTTTGTTCCTGGGTAGTAAGTGTTATTTCCTAATTGCTTATGCCTCAAAAGTATAGAAAATGGCTATTATTCCCCACAAACTTTGCTTTTGTGACCAGGACAGTGATATTTCAAAATATCACTATTTCCAATGGGAAGACGGGCAAATGTGTGTCTTTTCGTTCACATAAAGTCAGAAAAAAACAACATATGAATCCAAATTAACATATATTTATACTAAAGTAATACAAAAATGACTACAAAAGATTTAGAAGAGACTAGTTTCTCGAGATTTACGATTATACTGTAAATACAGTATAATCGTAAATCTCGAAAAACTACTCACTTCTAAATCTTTTGTAGTCATTTTTGTATTATTATTATTATTATTATTATTATTAAATGTAAATACAGTATAATCATAAATCTTGAAAAACTACTAGCTTTTAAATCTTTTGTAGTCATCTTTGTATTACTTTAGTATAAATACATGTTAATTTGGATTCATATGTTGTTTTTTTCTGACTTTATGTGAACGAAAAGACACGCATTTGCCCGTTTTCCCATTGGAAATAGTGATATTTTGAAATATCACTGTCCTGGTCACAAAAGCAAAGTTTGTGGGGAATAATAGCCATTTTCTATACTTTTGAGGCATAAGCAATTAGGAAATAACACTTACTACCCAGGAACAAAAATTGTGTTACATAGTATTATTATTATTATTATTATTATTATTATTATTATTATTATTATTATTATTATTATTATTCAGGGAAGCAACACTTATTACCCAGGAACCAAAAAAAAAAAAAAAAAAAAAAAAAAATTGTTATACGGTGTTATCCATCTGAGATGCAGGGCTTGGGAATTCAATTATTTGTACTGTAGGAAGGGTTTGTTTCAACTCTGTTAAGGATGAGTGTGTGAGTCACAAATAGCTGTTTTTAGTATAGATTACAACAAAACACTACTTACTGTAGCTGCCTCCTCTATTGTACGTATTCCTAGAAAATCACGATTATTTTTATATTATCATTCACATGTCCTTGATCATGAACTACTTTTGACCACTGGTTATCATTTGACATTTGGAGTGTATGAGGTTTTCACCAGCACCTGTTTTTAAAGTCCCAGCATTCAGAGTATGCAAACAGGAAAAGCTGCAGCTTTTTTTTTTTTTTGCTGAGGCTGATAGTAACATTAACTAATAACTATACAGTATTTAGACACCCAGCAGGTAGTGGAATATTTCTACATAACTATACAGTGTTGAGACACTCAGCAGCTAGTGGTATCTTTTTTAAATTATACAGCATTTAGACACCCAGCAGGCAGTGGTATCTTTCTAAATTATACAGCATTTATACAGCCCGCAGACAGTGGTATCTTTCTAAATAACTATACAGCGTTGAGACACCCAGCAGGTGTCTTTGTAGACAGTGTTTGATGTATGATGTATGAAGTAGAGGCTGGAATAGCGGGCAGTTTGGGAACATACTGTAGTGTCTCGGTGTGAACCAGATACACATCTCCCTCTTAAGACATTAATGTAAGTCACAGTTGCAGCTCGAGGTTTATGCAGGGATTAAAGTTTGCTCTCCTTTATCCAATAACCCCAAGAACCTCCTACACTCGGGTGTTCACCTCGTCTGGCTGGGTTTATGAATATAACCTTGGGAGTCAGCTGCATAGCCACAATACTATCTTGCACTCTAGCTGCTAACATGGGTGCCAATGACATGTTGCAGGGAGGCCCAAATCCTTTTCTGTAGCCGCCTTTGTGTATGGAAGTCTTTCATCACCGTGGAGATTGAGGTTGCTTTCTGTCAAGGGGATGCAGACCAAAGATCTTTACCAGCCTTTGCATTTATTGTTATTATTATTATTATTATTATTATTATTATTAGTATTGTTATTACACTGTGTAACAAAATTATTATTATTTTTTTTTGTTCCTGGGTAGTAAGTGTTATTTCCTAGTTGCTTTTGCCTCAGAAGTATAGAACATGGCTATTATTCCCCACAAACTTTGCTTTTGTGACCAGGACAGTGATATTTCAAAATATCGCTATTTCCAATGGGATTTTTAGAAGTGAGTAGTTTTTCGAGATTTACAATTATACTGTAAATACAGTATAATTGTAAATCTCAAAAAACTACTCGCTTCTAAATCTTTTGTAGTCATCTTTGTATTACTTTAGTATAAATACATGTTAATTTGGATTCATATGTTGTTTTTTTCTGACTTTATGTGAACGAAAAGACACACATTTGCCCGTTTTCCCATTGGAAATAGTGATATTTTGAAATATCACTGTCCTGGTCACAAAAGCAAAGTTTGTGGGGAATAATAGCCATTTTCTATACTTTTGAGGCATAAGCAATTAGGAAATAACACTTACTACCCAGGAACAAAAATTGTGTTACATAGTGTTGTTGTTATTATTATTATTATTATTATTATTATTATTATTATTATTATTCAGGGAAGCAACAAAAGGTAACCATTTCAGAATGCATATGCTGTTAAGGGTTTAATAAATTACAGTAAACATCACATTGGAGCAGAGCACAGTTTATGCTGTGTTGTTAGGTTAGTTATAAAGGTCGAAATTGAGTTTGTAGTACTGGCTTGCTTTATTTTATTGATCTACTTATTTAAACAAAAAACATTTCACACTAAGACAGTATGATGTTAAAGTATACCAGTTTGGCTTAGTGGGTACTAAGGATGTACTTTATTAATGATTCAAAGTTATTTGTGCAGGTTGCAAGCACCTTGTTCACTGGGGCGTCCTGTCCACAGCAGCCTGGTTCAGAGAACAGCTCTACAAGCACAGTGTATAACGAGTAGAAAAACAATCATGTGTTAAAACTACAGTACATAGCAGAGTGGAAACATGGGAAACAGGCATGGTACAAAACCGTTGAGTACTACTTGGTGAATGTACAGTAAACTGTAAAATAACTGCAAGTGCACCTTAGCAAACGGTAATACGACCTGGTAACAACCCGCTCTATTTCAAGTATTGTTTGAGCTTTTCCTGTAATAATATGACTGGTTTGAGAGAACCCCTTTCACCTAAACTGGACTGCTGTAGAATGCAGATATTGATGTATGTGCTTATGACCTATTGAGGTGAGGTGTCTGGACTGAGAGCCAAACTGCTGTGGTAGGGAAATACAGTACATATATAGAATGCTTTTAAACTCTGATAACTACAGTATTTTAATAACAAGCTGCTTTTCATTTATTATATCAAAATTCTTTCTTCTCTCTTAAAGACCTGATTGCATTGTATTACACTGTACCGTTTTCCTAAAGTGTCTGTGGTGGTCTGGAGTTTGATTCTCTTTAATATGTTTGACAGATTCAAAGTTTGCACTTCAGAACGTTCCATCTGAGCCCCTCGATTCATAAGAATCTGTGTGGTGTCTCGGTTCAGATGCTTTTGTAGTCAATCCAGTAGTTCTGTAAGCTTTTCAATCTTTTTAAGAGTATTTCAGAACAGAATTATCTCAAATTATTTTGAAGCAATAATAATATTCCATTCCACTAAAATGACCCAACTGCTTTTCTCATTTTAGGTGAACTTCTAAGATTTAATGATGACCCGTCACATGATTTGATACTCTCCACTTCAGCGCTATTGGACTCTCCTCAACCAGGAAGCTAATGGCACTTGTTCTTCAATTACTGCTCTTTCCTTAGCCTGTCTCCTTGGCTGCAGAATCTTCTATTGCATGACATCATGCTTTAACTGGTGCCAGGTTGAATGCAAGGAACCGTTCAGATGGCTGTTGATAGGATTGTTGGCCTGGGTGGTGGGGTTTTAACTTGTTGAGATGGAATTTTGCACAATCAATGGTTTATGCATATCTCCAAGGATTTGTTGGGTTTCCAAAGTTGCCCCAGTGCTTGACGGAAGGCTTTGCACATGATGTTGGGTAACACCAGGCAGACGCTAGGATGCCCATTACCCAAGAGAATGCTGGGAGTCACCTCCCTCTGCTGGAGTGCTGGCTCCAAATCCAGGCAGAACAGGACCCCAAAAGGGAGGAGCAACACTTGTGCCAGGCTGCCATCCAGAAGCTTGTGGAATACATTCACTTAAACTTTAGCGATGGGGAGTGTGCTCTGCAGAGCTCCACTCAGGAGGATGGGATGGAACTCCAGGTCCAAGCTGTGTGCCTCTCCAAGTCGTCCGGGGACGGAAGCGAGTTTGGCCTCAGCTTTGGCAACATCCCTATCTTCGGGGATCCTGATGGGAGGAAGAAAGGTGGGAGGAGGAGGAGGAAGGGGGACAAAGGGCCTGTGCTGGACGTGGGGTGCATCTGGGTGACGGAGGTGAAGAAACAAAGTCCTGCTGCCAGATGTGGGGAGATCAAGCTGCGAGATGAGCTGCTTTCACTCAACGGGCAGCTGATGATTGGCGTTGACGTCACAGGAGCGAGGTAAGCACAGTGTCCTGCACTATTGATCGTGGCTCTGTTTTGATGTCATGGGAAGGAGGTAAGCACAGTGTCCTGCTGTGGCAAAGTGGTTTGTAGTGCTCCGGTGTATAGGTGAGTTGAAGTGCTCCAACAAAGGACAAACACGAAGTCTACCGGTCAGGTTTCTTTTAATGCCCTTTTTAAACCGGGTTTCAAATAATAAAGCTGGCTCTACCCAGCAATGGGTATTGCCAGTGAAAACTGGACCCAAAATAATAAAGCTGGTTCTACCCAGCAATGGGTATTACCAGCTACAAAACAAAGGGGTTGCAGTCCCGAAATAATAAACACAAAAACACGTTTCCAAACTGGGTGCTCTGGTGCAGGTGCGGTGCTCTGAGTGCTGGTGCTCGTGCGCCTTCAGGTCCGGGCTTCTTGCTGTAGCTCCAGCTTCGTATCAGCCGTCTGGCAAAACAAACACAATACTCCTCAATGAACCCACACTTCATTCAAGATTCCGTCCTTGTCTCCTCCCATTAACCACAACAAAGGAGCCGATTACGGCGTCACGTCCCCCTAAAGTACCCTAAGCCCCGCCCCCTCCGATAGCTAGTTCAATCACGTCTCCTCCAATTCATGACTGAAACTTCGCTCACCATACCAGGGCGATGACTCCAGTTTCCGTAACGCCGCCCTCTTCCTGAATGGCCGGCTCCCGACTGTCCCCGGGACGAACTGCCCAACCATTCAGTAGGAAGCCCGCAGCTCCTGTTGTACAGTGCCCTCACTGGTCGAGAGGGAGATTTTTGATTCGGATTCATTCGCTCTCCGTCACACCTGCACTATTGATCGTGGTTTGGAGCATTTACAATGGGAAACATTTGTTTCACCACAAGGATGTTCTCTTAGGCTAAGTGTTCTCTTAGGAGGTGTTCCTATACACGGAGACTACTGTAGTACAGTATGTCAGTTTTTCTTTAAGTATATAGAAAACTACCAAGCGGTATGTAATTTAATATGTTAACGTAATATCATTCAGCAGGTTTCATTTGACTTTATAAAGCAAAATTAGTTCATTCTATCAGGTGATGCAAAATGTTTGGCCATAGCTGTATATCTCCCTCACAGACTGGTAATATCATTAGTTTTAATGTAAATGACTTTGTGACTTTGAACTGTACTGTACATCACAAAAGAGTGAAGTTATGTCAGTATAATGCAGGGCTGCTATGAAAACGTGTATATGTGTTTTTTTTTAAATTTTTATTTGGTCTTATTTTAGCTAACCCTCCAGATCATAATAAAAACAGGCTTGTTTGCTGTAGCCCGCCCTGCTCGTGATTTTAGCTGCCACCCAAACAACTTTGTGCACTTTATTTGTATGTATAGTTTTTATCAAGTGTTGTACTATGAAAGAAGTGTACACAGATTTAGATAGTCACTGTACAGCAAACCAATTTATAAAGGGCGGCCTGACCAGACTAATTTGCCAGCAAACCCAGATTTCAAATCCGCTATTCCCATGAAAAAGTTGGCCTGCATGCCAAGTGGTTGAAACATTGGCAATATTTCAGAATGAACTGCCCTTGAGGGTTGCATCTGAAGCTTTAATTAAAAGAAGTATATAATGAGAGTTTTATTTGTCATTTGAGTGCTTTTCATGCCAATGGTTTTGGTTAAAACTATGGGTCCAGAAATATACCGCAAATGCATCCAGAATCCCTCCGTTCAGAGTGTGTTCCGGTTAGTCTGTCCTCTTTTTAAATTTGCTTTTTTGCATTATATGGAAATATTCCTGTGGTTTAGCTCCAGCAGTCATAGCAAAACATTATACATGTGGCTAAGCTGGGGGTAAGCCTCTATGGTTTGACTAGTGTATAAATAGTAAATAAACAGTAACTGGTGGTGGATCCATGTGTACACGTGTATTTGGCAGGGATAGTATTAACCCTGTCCCTGCCAGACTAGAAGAACAGCAGTATAGCAGGGCTTGCGCATTGTCTGTCACACACATTTTCTTGGAGTAAAATGAAGAAGAGATATCCTACCCAGTTGTTTTGCATTGCTAGTGAAGGATAACATTTGAGGGTTCCACTGAAAATGTGGGACATCCGCTTATTTCATTTGTTCTTTTTTTTTTGTAGTTTATTCAGGGATATGTAGTGAAAAGGGTGTTGTCTCTTGGCGTGCCACTGCACATTAAAATAGTTTTGCAATCATTTTCAGAGCGGGCTATTATCAGTTTATGGATACCCAGTAGTGTATCTCTGTGGGTAAGATGTCCCTGATCATCAAACCTCCCACTCCTGAGCAGAGACAGACTAACCCCCCCAGCGCAGGTATGTGTGACTATCCCAGGCACTGCAGGCCTATGTGGTCAGACACTGGAAACATCCCCAGAGATAATGAGCTGTTTTTAACTGGTTTGGCGTGGTGGCAGATTTGCTTTATTTAATGTAGGCCACACTCTATTTCAAGGCTGTGTTAATTGAACTGATGTGAAGCTTGCTTAGCTTGTTAGCATCATCATCAAAATACAAGGGCCACAATATTATGACCATTCTTTGTGGAAATGGGCAGGTCCTGTATTTACGCACAGATCACTGCAGGGCACAGCATCTCCACCAGGGCAGTTTGTTTATTTAGTGCCATGTGTTAGTTACATTATTCCAATATGGAAGCATTAAAAATTAAAGTATACTGTTTCCTATATGCAAAGATTTAAGGGGGTAGGGGGGGGATTTATTTTTGGGGGCTATTCAGTGAATCAGATACAGACAAAAGTACAAGTTAAATTACCCACACAGTTAGCAAGGGCCGGTTTATGACATTAGTGTGTGGTTCTAAACTGGCTGTTAAGGCCACAGTGCAGTGTTTTTTATTTCATTCTAATGAAAGGTTATGAATCTAGTATCTTGAGCTGACCCACACACTGTGTCCTTACAGTACAAGCATGCTGCTAAATTACCCTGGTTTCTCCCTGCGCCGCTAGTCCTTGGCTTCTTATTTGACTGTACTATACTTCCTGTTGTATCTATCATATTGTGGTCCAGTGGGGCGGCCTACTATTGAAGGCTGTTGAGACGACCAGACTAAGCTGGGTTAACCCACTGTGCCCCCGTAAGGCTAGTGCATTATCCCGTTGTGCTGTAAAACTAATGCATTAACCCACTGTGCTGTAAGACTAGTGCATTAACCCACTGTGCTGTAAAACTAGTGCAGTAACCCACTGTGCCCCCTGTAAGGCTAGTGCATTAACCCACTGTGCTATAATGCTGGTGCATTAACCCACTGTGCTGTAAGACTAGTACATTAGCCCACTGTGCTATAAGGCTGGTGCATTAACCGACTGTGCCCCCTGTAAGACTAGTGCATTAACTCACTGTGCCCCTTGTAAGACTGGTACATTAACCCACTGTGCTGTAAGACTAGTACATTAACCCACTGTGCTGTAAGACTAGTGCATTAACCCACTGTGCTGTAAGACTAGTACATTAGCCCACTGTGCTATAAGGCTGGTGCATTAACCGACTGTTCCCCCTTGTAAGACAAGTGCATTAACCCACTGTGCCCCCTGTAAGACTAGTGCATTAACCCACTGTGCCCCCTGTAAGACTAGTTCATTAACTCACTGTGCTGTAAGACTAGTGCATTAACCCACTGTGCTGTAAGACTAGTGCATTAACCCACTGTGCTGTAAGGCTAGTGCATTAACCCACTGTGCTTTAAGGCTAGTGCATTAACCCACTGTGCTGTAAGACTAGTGCATTAACCCACTGTGCTGTAAGGCTAGTGCATTAACCCACTGTGCTTTAAGGCTAGTGCATTAACCCACTGTGCTGTAAGACTAGTGCATTAACCCACTGTGCTGGGAACTATGAGACAGTCCATTCAAATTGACTATGATACTGAGGAGTGATTTCTTTTTTATAGCCAGTAAAGCCTTCCGACTGTTCTGTGTGTCAGATTATATTAAACATACCGCCATGTCAGTTGTGGTTGCTGGGTGCTTTCTCCTTTTAATTACGTCCCTGTGGAAATTGCCTGTGGAAATTTCAGTTTCATATCCCAATCTGTTTTTCTATTCCAACCTGTTCAGCTCTGGAACATTCATGGCACTGCAAAGTATGATAGGAATTCAACGTGCTTGCGTTTGACATACCTTTCAAATGTACTGTGCAGGCGTTCACCAAATGAACACAGTAGCTCATTTGTTTTCAGCTTCTGTAACATTAAAAGGGATTAAAGCTTCGAATCATCAGCAACTAAAACCTGCATTCACTGCCGAGGGCCGACATTCCACTGCCAGGATTATCCCTCAATTAGCGAGCACTTTCCACTAGGGGGCAGTAGCTGATAATCTTTCTTACTTTTCAGTATCTTTTAATATCTGGCTGAACATCCAGCTGGCCCATGCAGGCTTACACTGAGGGGTTTGTGTGCTGTGTACTGGGGTTGAAGTGAACTGTGATGGGTTCCCCTGCATAAGGCACAGCAGAATGAGTTGTTTTCTACTTTCTGCAGTTCTGCTGGCTTCCAAGACACTATACTGTAGCATGACCTGATGAATTGCATTCAGCTCAGCTGAGAGGCTAATTCTCCAGGTTGCTGTTGTGCAGTCCTGTGTTCTGTAGGTTGTTGATTCGTGCTGTTCTAAGTGCTCCTGGAGCGACCACACTTTATTAATATCTGTTCAAGTGAATAATGTCTCAATCATTAATATTTTGTAATCTGATCGTGATTTTGAGGTTAGTACTGCAGGTCGTTGCCTGTCAATCCTGACAGTCCTGGCACTATTTCAAATCTCTTTCCACAGTTACTTGGAATCTGAACATTGTGCTCAGTTTGTATATATTTTACTGAAGAAGCGTGTGCTGTTTGTTCTGATGGATACAGAGTGCAGATGAAATCGGTTGCTTCTGCAGGTAAAGACTGTAAAACTTGCCTTTACTCATTAGAGATCAGCAAATGAAACCATATGCATTTTCCATACTAAAATGAAGATTGTAATACACACAGTGTAGTCGATGTGGGCATGCGTATTGCATGCTCTAACACCAGTATAGTCCTGTGTAATACACACAGTATAGTGGATGTTGGTGTGCGTCTTGCGTGCTCCAACACCAGTACAGCCCTGTGTGCACCTCCAGCACTTGCTGATTGAAGCTTACATGAAACAAAACAAAATTGTGGGAACTGCAAAGAAAAAGAACATTATTGGCACTATAGCTGCCTTTGTCTGTTGGAACTTGAAAACACTTACACGTAGAGGACGCTGGATTGAGCAGTCATTGCCACTATGCAGTTTATGTTTCCTGTATAATCTAGTTGGCTGGAAAATAAAACCCAATAAAAGGAAGATGTACGTGAATAATGAAATAATTAATGAATATGGACAAGAGAACACCTTTGGTTGTTGACAAACTATTGGCCCCTATAGGACAAAGGTCATCCTTGCAGGTGTCTGCTGGTTTTACCTCCCTAACTGTGCTGGAGCGCCACAGCCAATACAATGCTTCTTATGGAATCCCCACTGAAGAACGGCAACTTCACACAGCCAGAATGTGAGCCTGCCCTCCCTAACTGTGTAGATATAGTGACAGAGGATTGAAACCTGGTCTCTCCAGGCTTTGTGACTAACACACTTCCAAGCTTAGCAGCACCTAGTGTGGTTGCTTCATGTCCAAGCTTTCCTCTGCATGTTGGCGATTGGCACTGCTGTTTCATTTCGATGGCTCGAATTTGGATTTCCAGATTTAAATGAACAAACATGGACACATGAAATCTACAATGCCTTTCGTAACATGAAATACAGGACAGGATCAGTAAGGCTAATTCACCAACACAGGGGAAACGCATGTGATGCCCTTAGATACAGTATGAGGGGATTTGATGAAAATGTGCACATAACTTTTTTGGGAATGATGATGGGAAATGAACTGTTACCAAGCCGATTTGCCTGTTCATACTCCATAGTCTCTGTTCAAGTAAATAATGTCATGTTTGGTGCAATCAAAAGCTGGCACCTCCTGTAAAGTTGCAGGTTCCTGTCATGCGAATAAAGGCTGTATTTCTGAATACAGGGGACCATTGTGCCAGCGTGCCAGCGTGCTGACCAGCAAGTTTCTAACAAGTTTCTGATACAGGTCTACACTCTAGCAGTCTCTTTAGTGTATGGTAATACACATGTTTCACAGAGAGTGGGCAGTGCAGTTGCAGTCTGTGCTGAGAATCTAAACAACTGCTGCGTTTATGTATTTCTGTATTTGTTTTTGTTAAAGTTCTGCCAGTTCCTGTCTTCTGTGGTTAGTGTGCACACTGAAAGACCTTTCATAACTTCACCTGCCAGGACCACATATTTGAAATGAGTGGGCGTGGGTTTTGGAGAGGCCGCAGGGCTCATCACAGACACATTCTGTACAGATAAACACACTGACATTGAATCTGCAGCAAGTCATTTTTAAATACGATTCCCAGGGTTTCTTTCTCATGGTAACCCTTGTGCAAGTCTGGGCAGAAGCCGTCAGTGAAGAGTGTAGGTCTGGTTTCCAGCTCCACAGTCAACTGATACTTATGTATACTGATAATATGTGGTAAAATAATACAAAATATAAGAATGCAATAATGAAATGTGTATAAATGAGACTGGAGACAGTTGGATACTAGCTTCTCTTTATATCATTTTAGAGGTGTTTTATTTATAGTATTTGTTATAATTGTGTCTCTTTAGAAAGAGTCAGGGATGTAACCAGCACTAGAGAATGTGTGTGTGGGAGGGGCTTCTCTAGCACTGGACAGTGTGTGGGCCGGTGCCCGTCTGGTTTTTGTTCAAAGTGTACACTAAATTGATTAATTGGACCAATTAAGCTTCTAATAAGCACTTGATTGGTCCAATTAAGTAATTTTCTGCAATCCTAAAGTTTTTGGTGATGCAAAACTGTTGGCCACAGCTGTATTGTACCTTAATGTATCACATGTGCATCACCAAACACAGCACAACCTGGTAAGCATCATTCTATCTGGGATACTGACTGTGGGTAGAGGAAGGAGCTGATTTATTATTAATATTCCTACCACACGCAGTGCTATTGCAGTGAATTACCCCTTGCATTGCAGCAATGTGCGGCTGTTGTGCGCAAGCTTTTACTTCAAATGAATTTAATAAAATTAAAAAAAAAAAACTAAATAGATTTTTGGATACATAGGCCTGAAGATCTGTATGGGTGGCACTGCTTGCCTATGGTGTTAGTGAAACCAATCACCCAGCTGAAACATGGTACAGACATTCCCCAGCACAGGTTCAGGGAATCGAGGCCATGGAGAACAGCTTGTTTCTGATTTGCTGGGCTGGTGTAAGGAAGCAGCTAAAGAACAGCTTAACCCATTGTGGTAGAACTTTGCATTCACAGTTGTTGCTAGAAGTTATTCACCATATTGAAGCGTTAGTTTTTCTTCATAATGCTGGCACACAAGTGGAACATGTGCATGTTTAATCATGATTTTCTGTCCATTCCCAGCCCCAGGTTGAATGTTTTTGTTGCCGGCAGGGCTCCAGTCGGATTATTAAACCAATAACAGGAGCTGCACAGCCCGTGAGAAACAGCAGCTGCTGCCCCTTCCTCTGTGTTATTCTCAGAGTGAGAGACACACCACCTTGATTTTCATTGTGAGGGTGCTGTATACTGGCCTTATACTTTGCCAAGACATTGTGCAGCACAAGAAATAAGAAATATACACAAATGCACATGGCTCTTCCACATTACAACAGTGAAAACAACAAACAAGTTCTGCAGGGTCCGAGTTTAAGCACGAGCTGAAGTTTACACAAGGCTTCCTCCCTCAGCAGGAAACACTTTACAAATACCACAGTGTACAATAGGGATTGAATAGCTGCTCATGCCTTCAGAGGCAATGCATTAAAGGGTTTATTATTACAATCTGTTTTTGTCCCAGTTGACTATGATTGCTCTTCTTGCCACTGTGGCACGTTTACAAAAGCATTTCAAATACTGTGCTTACAAAGTTTGTTACTTGTTTGGCATTTGGGAGAGTGCCTGTGCTTGAAAAGATTGAAGAATGCAGTTTCAATCTAAACAGCAAATGCAGTAAATTCCATATTGGAGCAGTACTTGACTACTGGATGTATCACCTCCTTTCTTGCAAAAACTGACGGTATTAAAAAATCTCAAACAGGGATTCATTACATGAATTTGCCAAACTACGCTGCACATGCATCGTCATCAGGAAAAGGGCAGTTATGCCAATTGACATTCTATGCATAAAGTAATGCTGATGAACTCAAGGAGTGGCAGTTTGCATACAGTACACACACAGCCCACATATATATGGATATATAATATATATATATATTAGATATATATATATAGATATTATATTATATATAATATATATATATATATATATATATAAAGGATTTGTCACTGAGGTATTCCCATGGTTTTCAGCAGACATGTAGACAGGTGGAACCGAAGGTCGACTATGGTAGTAAATACCAATCTCAGAAGTATGGGAATACTTTTATGTGTGTAGTAGAGCAATTAATAGTTAAGAGGTTTTCAAACTCTGATCAAGACACATGAATAAAAACATAAACAAACAAAAACAGGGATCCAGTTAATCCAGCTATATATTCTCCAAGAGGTCTGTTTTTTCGACGTGCGACCTACTTTTGTTCAATCCCTTTTTTCCCCTGTAGCATTCAGCCGTCCCATTAATGTTACTTGAGACAGGAAGCACTGGAGGAGTGTGATGTAAACAGTTTCGCTGCCCAGATCAGGCTTCCTAAGTGTTTTGCAGCTGGATCAGTTCGCATTTGTTGGTGGTGTGTTTTTTTTCTTGCAAGCTCTCTAGAGTAAGGACTGATTGAAGCTGAGAAGTGCAGTGAGATGGGTCAGACTCAGGCATTTAGACAGTAGCACAGGATTGTGTTCTGGTAGGTATTCTTGCGTCTGCGCTAAACGGTAGTGGTGCATATTTTGAAGTAAAAAGAAACCTTCTCTGTAAAGTCCTTAGTAGCGTTCTCACTTACTGGAAAATTCAAACTGCAGGATAGTTTGCATGAAAAAAAAATGAATAGGGCAGAAAGCAAATAAAATACGTAAAAACAACAAAAGCAATAGCGTGCTTTGTTTTGTTTTGTTTTGCAGTTCAGTTTTATCAGCTCAAATACTAACGCGGGTATTGCAGTACCCACACCGAGTTTCAGACAAGCTCAGGCGGCGCTGCTGCTGCTGGTAATCTCAGAATCACTGAATGAGGGAAGCACGCGTCGTCGCCAATACGCGCGAGGCTGGGTTTGGAAGAAACTGAAACGCATCTGAAGTGCCTCAGTGAGTTGCACAAATCCGTTCCTTCAACAGTGGCCAGTCTCTGGAGGCCAGCGAGCGATTAGACCAATTAAGGACCCCATGGGATTGATAAACCCTTCTCAATGCAGATTAACCCCGAGCGCCGGCTGCTTGTGACAGAGAACTCCGTGGGTACACTGAGACCGAGAGAAACATGACGCTCATTTAAAAGAGCAGGTATGGAAACAATTTTGTTACCAATCTGAACCTGCGTGTGATGCAGTTGTAGTTTTTCTGTGTGGTACGCCTTTTCTGGCAAATCGGGCATATATATATATATAATTGATAGTACCAAATTCAGTACGTAGTGGCAGGTATACACTGTCTGTACAGTAAATAACTAGTTATGTGGTACACACGGGGGCATTTGGTTTTCCATGGGGCAAAGCATTTACTCACCGAGGAACAGACAACCGGTCAGTGCTTGCCTAGAGACCCCGATTTACATTGTATTACTTTTGTGCAGTTATAGGGTTGTTTAATACTTCATAGAAACTGTCGTTAAATACCAGAATAAACGCTTTTGTTTTTAAACAGTTTACAGACTCATTCGCAATTGTAGTTGAAGGCTGTTGGAGCGTTATTTATTTATTTTTTTATTGCTCAGACTTGTTAATTTTATTTTAGTAATGTGCTCATTGTTAATTCATTAATTTTCTAATGTATTTCTTATTAAAAGTTTATTTTTTATTTTTTTTAAATAAATATTTATTGTTTTAATATTGTTCTTTTGCTGCCCTGTAGTCCAATGTCGTTTGGAAGATCCATGACTAAGAGTACCACGCGAGTTTAACGGGATAATTTAATTCTCTAACAGGTTGCACAAACGCATTTAATTATGCATTACTGTTTTACACGATGACATCCGTGTTTTAAAAAATTCAACGTTTGAGTGTAATTTATTAAATATATAGGATCGTGAAAGTTACCAAACAGCTCTCTGTAAACCTGTATTTTGGATGTTTCTTTCATGTTGTCAGCTTGGTGAACCATTTGGAAAATTAAATCTGATGTATGTGTCAATCAAAAGACATACACAATCAAAACAAATAAGTCAGTTAAAGTTTCACATGCATGACCAATTCCATGTCATGCCTTTGTGCAGCACTCTTCATTGCGCGTTGTTTCAACACAGCCAAAACAATGCCTTCTGGGCAGTCGTTGTGAATACAGTCATATCCTCACATTGTAGTACCATAGACTAGGGGTGAGGACTAGATTTGACCTTCAGGAAACAGAACTCAACTGCGTGTGTGTTAGGAGGAGCGGATTAATGATTCATTTGCTAGTAGACACACTTTTTTGTTGTCATTTTAAAGGTTTTGTAAAAAATACAGTTTTGATTATGATGTCTTCCTTTGTTGGGAGTAAAAAATAACAACGCGGAGAACACACATGAAATCGCACTCGCACACTCACTCTTCTAACATTCAGTAAAAGTAATGATTGAGTTTTATTGTCACTTTTGAATAGTCACAGCAGAGCTGGGAGATGGAATTGTATTTTCCCAGATTGCTGGTCTCTCCATAAATCCTCACATTTTGCAGATGGGCACCTTTCATTAAAAAAGCATAGGGCAAGTCAGTTAACAAGAATATTACTTGTAGCTGATTATCTCTTTATTACCCAAGACAGTGAATCTCTGCTTATCATTTCCACGTCTCCTTCCTTTATACAGTAATTACACCGTGTAACAATTTATTTAATTTTTTTTTGGTTCCTGGGTAGTAAGTGTTATTTCCTAATTGCTTATGCCTCAAAAGTATAGAAAATGGCTATTATTCCCCACAAACTTTGCTTTTGTGACCAGGACAGTGATATTTTGAAATTTACCTATTTTCCAGAACATTCCAGATAGATTCAGTGCTGAGTAAACTTGGAGTAACTTCTAGAACTTTCCAGTAATATAAATAGTAGTATAAATACAGGGGCCTTAAGCCCACCAGTTCAGTTTAGTTCCAGCTGCTTAAGTGGATACATATCTGCATTTTTCTGAGATGGCCTTGAAGTATGATGAGTACAGCTGGGAGGTCATAGGAGACTTCAAAATGGTGGCATTCCTGATTGGTCTCCAAGGCGGTTTTACCAAGTTTCCCTGCTATCTTTGCCTTTGGGACAGCAGGGACACCAAGGCGCACTACCACAGGCTGGACTGGCCACAGCGGACCGAGTTCTCTGTGGGGAGGAACAATGTCAAGTGGGAGCCACTGGTGGACCCCCGGAAGGTGCTGATGCCACCACTGCACATCAAATTGAGCCTTATGAAACAATTTGTCAGAGCGCTAGATAAGGTAGATCAAGTACCTTCAAGACTTCTTCCCTAAGCTGTCTGAGACAAAGGTCAAAGCCGGTGTCTTCGTCGGACCACAGATAAAGAAGATCCTGGAGTGCAATGAATTCCCCAAGAAGCTCACTAGTAAGGAGAAAGCATCTTGGAACAGCTTTGTCGCAGTGGTTCGGGGGCTTCCTGGGCAATCACAAGGCCGAAAACTATGTGGAGCTGGTTGAGACTCTGGTGAAGAACTACGGCACAATGGGCTGTAGGATGTCCCTTAATGTCCATATCCTTGATGCTCATCTTGATAAATTCAAGGAGAACATGGGAGCGTACTCGGAGGAGTAAGGCGAGCACTTCCACCAGGATATACTGGACTTTGAACGCCGCTACCAAGGACAGTATAACGAGAACATGATGGGAGACTACATTTGGGGGCTGATTCGTGGAAGTGATTTACAGTATAATCGTAAATCCCGAAAAACTACTCACTTCTAAATCTTTTGTAGTCATTTTTGTATTACTTTAGTATAAATACATGTTAATTTGGATTCATATGTTGTTTTTTTCTGACTTTATGTGAACGAAAAGACACATTCACCTGTTTTCTCATTGGAAATAGGTAAATTTCAAAATATCACTGTCCTGGTCACAAAAGCAAAGTTTGTGGGGAATAATAGCCATTTTCTATACTTTTGAGGCATAAGCAATTAGGAAATAACACTTACTACCCAGGAACAAAAATTGTGTTACATAGTGTTATTTATTATTATTATTATTATTATTATTATTATTTTATTATTATTATTATTATTATTACCCCAAGTCCCGAGTTTAAATCTTAAACTTTATCAATTACTGATTTATAATATTCATAAATACCTTTTTAGTGTTTCTATACTCATGCATACTATGCGTAATATACTTATCATATCAAAATCAGAGGACAAAAGGAGGTGCCTGTCTTTCAGTCTTAACATTAGGAGTGCAGGCTCTGTAGATATGTCATACTTCCCTTTTGTACATGCATACACATATCTGTGAAGAGGATGCATGTAGAAATGGGTGTTCCGTGGATGCAGGCCATTATTGTGAACTTTGTGTTAACAGCGCTGGCGAGGGAAGCATACCGATGACATACTGATGTAGAAACGTAGGGCTGCAGTCCTCCTCATTGTCCTGGCCTCACTAATTAGCAAAGCACTGATTAGAAATCCTTTAATCAGCTGTGTGAGTGTCAGGTGATGTCTGTGGGAATGCATTCTCTCTGATTCAGCAGGGATCATGTTACTCTCGTACACTTCTGGAGCAGAACATCATACACCTCCTGTGATCATGTGGCGATCCAGCTATTTTAATTAGTTGACTGCTAATGTGGAACAGGTATTATTCATTTATTGGTCATGTGTGATATTTACAAGCAGTACACATTTAGCACGTTTAGTTGTGATCAATAATCTTTGTGTTGTAGAACCGTGCTGAGGCTTAGGTTGAGTTTTTTTTGTTTTTAGGCACAAAGGCTTGTGAGCTGGATCTGTGTGTAATATTGAAGACCCAAACACAGCTGCTGGGCATTTCGTAAAGAATGACTCTCCTACCTCCAGTGCTTATTTGGAGGGGAGGGGGGTTATGATGCCACTGATTCGATGAAATAACAAATTCAGTTCCAACATGTTGCTGCACATAATATACATCATATTGTAATATTCAGGTGTTGCAGTAATCTGATAGAATGTGCAGATGAGAACCCCCCCCCCCCCCAAAAAAAAAAAAAAAAAAAAAAAAACAACTTGATGCATTTCATCTTAAAACAGGTTTTAAAACCTTTCAATATAGTTTACCATCCAGCTCTACTTATTACAAATCCATAGCACACACCCTGGAATGTGTAAAATAACCTGACTGTTATATGATACAACGGTTTGCATTTGTCAATTCTTTTTTTTAGTTATTCATACAGACGTTTCCTGTAATATACATTCTCATTACAGCAGCTTCAGGGAAAACACCCTTTTTGTGATCACTCTGAAGAAACCACTGTACCTGACTTTACCCCGTACTTAACTCTGCACACACTGTATTATTAGTTTTTTTTTATTCTAAAGGAAAGGGGAAAGTTCTATCAAAACTAATATAAATGTACAGTATAGTAAACATCCTTCTTGTGACCAGCCCCTAACCAACACCGGCTCATTGCAAGACTCTCTGAAGATTGCCCTGTTAGGTTCAGCTCTTGTGAATTACAATTTGGCACATTTTTGGTGAAAGTAACGTGAAACTGGAAGACAAATTTGTTTCTGTTAGTAAAAGTCCTTATGTACCGAGCATGCCCGTTAAAGCTCCTGTGTCCGCTGTAACATTCATGCTTTACAACTCTGTACAGCTTATGGAGGCTTTCACAGCGGCCACCTAGTATAAAACAGAGCATGTCTAAAATAGACTGTGTTCCTATTTATCTGTGGATGTTCTGCGTAAATAAGAACATAAGAAAGTTTACAAACGAGAGGAGGCCATTCGGCCCATGTACTTATTTAACATAGATTCTTTGCAAAAAACGTTGTCAATGCATCATTTAGGGTTGATATTAAAACGACAAAAGTTGAGAATTGCAATGTTAGGGTTTTAAATTCCTTTTTTCAAGATCAAACATCTAACTGCGAGAGAGCAGTACTGAGCATGCTCAGAACCAAAATTTCAAATCCCTATAATTCAGGAACAGATTTAATATTTTTTCACCAAACCACAAAAAAGGCACTATTCTGAGCCAGTCCCCTTGTACCCTAAATTTGTCAAACAAAAACATTTTGGAGCAGAGACTGACAAAAAAACTCCCAGCAAAAAACACAGATTTTAATTTTTTTTTCACTATGCGGATCTCGGAATCCGCATATGAAATGAAATGGCCCACATCAAGAAATCTAACCAAAGGGAGCACATTTTTGTGCAAATACATTGAACAGGGTCTGTGTTATTAAAGTACATAAGTTGGGGTTTAACATTAAACTGCCTACTCAACCCTAAACCTATGTGTACAGTTTTCCTCAAGGACTTCTGTACTTTGCTCCATTCATTTTCCCTTCTATCCTGACAAGTGCCCCAGTCCCTGCCGATAACGAAAAATCTCCATAACAAGATGCTGCCACCAACATGCTTCACAGTAGGGATGGTGTTCTTTGGGTGATGTGCTGTGTTGGGTTTGCGCCAAACATAACGCTTTGCATTTTGGCCAAAAAGTTCAATTTTAGTTTCGTCAGACCATAAAACTTTTTGCCACATGGCTACAGAATCTCCTGAGTGTTTTTTTGCATACTTCAAACGGGATTCAAGGTAGGCTTTCTTGAGTAATGGCTTCCTTCTTGCCATCCTATCATACAGGCCTGATTTGTGTAGTGCTTAGGATATTGCTGTCACATACACACTTTGACCAGTCTTGGCCATAGAAGCCTGTAGCTCTTGCAAAGTTGCCATTGGCCTCTTTGTAGCCTCTCTGATCAGTCTCCTTCTTGCTCGGTCATAGAGTTTGGAGGGACGGCCTAATCTAGGCAGGGTCTTGGTGGTGCCATACACCTTCCACTTCTAATAATCGTTTTGACCATGCACCAAGGGGTATTCAAGGCCTTTGCTATTTTTTTTTATACCCATCCCCTGATCTGTGCCTTTGAACATCTTTGTCCCAGAGTTCTTTTGAAGGCACCTTGGTGCTCATGGTTGAGTCTTTGCTTTGAAATGCACTACCCAGCAGAGGGAACCTACAGGAACTGCTGAATTTATCCTGAAATCATGTGAATTACTACAATTTAACGCAGGTGGAGACCACTTAATTTGGTGTGTGATTTTGAAGGCGATTGGTTACACATGAGCTAATTTAGGATTGCTATTACAAGGGGCGTGGAGACTTACCCAACCAAGCTATTTCAGTTTTTTTTTTAAATTAATTTTCTACAAATTTCTAGAATATTTTTTTCATTTGGAAGTTGTGGGGTAGGATGTGTAGATAAATGAAAAAAACAAAAACAATATTAAGGCATTATAATTCCAAGCTATAAGGCAAGAAATGGTGAATTTTGAAAGGGAGTGTAGACTTTCTATAGACTCTGTGTGTGTGCGTGTGTATATATATATATATATATATATATATATATATATATATATATATATATATATATATATATATATACATATATACAAACACCATCCACTTGATATATTGCGGGTGTCAGGGTCCACTATAAATCGGCTATATATCGAGGGCCGTGATATAGTGAGAGACCCATAAAGAAACAAATGTTCTCTTGAATCTTCCTTTCTCAAATGTGCAAACACGCTGCATTGAAATAATACATTCCCAACATAGGAGGCTTGTTGCTAGGGAGCTGATGTCACTGCCTTTTGCATTGCTACCACACGTGAACACCTTGTTAGCTAATATAAAAACCGCTTCAGCAAGTAGATATTTAATTTCTTGTGTTATTGTGCAATACGTGTGTATATGATAACCGTGCAATATTATTGCTTTGTTTTTAATTGTTTTGTATGTTGTTTTTGTGATGTGCAGTACGAAATAAAACAAAACAAAACGAACAGTAATTCTAAGTGCATGTGTATATGTATATTGCAGCAAAGGCATACACAGTTAGACAGTAAAAATAGGGAGCCAACTCCAGGACGGCAATGCTACCGGCAATGTCCGAAATTCAGGCAATTTATGAAAGTGAGCATGAGAAACCCCATTGACACTGGATTCAGTTACTGGGTGGAAGATGAATGATTAGCTGATTCACATTAGACAGTGTTTATGTCAAGTAATTGGAGAGCATTAAGTTAAGTACATAATACATATCGAGATTTTAATTATGTGTTTAAAATAAGTTAGTCTTATATATGTCATTCAATATTTTATATAGTCATGTCGTCAATAAAAAATACATTTTTGAAAACATATTTTCTGAAACTGGACTTCCTGTGTAGTTTTTATGAATGAGATGAGTGAGTGAATGACGCTACTCATGTAGGCGGGTCAAACTAGCTGTTCAATCGTAGTTCTGTGTCTGTCCCCCGAAAACATAAATTTAAAGATCTTTGTGATTAATTTTGGACTTTGACCGGGCATTGTTGGGCACTCCTAGATCTGCCTGGGCAAAACCTGGAATGAAAGATTTTTGTGATTAATTTCAGACTTTGACCGGGCAATCCACAGTATAAATAATGATAAAGATAGTAGTCATTGCTGTGAGTACATGCCTGTGTGTCAGATGCACTTAAGAAGTCACTTTAGTTTCAACAGTAAAGATGTACAGTAAAGAAAGACTGCTCTGCAGTGCAGCAAAGATAACACCACTCGAAACGGCAGCCTACTGAAATGTATAATGTATGCTATTTTCTTCCTGCAGATTATTAACTGGTTATCATGCAATAGTATTGTTGTTACAGTGCTTAGTGCAGAAGGATACAAAAATATAATTTTAAGGAACTGTTGCTTTCAGTGACTGCACTTCAGATTGATTGATGCCTACGGCGTCAAAATACTCCTGACACTAACGCTTTGACATGCCACTCTTTGACACGCCATGCTTGCTGTGAAAAGACCTTAAGAACTGTGCACAATGTCACTTCTGGGTGGAATGCTCATTTGCTAGTGCTGAATTGTAGCAGACTAACATTTACTGTAAGCAAAGGTAGGACATTTTCTTAATTCTTCTGACCCGTGACTCTTTAGTGCTTTGTTCTTTGTATTTTGTAAAGGCTGAAACAATAAATACAAATAAAAATTCTAAATGGCACAGTATTTTACTAGTTGTGCATTGCACTGATTTTTGCATTGATTGCTACAATTGAATACTGGATGTGAAGTTTGAAATATATGCAAGAGTAAAATATAAAGATGACTAGAAATACAGAATCAGTACTAGAAAATGTGTATGATAGTCTAAATGTAATCTATTAAACAGAGATGTACAACTTTATATTGAGGGTTTGGCGAGTTATTTATGAAAATGTCCTGCTTTTACAGTAGGTTCCCTTCTGGGGTTAGCAGCTAAATCCCTCCTAAATAATGAAGTAAAATCGGTTTACCCACACGCTCACACACATGCCTTCTATCTCAGATGAAGCTCATTATTCAACAATCACAAATTACAAAAGAGGCACATGTTGCCATGGCAGATCCTTTCATATGTTTACAACCAGCTGACCTCAGTTTTCCTGCAGAGGCTGTTCATTACTGCTCAGCCCACGGGAAGAAATGAAAAGCTGTGTTACTGTAAGTGATGGTCTTATCTTTGTTGCTTGGGTTTATTGTCTGGTGCACCAATGAGCAACGGTGATGCACAGAACAACTGTTAAACTCAAGTGTGCTATAACTGGCACCACTTTATAGACAAATTCATAGTTACATGCTTTTGAAATCAGTGGAAAATCGTAAGAACATCACTACTCTTTTTTTTTTTTAACACTTCGTTTAGGATGGTTTTCAAGCAAGGGGATGTGAACTGTGGGCTTGTGGCGGAGCAAAGCTCTGCCCTTTTTAAATTGGCAGGGATGGGGTTAATTTCTCCTACCTGCCTGGGTTTATTATGTTCAGGTGGCTGGGGTTGATTAGTTGATTAGGTTAATTAACGATCAATCAGCACCCAGCCACCTGACATAAAAGGAGCCCTATGCTTCTCATTTGGGAGGAGGGAGCTGAGGAAGCAGGTTCGTGGTTTTTGAAATTTTGAATCCAGTGAAGGCATTGCCCAGCCTGGAAACCTTATTTTTGTAAGTTTTGTTTTCTTTGTTTAGGTATTTGTGTTTAAACATCTTTGTTTTGCCCTTGTGCATGTTTATTTTGTGTTAATTTATAATAAAAGTATATCTTTTTTTGAACTGCGGTCTGTCTCTGGTCCTCTGTCCACTTGCCAGCCTGCCACAGGGCTCTTTAGATATGATGTGGTCCATTTGTGTCCTTACTACTTACCATTACTCTACTTGTCTTGAGGCCCTTTATTAATGTCACATTATACTGTTCCACCAGTTTTGTTCTTTGTTCTGTTGGTCCCTTGGCTCTAATTTTGCTGAGGTGAGAGATTAGGAGATGCTGGGCAGTTTGATGAGTATGCTTTAGGCTTTTGCAGATTCTTGCAATTGATGTTGGTCATGCTCTGTATCAGAGGTGTTTTGGCTTATTCTTGTGTAAGGGTGTCCTCAGTTTCATTCATTTGCTGTCTGGTTGCCTTCTACCTTGCAAAGCTACCATGTCTAATTAGAGGCCAATTGAGCCTTCCAGAAAAGCTATGGTTCTCTTTCAGCATCTTTGTTCGCCAGCAGTTCCCTGAATCAGAGATGGAGTGTGGGGCATGGCTGTGTTATGCTCTCCTCATGGTCCACTATGCATGTTGTACCTGGCTTCTTTAACAGCAGTTTCATGAAAATCTGTGGAAGAAGAAAATGTTTCCGTCAAGAAATCAAAAGCAGGCATGAGAAACGCCACCCATATCAAAATGCTTTAAAGGGCAGCACCTTTTAACCATAATGTCTTTATTCATAACTGTGCTTGGCTTCGAAACTAGTCGGGGAGTACATTCAAATGGGAAAACTAAAAAAAAAAAAAAAAAAAAAAAAAAAAAAAAAAAAAAAAAAAAAAAAAACAAACACGACGAGAGCATTGGTCTAGCTTGTCACACAGAAGTATGTTTGCATTTAATATTGCGTTAAAGGTAATCAAGAAGTTATTCGCAGTTTAGAATGGGGGGGAAAAAAATATTAAATGTTAACAGTTCCCATGAGTGGCTGTACTGAGCAAAGTCCCATTTCTTCCCTTGGCCCAGTGAAGCAAACGGAAGCAGTGCATGCACTGGCAGCAAACTCAGAGTAAACAGCACTACTGATCCCTCAGCATGATATAGTGTGTGGGATTATCCACAGGGGCACTTTTCAGCTTTCCCACTTATTTTGCATTGCATATACTGTGCAAAACCACTGCTGTTCAGCTGTTTTCAGTTTAACTTTGAACTTCAGTCTAACTTTGAACTAACTTAGCATTTTATCCCAAACAGGAATGTACAACTTTTGCTTTTTTACACATCACACCTACTGTAACACACTGGTGCATGAATACTATGCGATTTTGAATTTCAGTAAATACTTAATAATAGGGCCAGAACTATGTTGAGCATGTTAAGCATGCCTTGTCCAAACAAGATTCCAGCACACGCTCAATCTCTTTAGTCTTCTCATGATACTTGTGATTTTTAAAGTACTGCCTCACAACTCGCCAGAGCCATACTGCAGTTTCACTGCAGCAAACGCTGTCGTGTTGTATTGCTTGAAGA